>NW_027397130.1:2372027-2414074 GCF_003265705.2 Callorhinus ursinus
GTGGAGAGGAGGGAGGGGAGGAGGGGAAGGGGTGGAGAGGAGGGAGGAGGGAGGGGAGGAGGGGGAAGGGTGGAGAGGAGGGAGGGGAGGAGGGGAAGGGGTGGAGAGGAGGGAGGGGAGGGGGAGGGGAAGGGGTGGAGAGGAGGGAGGGGAGGGGGAGGGGAAGGGGTGGAGAGGAGGGGGAGGGGAGGAGGACGAGCAGCAGGGCACCGTGTGAGCTGCAGACTGGCTCAGCACTGCAGGGAACCGGCCTGGGCGCTCCTCGCAGCCAGAGGAGTTGAAGGAAGCCCTGACCCGGGACCACCTCCCAGAACAAAGATACCGCCCAGCTCCAACCCTACCATCTGGGTCCCGGAAGGCGGCGGGGTAAGACCCCAGGACGTGTGCAGAGAGAGAGAGAGAGAGAGAGAGGGAGAGAGAGAGAGGGAGACAGGCGAGGACGCACGTACTCTTCACGCGCCAGAGCGTCCCGAAGATCCTGGTGTCGAACAGCGGAGCCACGGCCGTGATGATGACGGCAGCCAGCGCCGCCTTGGGGATGTAGTAGAACAGCGAGGTCAGGTAGTCCAGCGACAGCAGCACCAGAACTCCTGCGGGGAAACGGGGCGCCCGTGACCTCCGGCCCCGCCCCTGCACGTGCTCCGGGCACAATGGGGGGTGCTCACCTGTCACCAGGCCCCCCGCTGGGGTGCACACCCCCGACTGAGCGTTCACAGCTGTCCTGCAAGGCGACAGACGCTGTTAGTGGCTGTGGGTGGGAGCCTGGAAGAGCAGGGGAGGCGGCGCTCCCGGGACGGGAGCGCCTGCGAGGGGACATGGGGGCCCGGCGGACACCGGCACGTGAGGGGGAGACGCAGACTTCCAGCCTCCAGCGGGGGAGGAAATAAACGTCCGTCCCCGGCCCGTGTCACAGCAGCTCAAGCAAACGCGTCCACTCCCCGCTGCCATTAGAAAGGATGACCCTTGTGTCCACGGCCAGGGAGACGCGGTGACACCTTCGAGTGGGGCGACGTCCCGCTTACGACCCTGGCACCTCCCACACGCAGATGCACACGCACACACATGCATGCGCTCGTCAACGCAGAGAAACACCAGACGCTGCCAGCGAGCTCCTGCCAGGGCAAACCTGGAAGCGAACGTGGCTGTCCTTCCTTTTCAACTTCCCTTTTTCGTTTTGTCTGTTTGGAAAACTGCATTCAGACCTGAATCTCTGCCAAAAAACTGGTCCTGGGCCCACGTTTCCCTCTGCCACCGTGAAGACCACAAAGGAACGGCACCTGATTTCTGCGACAGTGAGGATTCTGCCTCGCACGCACTCCCCATCACCCTGACCGTGACCTGTGCCCGCCGGCACGTCCTCTGGAAATACGTCCGTCCGTCTATACATGTCCACAGAAAGCCTGAGTCACCCTTCGCTGCTGTGGAGTTAGGCAAGAATCTCCTTCCTTAAAGATGCACTGACGTTTTCAGTAACCGTTACACACAAGGTGCCGCGCCGGACCTGGGGCACAGACCCTGTGAGCCTGACACACTGATTATGCAGCAGAAACAGGTGAAAAGTTACATCAAGGAAACAGAGCTTTTATTCCACGAAGCGGCCCCTGGCACTGCTGTACGCGCTCTCCGTGTAACCTCCAATAACTCTGACAAGGGCCCCGCTGTGACTCCTATTTACAGGGGGGACACTGAGTATGCCCTGTAGCCCCTCGGATGCCGTGCTGTGGGGGCGTCGGGGAGGTCTGGTACTCAGACAGGGTGGGGCCAGCAGTTCTGGGGACTTGGGCCCTGCGGGCTGATGCCCCCTCGCCTCTTCTCAGTCCCAGGTCACCCTCTGTCCCGCCCCGCTGCCTTACGAGGCTGCGCGTGGAGGCTGTGCGTGACCCGCCCCCCGCTTCTCCAGGCAGAGTGCGGTGGTTCCTACCCCCACTTCCTTTAGGAATGTACTCTGCCACGAGATGCAGGAGCACTGCCACATGCTGGGAACGTTTTAGGAGTAAAGCTCGGGGCTATCAGAGAAAACCACGTGAGATCATGGTGAAGGACAGCAGAGCGAGCCCCACTCCTGCCTCCCACGGACGCCACTGATCTAGGGTTGCGGCTGCTGGCACGGACAGGCTTCTGCCTCAGAGAAGAACGAAGTGGCATTGGGACGTGTGCAAGGACCGGGCAGGCTCTCTGAGGCGGACACGGACCGTCTGGCCTGGGCTGGGACTCCCCCCTGCCCCCCGAGGCACAGGGAAGGAAGAACATGGGTCACTCACCGTCCAAAGCTGCCTGTGACCGGGTAGGAAGAGACGAGGGAGCCCAGCACGTTGGTCAGGCCTGGGGAGAAAGTGGAAGGAAAAGGTTTATCCAGGAGGGAGAGGGGTTTAAAACAGATGGGGGGTGGCAGGGGAAAGGAGGCCAGAAACCAGAAAGGAAACAGAAGATAGAAGGCCAGAGGAATCACCCAGGAGAATCCTACGTCTCTATCCATGTGTCTGTCTCGGGGAAGTTAAAATAAACCATGATCTCTGCCAAGTTTACCGACCCTCACTGTGACCTAACTCTGGCCGCAGCCCTGTCCCGGTGAGCTAAATACACCTTTTCCCACGTGCAACTGGGAGAGGAACCCACCTCCCCAGGAGGGACTAAGGACACTTAAGACTGCCTGGCAGCCAGCTGCCCACCCGCTGTACCCCACGAGTTCCTTCAGACCCACACTCTTCCCGTGAGATGACCAGCTGGGACAGGAGGTCATGGCTAGTAAGTGTCCACCCCCGTTACACTGACCCACCCCCGCCTGACAGAACCCTGCCAGCATCTGGCTCACCCTGGCACCTTCACAAACACCACAATGGGGTCACAGGTCCAAGACCGGCTCGAGACAGCTCAGGGTGGGGCCCGCTCAGAGCCAGGCCCTCTCAGGTCCCACAGCCCAGCACACGCCGCGAGAGCAGAGCAGACATCAGTGGACGTGGCAGAGGCCATGCACGGACCACACGTGGTCATCCTGACTCCTTATGATGGCCCCTCGAGACTCAGGTCAGGGGCCCCACTGCTTGAGGAGCGGGGATGTGTGGCTCCTCCCCGTGTGGTGTTCTGTAGGGTCGATGGAGGCCTCTTGCTATGTGCCTGCTGGAGAGCTGCCTGGCCTCTCTTACACCCCGGGTCAGCAGCCCATGGGGTCCACATGTGCAGCTCAATAACCTCGGCTTCGTGACTGCTCCTTGCTCGTCGCTGCCGTGAAGCAGAGGAGTCCTCCGCTATTCGCGGAAACGGGAAGGAGATGCTATCTGGAACTGCTACTACTGAGTGCGGGGAAGGTCAGTCTACAGACTTCCTCCGCCTGGGGGCGAGCGAGTCCCGGCTAACTCCACCTCACCAGCCACTCAGGTGATGCCTGCCACCACGGGCTGAGAGAGGAGCCCCCCCAAACCTCCAGTGACCCATCCTGGGGCCCCACGCCCTCTGCTATCGGGAAAGCCACTGGCTCGGGCCCAAACAGCTGCTGCGAGGTGAAGTGGTAACGGGGGAGGTTCCCGTGGACTCCAATGGGAAGGCACCGGGGCTTCTGCCCACTCCGACCCGTGCCCACCTCGCCAGGGGCAGGAGGGAAAGACAGAGAGGCCTGGTGTCCACAAAATTAACAACAGTCACGATAACCGAATTTAAGATTCGCGTCACGTCCTCAGAACGAATCACCGGAGAGGTCAGACAAAACGAAACTGGGACGCCGGGCACAGACCCATCCACAGTGGGCCCTCCCCAAGTCTTCACGGAGCCACCTGCTGGCCTGGAGGGAGGCCCCGGGGTGGGGGGCCAGGGCGGTCAAGGTCCCGCTCGACCAGCAGGTCCTGCCTGGCCACGTTCCTCAGCAATCTGACCCCAGGTGGGACACGCCGGGTGTTCCTTGACACAGCACAAAGCTGCGGACCTCGGGGTCGGGTACACAGCCAGCGCTCAACAAGCGTCGGTCAGCATGGACGCCACACCTCAGCAGCCTGCTCCTAGGGATTACACTGAACCATCTGGAGGCTTAAGGATGAATCCACACAAGGCTTTCAAAGGGCCCAACTGGGGGCCACCTCTGCTCCCTGAAGCTCACCGCGACCATCCCTATGACCTGTGCAGCTCAGGCGAGACGCAGAGAAGCACTCTCGACCTCAGAGAGCCACCGCGGGGGGCTTACCGATGGCCAGCAGCTCCTGGTTGGCATCGATGCGGTAATTGTTTTGAGAAGCTAAAAGAAAGGACGATGAAAATGCTGTCACTAGATACACGACACCAGTAAGAAAATATTCACGAACCAAAAACACAGGTTATAAACCTCTACCCACAGCACTGTCTCCTTGTCGTAACTATGACATGTGAACACGTATAAAACACGTGTGCGTACGCAAGCATACACATCTGTGTCGCTGCGTCACACAAAACAGACAGACGTACAGCAACACGTGAACAGCAGGTGACTGCGGTAGCGGTGGACGTCACAAGCGATTCGCTCCTTTCTATGTTTCAGCGCTTTGGACGTTTCCTACCACAAACACACGCTGCTTCCGTGAGAAGGGCAGAAAGTCTGAAACTAAACCCTCTCTGACTACAAATGTCGAGGCCCAGAGGTCCCAGCCGGGGCCGTGCAGACAGAGGGGCCGGCAAGCTTGCGGGGGGGATGCAGGGCGGGTGAATGTTTCTGGGAAGGGCTGGCCGGGAACACTGCAGGCGCTGCGGGCCACGGTCTGTCGCGACGACTCGGCGCCTGTCGTACGTAGCTGGAAGCGGCCGTGGGGACCCGAAAACACATGAGCAAGACCGTGTTCCAGGAACACCTCTTTATATAAACACTGTGACGCGAATTCCACACACTTTTCGTGTGTCGCAAAAATCCTAATCTTTGGAAATTTTTTCAAATGTTTAAAACGTAAAAACCACTCCTTACTCTTGGGTCGCGGGCCGTGGTTCTCCAACCCTGGTTTCGGAGAATGACAAGCTTACGAGTTAGGACGGGACATCAAGTGACTTCAGAAGAAAACAGTTTTAAAGTCACAAGAGGCATAAATGCTGTAAGACACAGACTCCAAAATAGCCCCAAAACTCCCCAGCCAGAAAAAGATCATCAGAAAAACAGAAACTGCACGAGGAAGACTTGATCGGAACGTGCGGTGGGACCTGGAGCAGCCGCTGGTGATTAGCAGGGATGACCCCTCAGAAGGCGCATCAGGCACGAGTCTCCTTGGCAGGAGGGTGGGGGGGGGGGGGGGGTCAGGATGCTGCCACAACCAGATCCGGTCTATGTGGTTACGGTGACGTGCACGCCCTTTATTGGGTTTCATCTTCAGAATCGACCTGTACCCCAGTGCGACAAGAGTGTAACCATTGTAGAACGAAAGGAAAATGCCATCCACGCGCACAACACGAAGCCGGACGCCCCGCAGACCCAAGGGAGCAGACACTCGAGGCATGGAGCAGCCTCAGCTCTGACGGAGGAATCCGAGTTCTGGGAGAACAAATAGGCACTTAAGTAGATTACTGCGTCCCGGCCTCCCTGGGGGCGGGGAGAGCACAGGCCAGGGGTGCTCAGCCAGCTGAAAAGAGCGCGTTGGTAAATTTTTACGAATTTTGGGAACCTGTCATTAGACACAGCCGTTATTACCTATTACGTGAAAGCTTTAAATAACATAAATTACACCAAAACTAAAGACCGACTTAAAACTTATCTCTTCCTGGCCTACTACGTTTCACTACGACCCACAAAGTAATTTAACTGCACGTGTCTGGTGGGTGGAGGCCGCAGCATCTCACCCCAAGATGTGATCGATCAAACTTCACGAGCCACTGGGAGCCCATGGGGGGCACGGTTACGCCAGAGGAAAGGTGAAGGCGAAACGCAGGGCCTTCTCCTTCCGGACAGCAGGCTGGCACACGTTACCAGCCACCGCTAGATGTGGGTTTTTGTCATAAATCCACTTTTACTACATGTTTTTTTGTTAAAAACACAAGCATGCGTTACTTGGATAAAAACTCAAGCTGTTAAAAACCTAAGCAGATAAAAGCAAGCAAGAGAGCAGACAGGCAAGGCCAGCTCCGGGACACCACTGGGAGGCCCCAACAGCGGGCATCTTACCGAAGGACTTGGCCACCGCGATGCTCTCCAGGAGACCCACCAGGGGCACCACGGCCAGCCCAGCACCCATGTCCTGAGAGAAGAGAGAGGGAAAGTGGGCCTCCAGGGAAGGTGAGGAGGGGCCGGCCAGGCAGTGACCCGCCAAGGCTGGCATGCGCTCTTCTGCATCTGACCAGAGCTGTGCTTCAGCTGCAGGGCCGGGAGCTCACACCCAGGGCCAGACACAGAGCAGAGCACAGGACACATCCCTGCTCTGCCAGTGTCCACAGCGCGAGAAGCACCCTGGGCTCGGGCAGAAAACTAAACGTGGTGTCCTTTGAGGTCGGGCCCAGAACCCTTTTGTGCCTGTCCCTGCACCCAGAGGCCCTCGGTCCTGAGGACTCAGCAGTCCTAGCTGGGCTCGGAGCTCCTTGTTATGAAGCGGATGCACCAGAGGCACGGAACCAGGCCCAGAGACCACCTCAGCCCCACCCGGCAGGCCTGGCTCCCCGTCTCCACCCACCTGTACCATCTCGGTGAAGGAAACTGTCCCATTGGCCGTGGTCACTGAGAAGGGCGGAATCCGGACTGGAGGGAGCCCCTCGGCGGTCTGCCCCGTTAGAACGAAAGGCTGGTATCCAGTCACCTCGAAGGTGTATGCGACCAGGGTGGCAAAGGACACCACCAGAGCGTTGCGGGCTAGGACAGAAGGGAGACCCGTTGGTGAAATCTGGCTCCTCTGGGTAACTGGAGCAGTAAATACACCCAGGGAAGCAGGACACCCCCCCCCCGCCCCCCCCCCCCCCCACTGCAGCCTGGAAAGCAGCACACACACCAGTGACCGAGGGGCAGGCATGAGCACGTGATGTGGGATGGCGGGACAGGCCCACAGTGACACATACGGCCTACCCACGTCATCTACTGGTCACCTCGGGTCCCACCTCTCGGCTCTTGCCTCAGCTGTGCTGGCTTTTTTTTTTTTTTTTTTAAATATCTTATTTATGGGGCGCCTGGGTGGCTCAGTTGTTAAGCGTCTGCCCTCAGCTCAGGTCATGATCCCAGAGTCCTGGGATCGAGTCCCGTGTCAGGCTCCTTGCTCTCTCTGCAAGAAGCCTGCTTCTCCCTCTGCCCCTGCTTGTGCTCATGCTCTCTCTGACAAATAAAATCTTAAAAAGAAAAAATATTTTACTTATTTGAGAGAAAGCGAACAGGCAGGGGTGAGGGACAGGAAAGGGAGAAAGAATCCCAAATAGACTCCCCACTGAGTGTGGAACCCCACACGCAGCTTGATCCCACCTGATCAGGACCTGAACCAAAACCAAGAGTCAGATGCATAACAGACTGAGCCCCCCAGGTGCCCCTGTGCTGGCTTCTTAAATGGGGGCGATATCTCTTCCCAAAATATGAGCGCCATCACGGACCCAGCTCTCAAAAGGCTGCCTCACTCTTTTCACGGACGTTGTCATCAGGACTACAGCTATTTTAGCTGTTTACCACCTTCTAGGGTGCAGGAAAGGCCCAGGGCCCCGCTACCCATTTGTGTGATGGGAAACCCAGGCTCAGAGCTGCGCGGCTAGAACAGAAGCACGTGATCCATGTGTTTTCTCCCTTGGGGACCAGCCAGGGCTTCCTGGCCTCACACCGTTGACGTTCTGGACCAGATCATCCTTCGCCATCGGCTATCCACTGCAGGCGTTCGGGGGCCTCCCTGGCCTCTCCCCACCAGGTGCCCATGACTGCCCCACCCAGCAGTCTCGACCAGAAACGACTCCAGACATTGCCAAATGTCCCCAGGGGTCAAAATTGCCTGTGCTTGAGAACTCCTGCTACTAAACGCCGTTCTGCACCCTGGCCGTGCATCAGAGCCAGCTGGCAACTTTCAATATCCGGTGCCCAGCTCACGCCCAGCCCAGCGACAGAAGAATCTCACGGGGTGCACCCCCGGTGTGCAGGATGGCTGTGGCCCATCCTCGGCCAGAGCACCACTCACCTGTGGTGGCAGTCCAGACCAGCCCGTGGCTGAGCCGCACGCCCGGGGGCATCTCGGGGTGCACGGGAGGTACGTGGTCCCGCATCAGCTTCAGCACCAGCAGCAGCACCATGCACACGAGCCCCAGCACGGCATCGCCCACCCTGTGGACAGACACCGGTCACACCCAGGCCGGCCCGGGGCGGACACCCCTGCCCTTCCATCGCCCCTTCTGCCAGAAAGCCTCTCTCTCTACTGCTCTGCTCGCTTCTTCCCGAGACACACGCATCCCTGTTCTCCTTCAAGACTCGATTCAGCACCCAGCGACGACGCAGGCCTGGGAGTCAAGGCCCAGATCACAATGGCGGTAGGGCTACGGCTCACATTTACAGCCACATGGCTCTGTGGCTACTGGAACCTCATCTGTTCCAGAAGGTTCACTTCTCACAGCCTGTGAGGCCCTCTGACCCGTCAGTCTCCAATTCCCCTGCCCCCGCGGTGAGGAGGAACCCCCCCCCCACCAGGCTGCACATCCTGGGCCAGGGAGCCCCTGGCTCGGATGGACTGGGCCCTGGGGAGCCTCACAGCTGATCAGAAGCAGAGGAGAAGACAGCCGGTCGTCGGTGTCCCCCACCCCCTCCCCCAGGAACAAGAGTGTTCCCCCAGCAAGGAGAGGTCCTGGCTACCAGCTGCACTCCTCTAGAAGCATCTGCGTCTGCCCTCTGGGAGAGGCCCCTCATCTGAAGAGGCCCCACGAGCGGCGGTCAGGCTCTCATCCTCCCTCCCTGCACATTGTTTGCCCCTGCCTCCCCCGTGCCCTGTGTTCTCCTCACTGAACTACAGGCCTTCAGGGAGACCGCTACTCTTCCTCTGCGTGCGGCCCTCCCACTCCTACCACCCACGGAGGCTGTGAGCAGGGGCACGCTGACCGGCTCTCAGGCCCCGGGGCAGAGCTTCTCAGACTTCAGGGTGCACACCGACGCCCCGGGGCTGCTGCTGAACGCTGACCGATGCAGCAGGGCTGGGCAGGGCTGAGGGTCTGCGTTTCTAACCCGCTCCCCTGTGATGCTGCTCTGGGACCCTGTTTGGGTGGCCAGGCCCCAGGGGACTGGAATACATGCCACCTGGGGGGGGGGGCGGTGGGAAATGGGGTGGGGCCTGGGAGAGGGGCTCCAGAAGGAAGAGCAGGACCACACAGCAGGCAGGTACCTGGTCTCTCCGACCTTGCGGAAGGTCTGATACACTTGCAGGAGAAACTGTCTCGGGATATCTTGTAGTCCCAGGAGGTTCTGTCCAAACAGAGACTGGATTAGACAACCTTCTCCCACAACATCTCAGCACATCTCTGCCCCCTTCCTTGCGGGCACATCCAGAGGCCCTCTGGAGACCATCTGCCCGTTCCCAAAGCCCCCAGGGGCAGGAGAGCAGAATTATCCTCGAGAGAAGAGGCGTTTCATGTTTGGGGTCAAAGACATCTCTTGGTGAATAATTCTCCCTTGTGAGGAAAATCAGTCTGGGTGATTTCAAAGCAGCTATGCCCTGGTCAAGGGTTCAGGTCACTGTCTGCCTGCCCCGTGGGCCCCACTGCCCTTGACACACCCTGCTCTCACTCAATGCGGGCCCTGCCCCCCCTTGCCATTGGCCAGAGGCCCACCTGCCGGGCACTACCCCTGGCAGAAGGAAAATGAGGTGGAGCTGTGGGCAGAACTACCAAGAGCTCTGAGGGCCTCCAGGGAAGAACTGTTGAAGGGGCGCAGGCAGGCAGGGTCCTTGGAGGGGAGAAGGGGCTCTCCTCTGTGTTTTAGTTCTTTATCCCGCTTGACACCGGGTGGGGAGTGTTAGCAGGGTGGTTGAGGCCCAGACCAAGGATTCCAAAACCCATGCACACAGCCCCGAATGGGGACAGACACCTGCATGGAAACACAGGATTCTGGGACCCAGGGGGCTCCTGCCAGGGCAGGTCAGGAGAACCCCCCACTCCCGACCCCCACCCTGCCTAGGGCTCTCAGATGGCTGTCATGACTCAATGGAGGTGTTAAAGATTTAGGGGACCTAACACTGCCAAGCACGAGTACATAAAGAAGCACCTTCCACATGTTACAATTGCATAAAAGAACATTCCTGACACCAAAAAGGAAAAACATTGTTTCCAGAATAAAAGATCCTCCCACAAAACAGCACTTGCCAAACTTACCATGACATACGTGTGTGCATCATACACTAACCATGCCCACCCACACCTAACGAATTCCCACCTCTCTACGCGCAGATAATAATGAACCTGCCTCCCGGAAGCATCAGGACAATCCAAGACAAGGGAGGGTTTAACCCAGCATCTGGCACATAGTAGGAATGCAGAAAGGGTCCGCTCCTTTCCTCTTGCTCACACCCTCCCGTCCCTGACTCTCAGTCCATCTCCCTCAGGAAGGCTCTCCTGGGCCAGCCCGGAGCAGAGCCTGGCCACGGGAACCATGCCTTAGAGAGGCGCCGTGCTGACAGCAGGCCCTGAGACGGGGGTGGGCCCTCAGGCGGCCACCAGGGGCTTCATCTGTACAATCTGGCTCAGCTCCGTTCTGCACACCCAACTGAGCACTCACGTACTTTTGTACAAAGCTCGGGGCTGGACGGCCACAGCCGCAAGCAAAACCATACCTGCCTTTCAGGAACCTGACACTCAGTAAGAATAAATGATGTCCTCAGCTCACTGATGATGATCGGTTCTAATATTTTTTACAGATTTTTTTTAAAGATTTTATTTATTTATTTGACAGAGGGACACAGCAAGAGAGGGAACACAAGCAGGGGGAGTGGGAAAGGGAGAAACAGGCTTCCCGCCGAGCAGGGAGCCCGACGCAGGGCTCGATCCCAGGACCCTGAGATCATGCCCTGAGCCGAAGGCAGACACTTAACGACTGAGCCACCCAGGTGCAAAACGCATAAACCTTTCGCGTTTTACAGATTTTTTTAAAGGTTTTATTTACTTGTTTATTCAGAGAAAGAGAAAGTGCAAGTGGGGGAGGGGCAAAGAGAGAGGAACAGATACTCTCAAGCAGACTCCACGCTAAGGATGGAGCCCCACAGGGGGCTCAATCCCAGGACCCTGAGATCACAACCTGAGCTGAAATCAAGAGTCGGATGCTTAACTGACTGAGCCACCCAGGTGCCCCTCTGTTCAGTATTTTTCAAAGTCCTTGCCTCTTTATATTTCTGTTTAAAACATCATCTGTAAAAGGTAGACCTGGGTGGCTGTTGGTTAAGCCTCTGACTTAGGCTCAGATCATGATCCCGGGGTCCTGGGATTGAGCCTCGCATCGGGCTCCCTGCTCAGCGGGGAGTCTGCCTCTCTCCCACAGCCCCTCCCCCTATTTGCACGTGTGTTCCCTCTCTCAAATAAATAAATGAAATCTTAAAGAAAAAATCCTGAACAGAAATTGGGGGAAAAAATGTTAAAATGAAATCACCTAGCTAAAACGAGCATGGAGAAGTAATTCGTTCTTCAACACGTTAACGGGATGCTGACGACCTAAGAGGCCGAGGGAAGGCAGCAGAACGAAATCGCCCCATGAAGTGGACCAAGCACGCTGGCCCCAAAGCTCCAACAGGGGTGGGGCTGCTGTTACCTGTCACCCCAGTTACCTGTCGTACGGTCCCACCATCACTCAGCATCTCCCCCAAGGGCTCCCGGAATCGATGGAGACCACTTGAGCACCTTGTGCTCTGAGCTCTGGAAGAGCAAGACATGAACTGGCCCACACGTGGGGAAGCCAGCCTCGGTCCTATGACCCAGGAGGAGCCTGGCCGCCAAGCAGCGTGCCTACCTTGATCTGCCCGAAGCCGATGGTGATGGCGGCAGCGGAGGTGAAACCCTTGATGATGGGGCAGGAGATGAAGTCCAGCAGAAAGCCTGGCCAGCCAAGAGGGAATACTGAGCTGGGACCACCAGTCCCAGAGAACGTGGGTGGATGTGGGCTGGGAGAGGTGGTCTGGGGGGACTGGGGCTAAGCACTGTTGGACCACACACACCCTGTATGGACAGGTTTGGACAGCGGGAAAGGGAGGCTAGGGTCTGAGGCCCTGGACACTTCTCCAAATGTCTTGGCCTCTAAGCAGAACAGCGGAGGGCTGAGGAGAACCCTTCCCCCCCAACCTTCACACACGCACAAGAACAGCCCTTTAGAGGCAAAAAAAGGAAAAGCTGAGGGCCAGGGCATCCCCAGGAGGCAGGTGCCTGGGTACCCCCCGGCAGGAAGGCCCAACAGTCTTACCCAAGCGCAGGAAGCCCATGGCTAACTGGATGCAGCCAGACAAGAAGGCCAGCAGCACAGCGTAGGCGGGTTCGTGCAAAGCATAGAAGGAGACCAGGAGGGACATGATGGCCGTTGGGCCCAGCGTCACATCCCGGGAGGTGCCCAAGAAGAAATACACGAAGCATCCCATGAAGGCAGAGTAGAGGCCGTACTGGGGGGGAGACGGCACTGAGCATCGACGAGGCGCACAGAGGGCCCACAGAGTCCCAAGGGGAGATGTCTGAGCACAGGATCTGTGGGGGCCGTTGAGACTACACAGCAGCGCACACAGGGCAGAGCGCTCACCCCGTTAGCCATGGTGCAGACCCACAGCGATTAGGGGCCTCTTTTCTACCTCACCCCACTTGGGTGCCAGCATGGATGCAAAGGCCTGGATGCTTGTCTCAGTCTATGAGTCTAAGAAAGTGTCCTTGAGACCACGGTGAGTCATCCTGCTGGCCCCCTCGGACAACCCAGAACTAGCTCAGTGCCTCGTGTGACAAGTGTGACAAGAGCAGTTACGGGGGCATGCATCTGCCCCAAGGCAGTCACGTGCTGTGGACGGTACACCAAGACTTCTGGGGCCCCGCGGGGCTGGAGTTCTGGCGCACCACTTGTGTGGAGGGCATGTGATACGTTCCTACTCTGCTTCCGGGCAGCTGCTGGGGTGCGGGCGGCGACCGGGGCAGCCGCCTCTCACCTGGGGCGGGAGTCCAGCCACCTCAGCATAGGCCAGCGCCTGGGGAATGACTGTGAGCCCAACCGAGAGTCCAGCGATGAAGTCCATCTTCAGCCACTGCAGGGAGTAGTCCGGCAGCCACGCCAGGATGGGCAGCCGCCTCTGCACGGCCGCAGGGGAGCAGCAGTGGGCCTGGGGGGCCATACTGGCACCCGAGGTCCTGGCCTGACCCAACGCCTTCACAGACGATGGCATGCCTGCAGTGTGCATGGGGGCCACAAGACCAGCAGTCAGGGTCGGGGCTTGGGAGAATGCAGCAATAAGGCAGGGTCTAGGGCCCTCAGGAGAGGCACACCCGTCTCCTCCCCCTCCAAGGGGGAAGCCAAACCTGTGCAGAACGGGGCCTCAAGAAAAGGTGTAGTCCCCCACCCTGGCCCCTGCTCGCTGCTCTCCCTGAACCCCACCTGCCCCAACCCCAGCTGCCTCCTTTCCACCGACACTTGCCAGGAAAAATGCAGTATATGGTTTCTCAATGAGAAAATCAAACACTAAAGAGACACCACGCCTCTCCTCCCGAAAAATTGCATTTCCTCTTTTTCCCTCCCCAAGGAATTTAGCGGGGAGCAGTGCAAGGAGTAGCAGGATCCACGGGGACACCCTCGTCCGGCTGGGGGGGTGTGCGCGGGGGCGGGGGGGACTGCAGCCATGAGCGCCCCAGGCTTTCCAAGTGCGTAGCACCGCGGACTCCACCCACTGCGGCGCTGGCGGCTGGGGGTCTCGCACCCTGAGGCCGCGCCTTACCCCACCCCCACCTGTGGCTTTCCCGTCCCTACAGCAGCGCCCAGGGACTCAAGCGGGCTCTGGGAGAGCGTCCGAGGCCATTAATTCAGGACGCGCCGCATTCTCTAGGGTCCTGGCGCCCCCCGCGCGCAGAGCCAGCCGCATACCACCCCTCACCCCCCTAAACAGCTCTGGACACACCCCGCCTCCCACCCGCGAGGACGCTTGCCCCGGACCCTGCCGTCTAACCCACGGGACTCCACGCCGGCTGATCAGTCCAGCAAGGCCGAGGGCGGCGGGGACCTGGTGGGGACGCGGTGGAGACACAGTGGGGAAGGGTCCCCGCGGGAGGAGCCCGCACCCTCGGGCCCCGCGCCACCCCCGGCGACCCCGGCCCGTCCCCCGAAGCTCGCCCACTCCGCCCCGGGCCGCGGGCCCCGCTCCCCGCCCGCCGCGGACTCACCGGGTGCCGCAGGTTGGGGTCTCCGGGTGTCGCCGCAGCGGGGTCCGCAGGAACCGCAAAGGGAGCGGGAGGGAGGAGAGAGAGGGGCGGGGCCTGGAGCGCACGTGATCACCCGGGGGCGGGACCTGGTCGCGCGTGACCACCGGAGGGCGGGGCCAGCGCACGCGTGACCGCGGGCGGGGTGGGGCGGGGCTGAACCGCCGCCATGCGCCGCCGAGGGCCGGCCTGCTGGGGGCTGCTGCTGGCCCTGGTCCTCTGCCGCTTGCGCCCGGCGCGTCCCCGGAACGTGCTGCTGATCCTCGGTGAGTGCGCCCCAGCCAGCGAGCCCTGCAGCCCTTCGCGTCGGCGCTCCCCGCGGCCCCAGACCCTTCGCGGTCGGCTCCTTGGAGAGGGAGGCAGGGGCGGCCTCAGGCATCGCGTGTCGGCCAGCCTTCAGCACCCCAGTCCTGCCCCCGGCTCTGACCCCCACCCCCACCCGTGCCCAGATCAGCCAGGGCGCCCAGCTCGGGAAGCTGGGCTGTTTTCCAGAACGCAGTGTTGTACAGTCCCTAGAGGGGATGCTGGAAGAGGGGCTGATGCCCAAGTCCCCGGAGACGTGGCTGCGTGCCCCGGGGCGCCCCGCCCTCCTCTCCTCCCCAGCGGTGTAACCCTGTAAGTTTGCCCTTGCGTTTTCAGACCACGGAGCCCTGTGGCTCAGATCTTCTCTGGCTGAAAAGCACAGCCCACCCCCCTCACTCCGCACCCCCGCCCTCTCCCCTAACCCCAGCCCTTCCCAGAAATCACAAGTTCTTCTAGTGCTTGCTGTTCAGAGACTTGGTGACCAGGGCTCCAGCTGTCACAAGACAACCCTATTCTTTTCCTCTTTTGAGGTTTGGCGTTGTACCAGACGCACTCTCTCTGATTAACTTTGTGGTCCCCAACCAGGCCTTGCAACTGATTGTAGCATAAAAGAGTTCTCCCCTAAGGGCTCCCATCAGCTCCTCCTTGCTGGGGACACAGGTACAGAAACCGCATCCTCATGCAGCGTTTGCCGAGCTCAGGACTGCCCAGTCATGCCCACTTGCTAACAGGGCCACCTGAGTATCATGCCCTCTGGGTGTCATGACCCCTGGGTATCAGTCCCGGGAAGGTGTCAGGCCGCCCAGATGTCATGCCCGCTTGGGTCATGCCCACCCGGGTATCCCACTTGCGTGGACCTCACTGGCCCAGGCCACCACGGCCTCAGTGTCTCTGCCTTCCTCAGCGGACGATGGAGGCTTTGAGAGTGGTACCTACAACAACAGTGCCATCAGCACCCCCCACCTGGACGCCTTGGCCCGCCGCAGCCTAGTCTTCCGCAATGCCTTCACTTCCGTCAGCAGCTGCTCTCCCAGCCGGGCCAGTCTGCTCACTGGCCTGCCCCAGGTGAGGGCTGCAGGGGTGCAGGAGGAGGGCACGGGAGAGGGAGAGCCCCTCCCTCACCTCTCTTGGGATGTGCTCACCTTCTTTTCCCCACCACCTGCCCACCATGAGCCCTGGCTCCACTGCTCTGTGTGACTGTGAGTAAAGCACTATTTGTGCACCTCGATCTCCTTACCTGTTAAACGGGGTCTTGATAATACCTCGTTCGTGGAATTGTTATGGGGTTGGCCTAGCTCGTGGTTTATACATAAAGCACGTGGGAAGGTGTCCGACAAGCACTTGCTCAGCATTAACTCATGTTACGATATCGTCCGGGAGCTTGAGTGCAGGTAAGAGGTGCCCTGTGAAGCACTTCCTCTGTGTTTGCTCTGCTAGGATGTGCATAGCATAGAACTCACCCTTTTAATCGTTCACAAATGTGCAGCTCAGTGGCATCAGGTCCATTCACACTGTTGTGCAGCCATGCGTCCATCTGTCCACCTCCAGAACTTCATCTTCCCAAATGGAAGTGCTGTGCCCGTTAACACTGCTCCCCGCTCCCCTTCCCCGGCCCCTGGCAACTGCTCATCACCTCTCTGTCTCTCTGAACTTGGTTATTCTAGGGGAGTCCTACAGTGTGTGTCCTTTTGGCAGTCCTTTGACTGCCTTATTGCACTGAGCAGAGTGCCCCCCAGCTCCCCACACAATGTAGCACAGAACAGCCTTCCTTCTCGTGGCCGAAAAGGCTGGCCAGCGACCCATCCTATGGGTATGGCCCGTTTCGTTCACCCGTCCATCCCTCCGTGGACACTTAGGTTGCTCCTACCCGTGATTGTGATGAGTAGTGTTGCTATGAACGTGGGGACGCAGGTACTTATTTGGACCTGTGCCTCATGACATCCTCTGACGGTGAGCCGCTGTGCCCTGTGTCCCCATCCGAGAGACCGAGGCGCACGTGTGGTCTGTGCCCCCACCACCACCCCCCCGGAAGGCTCCTTGGGCAGCAGCCACGGGCCGCAGGAGTGAGGACAGGGCTGCCCCATCGCACCTTACGTCTTTTTCTAGTCTGACTTTGTGATGTGTCGACTGGTTTTTTTGCACTGTAAAAAATCCAGTTAATTAGAGGTTTGCTGCCCTTTTTCCCACCACGGTACGTGTTCATGACAAAGAAGTTGGGAAGTACAGGTAGACGAGAAGAAAATAAAAACCACCCGTAATTATGGGTACATTTTCTCAGTCTGCCATGTTCCCTGCTGACGTCCCGTGGCCTGGGAGAGGCGGTGAGACTCTCCCAGGATGCTGGCTGCCGGGCTCTCCGGGGGGCGGGGGGCGGGCAGGCAGGGCCATGGGGAGAGTGGGGGCAGGCAGGGCGGGATCCCGCCTCATGGGCATCTCTGCCGCAGCATCAGAACGGGATGTACGGCCTGCACCAGGGTGTCCACCACTTCACCTCCTTCAACGAGGTGCAGAGTCTGCCAAGGCTGCTTGGCCAAGCCGGCATTCGCACAGGTGAGTGGCCTCATGCCCCGGCGGGGTGAGGCCTGGTCCTGAGCCACCCTCCGCCTGTGTCACGTGCTCGGAGCACCCAAGGTCCAGGGCCTTCTCCCTGGGCCCTGGGTCCGTGAGGACAAGGGCCTGGGCTGATCTCATGGCGGCTACGCCAGGGCCGTGGGGTTTGGGGGACAGTGGGATAGCTCCGGGACCCTGGCAGGCCCACGTCCCCACCTCCAGGCATCATTGGGAAGAAGCATGTGGGGCCCGAGACGGTGTACCCGTTTGAATTTGCGTACACGGAGGAGAACGGCTCCATCCTCCAGGTGGGGCGGAACATCACCAGAATGAAGCTGCTGGTCCGGAAGTTCCTGCAGACTCAGGATGACAGGTGTGAGGACGCCCCCGTCCCCTCCCTCACGCGGCCAGACCTCTGGGCAGTTAACCTGTGATGCACATCCCAGAGTCTTTAGTGGGGATTCTTGGAGGCCCCAGGTGGGGGAGTGGGGGAGGGGGAGAAGGGTCCAGAAACTCAAAAGGAGAGGAGACACGGGGAACCTGAGACGGAGAGTCCCAGGGAGACTTTCAGTTCTGGAGAAGTGAGCGACGCTGAGGGGTGTTCCCTCCTAAAGAAGGGGGCTCCCCAGAGTAGAAAGCCAGGTGGCATGTCCACCGGCTGACCTCGGGACTCAAGCCCCTCCCTCCCTGGGCAGGCCCTTCTTCCTCTACGTCGCCTTCCACGACCCCCACCGCTGTGGGCACTCCCAGCCCCAGTACGGGACCTTCTGTGAGAAGTTTGGCAACGGGGAGAGTGGCATGGGGCGGATCCCAGACTGGACTCCGCAGACCTACGACCCACAGGACGTGCTGGTAGGAGCCCCTCACCATGTGTCCGAGATGTTCGCTTACCCTTCCTCCTCCACCTCGTAAATCGGAGGACTTGGCTGCCCTGGCCCCACGTTTAAGAGGAGACTCTGTGACTCAGTGGATCCGGGTTCCCGTCCACGGGGCCGGCAAAGAGAGGCGTCAAGATGTGGAGTGACGTGTCCGGAAGCAGGGACGTTCTGGGCTCAACCGTTCACTGGTGGAGGGTGATCTCAGGCTCTGGAAGGAAGGCCGGCTCCTCAATCTCCTACCCCAATTCAAGGACTGGTCACCCCTTCCCCCCAGCTTGTCTGCCCGCGTGTTCTAGCCCTGACTTTGCACCCGCGTGCCCCTCCAGGTGCCTTATTTCGTCCCTGACACTCCTGCAGCCCGAGCGGACCTGGCTGCTCAGTACACCACCATCGGCCGCATGGACCAAGGTGGGTTCAAGGAGCCTGGACTGTGGGGTACGCCCCAGCATGGGCCCCATCCCAGACCAGAGCTCCGAAGTCACAGTGTCGGCGGGGCCGTGTCCCCCCTGCAGGCCCTATAGGAGACAGCACAGTCCTTCCTGTTTCTTCCAGCGTCTGGTGGCCCCAGGCGTTCCTTGGCTCCTGGCTGCATCCCTCCCCTCTCTGCCCCGTCCTCACACAGCCTATTGGGTGTCTTCTCAGTGTTTCTTCTATAAGGACACTTGTCATGGGACTTAGGGTCCACCTGGGCACTTTGGGACAGTCTCCTTGAGATCCTTGACGATTGCAGCTGCAAAGATCTCTTCTCCGGTTGGGAGAACCACTATTAGCCGGTGGTAACCTGGGGAGGGGACAGGCGTAGAGGGAGTCCTGTCTTCCAGCCACTGCCCATACTGCCCAGTTATCCCCCGGGACAGGCATGAGAGTCTGGAAAACAAAACAAAAACCAGCGTCTGCAGGTAGCAGCTGCACAGGGTGACGTGGACGTGCTGAGGGATGGCCGACCTCCCTGGCTTACTGCTGGACGGGGTGCTGGGTGGGAGGGAGGGACGGCAGGGGTGCAGGGTCCAGCAGCCCGATGAAGAAATGTGTGAGCGCACACGTGTTCCCGCGCTTGCATGCCCAGCCGTGGCTGAGCTCTGTTGTCCCCTCTGCACCCCCAGGGGTCGGACTCGTGCTCCAGGAGCTGCGCGGAGCAGGTGTCCTGAATGACACCCTGGTGATCTTCACATCCGACAACGGAATCCCCTTCCCCAGCGGCAGGACCAACCTGTACTGGCCGGGCACGGCTGAACCCTTGCTGGTGTCGTCCCCAGAGCACATGAAACGCTGGGGCCAAGTCAGCGAGGCCTACGTGAGTCTTTTAGGTACGGCTCTGCAGCTCACACGGGCGGGGGTGGGGGAGCTGAAACTTGAGCGGCACCACCACGTCCAGGCAGTGCTCCGCGGCCCGCTGCCTTATGTGGTGCCCACACCACCTGGGCAAGGAAGGGACGACCACCCCATTCTACAAATGCAGCAGTGAGGATCAGAGAGGTAAGTTGCCCAAGGTCCCACAGTTCTTAAGCACCGAGCTAGGATTCTAGCTTGGGTCTCGCGGTCTTTGAGACGGTTGCCCTCCCCACTGGCCCGCTGGTGAGCGCGGCCTCAGCTGGAGCACTTGTTAACGCCCACCCGGCAGGCCCCACCCCCAGAGCGTCTGGTGAAGTAGATCTGGGGTGGAGCCTGAGAAGTAGCATTTGTGACAAGCTCCCAAGTGATACTGATGCTGCAGGCCCCGGGGAGCCCCTGTTTTGAGGGTTCAGGGCAGCAGGACCCATGCAGCTTGGGGCCCACATTTCCCTTTGGCCCCAAAGCACAAGTCGGGGAGCATTGTGGCCACAGCACAGGGCAGGAATAGCTGCGCCCCCTCCGTGGGGGCTTCCTTACTGATCCAAAGGATTCTGGTAGGATCCCGAATATCACCAAGTTGGGGCCTCTTGTTAAACCATTAAAGGCATTGTGTGCTAGAGGGCCGAGACAACCTTGACAGGTATGGGGCCCACAGCGGCTCCTCCCTGTTGGTGATCCAGTATACGAGGTGGCCCCCCAGTGTTCCAGAGTGGCTTGGAGTCAGAGTGGCTTGGTGGCTGGAGGGCTGCCGTGCTGAGACACCACCTCCTTTCCAGATCTCACGCCCACCATCTTGGACTGGTTCTCCATCCCTTACCCGAGCTATGCCATCTTTGGCTCAAAGACTGTCTGGCTCACGGGCCGGTCCCTCCTGCCGGTGCTGGAGGCAGAGCCCCTCTGGAGCACCGTCTTTGGCAGCCAGAGTCACCACGAGGTCACCATGGCCTACCCCATGCGCTCCGTGCACCACCAGACCTTCCACCTCGTGCACAACCTCAATTTCAAGATGCCCTTTCCCATCGACCAGGACTTCTACGTGTCGCCCACCTTCCAGGACCTCCTGAACCGCACTGTGGCCGGCCACCCCACCGGCTGGTATAAGGATCTCCACCGTTACTACTACCGGGAGCGTTGGGAGCTGTATGACAGGAGCCAGGACCCCCACGAGACCCGGAACCTGGCTGCCAACCCCCACTATGCGCAGGTTCTTGAACTGCTGCAGACCGAGCTGGCCAAGTGGCAGTGGGAGACCCATGACCCCTGGGTGTGTGCTCCCGATGGCGTCCTGGAGGAGAGGCTCTCCCCCCAGTGCCGGCCACTCCACAACGAGCTGTGAGCCTCCCTGGGGCACGTGCGCAGCCTCCCCAGACCGGGTCCCCACGTGGCCCATCTGATAAGGGCTCTCCCCGATGTTGGTGTCATTCTGCCACTGCCTGGAGGGGAGAACAGGGCGTGTGACCCAGTCCTTCCCCCCCCCGTGGTAGGGGACGCTGCTGTTCTTGTGTCTGAGCCCTGTCTCAGCATAGGAATTCCAGGGGATCCTGGAACAGGGTGGGGCCCCCAGTCCGTGTCAGGTGAGGGTGGTCTGGGCAAGGGGGTCTCGTGTCCTGGGTCAGGTTGGGGACCTGCAGAGAGAAGGGGCTGGGACCTGGAGCTTAAGATCCTTTTCATTCTTTGGAGCCCCCAGATGTTCCCACTTCCAGGTACCACATGGGTGCTGGGAGGGTTCAGACTACACTCTATGTAGGGACGCGGTATCTGCCTTTTATCAATCTCTGGTCTTGAAAAAATCTGTGAACACGCCTGGGGCTTGTTTTGCTCTGCCCCACGGTCAAGTTCCTGACCCTGGCTGGGTTTCCGCTAGGCCGCTGATTCATGGCAGGCTCCCCACGTGCCGAGTTTCATTCTATGGTCTATAGAGGCAAGCTCGTCCTTTTTGAATGTCCAAGGGGGAAGAGCCCGTCCTCTGGCTTGGGTTAGTTCTGTCCGGTTGGACTCCAGGGCTGTGGCACAGATGTTGCTCACAGATGCTCCACACCTGCCCGGTGCCCGCCTGCCGGGAAAGCAGAAGGTCTCCCTGGAAAGCCCAGAACGCGGGGGCTTTTTCCCTTGAGTGGGTGGGCTCCCGCTCTCCCCTGCCCTCCCCCACCAACACCATCTTGGGGGCGTGGAGGAAGATCCACAGTCCGGGACACCGTAAAAGCCTTTTATTTTAGTAAAATGTGCAGAAGTTCATTTTCTGGCTTGTTTATGAGAAGGCTGGCCTGAATTCTAGAGCAACTTCCTGAGGCACTCGGGTTCGGGGGAATGACATTCAGTCTCCCACAGTAGGGGGCACAGCCAGGTGCTAGGGGGCCTGGGGGCTGGGCCCAACCATGCCCACATGTCTACTGAGCTCTGGAGGTGGAGGAAAGGCACTTTGCCCTGGAGAAGGGGCTGAGTGGGCTGCCCGGTAGAGGGGGCAGATCTCGGGCTCAGGAGGAGCCCGGCCGGTGTGCAAGGGTATTTGTGGGAGGCTTTTCCAGGACACCCCCGTGGGTCCCTGAATCAGGTATGGTGGCCACCAGGCAGAAACCCACGAAAATACTGTTTCCTTTGTTGGGAAACCATATTTCCCAGTTTGTACACACGACTTTCCAAACTTGAGTCACTGAAGCAGGTGTCAGCCATCAGAAGCTGAGAAAGCTAGCCAGGCTTACCTTACAAGGGGGTCTGTGCCTTCACTCTGGGTGGGGATGGCAGTGACTTTAGGGGGCACCAGGGCTACCAGCCTGCTGCCTTGGTGGCTTTGGAACGAGCCCTTTGGCACATTGAAATGCAAAAGGGAAGAATTGGGTCAGACAGTTGGTTTTCTGGAGACATCTGGGGCCTTCCGCTGTGGGAGGGAGGGTGCAGGAGATGCCAAACCACAGACGTGTTTTCAGGGCCTCTGGTTCAGACCCTGGCAGCCAAGCCTTGGAGGAGGGGGAGATGACTTGCACAGAAAGGTGGGCGGATGGTTCGAATGCCCACCTGTGACCTGCACAGAGTGGAGTTCAAGGTTGGACCCCAGTGAGGGGAACAGATGCTCGGAGAGCTGGGCTTATGTGGTGAGCACCCCCAAGGCTGTGCCCGCGAGGCTCTGAGCTCAAATCACAGGGACTCAGAGATCCCCACAGGCCCTGGAGGGGACTGCGGGGCCGTCAACGGGGGCTCTGCTCTGTCCACACGATCTTCTTCTGCTCGTCTCCGATGGCGCAGCGCACACAGCCGAGCAGTGCTTCCAGGTCACCCCAGCCTTCGGGGGCCAGGCTGCTGTATAGACAGGGCGCCTTGTCCAGCTCAGCCTCCTCCTGCCTGCCCGCCTCCAGGAGCTGCTCCTCGGATGTGCCGTGCCGCTGCAGGGCCTTCCTGCACGGGCCAGACACGGTGGGACACGCTTAGGGAGAGCCGCATGCTGGCTGCCCGGAGCAGAGCCCAGCTCGGAGTCCAGGGGGCAGCGTACAGACCCCCGCTTCGAGGGGCCCAAGTGCCTCGTAGAGGACACACGAGTCAGGCCCCAGATGACTGGCACGGCGGGGGGCGGGGGGGCGGGCTCTGGTTTACAAGCTCGGCTGACATGTTATAAGGGGGCAACAGGATGTCTGGGTTTGTCCCCAACCGTAAACCACGTAATGGTTTTCAGCCCCTGTCCTCACCTAGCACGGGTGGACTGTCAGCTGCGTGTACCCCAGTGAGCACGTGCCCTTAGTCAAGTCAAGGCAGGCTCCAGGTCTCACCTCACCGTCCCCCAGGCTGTTGCCTGGGGGAGGGCAGCAGGTCCCTTGTCCCAGAAGCTGTGGGGGCACTGCCCTGCCACGCTTCCAGGCACTGGCGCAGGGTGAGTTCCTGGACACCCCCCGCCCCATGCCCCGGAGGCAAGTGGTGCCAGGTGTAGACCCCACCGCTGGCCCTCGGGGGCATACCTACTTGAGTTTCTTTGCTGCCCTCTCGTTGATGGGGATGTGGATGATGATGGGGAAGATCTCCATCCTGTGCAGGGCACAGATGCTGTCCAGCTGGATGTCCAGGAGGGCGTGGGTGTTCTGGAGGGGAACGTGGGAGATGGATGGGTCAAGGTCCTCGGCCTTGGAGACGACAAAGGGAGACCACACCCGGGAGGGGCAGTGGGAAGAGAAGCCAGGGATGTTCTGTGGTGGCCGAGGGCACTTGTTCTACAATCAAGAGTCTGTCCCTTTGGTTTGTCATCTGGAAAATCTAGGAACTGAGAGCCATCGGGGTTGAGGGAGCCTTTGAGAGGGGCTGGAACCCAGGGGGTCGGAAGGCTCCATCAGCCTCTGCGGGGGGGGGAGGGGCGAGCGGACTGTTGGGAAGGGGGCATCTGCCTCTGGTGCACAGCTGGGCCTGGCCCTCTTAGGTCCACATGAAACTGCATGGTTCACCGTAAGCTGCCTTTCATGTATTTGTGTGAGCCTCAAGTCATGGGGTGTTATCTCCATTTACTCGTTATTTAACAAATATTATTCAGCATTTCCTGTGTTGAGGAACCGGGCTCAGGGATGTTAAGAGGCTGGCCCAGAGTCCCACGGATCCCAGATGGCAGAGACGGGGCTGGATCTTTCTGCACTCCTCCCTCTGAACGCAGAGCCAGAGACGAGCTGAGCACCAGCACCAGGGGTCCCTGGCTTGCAGGTTGGCGACCAGGGTCCCCCAGATCTCAAGGTCCTCTGGAGATGGTCCCCAAGCCCCCAGAGCAGCCCCCACCTGCCCCTTACCTTTTCTTTTTTTAAAGATTTTATTTGACAGAGAGAGAGAGCAGGACTGAGAGACAGAGAGCGTGAGTTGGGGGGGAGGGGCAGTGGGAGAGGGAGCAGGCTCCCCGCTGAGCAGGGAGCCCGACGTGGGGCTCAATCCCAGGACCCCAGGATCATGACCTGAGCCGAAGGCAGACGCTTAACCGACGGAACCACCCAGGTGCCCCCCCTTACCTTTTCCATGAGGGACTCGACAGCCCGGCGGGTCACCCAGTAGCGGCCACCAGATGCCTCCCCCTCCTGGATGATGTCCCCTCTCTGGCTGGAGGCATCATATTCCTCCTGGCTCAAGTACTCTGAAGGTGACAGTGGACAGGGACATCACACTCTGTGAGGTCCTGAGGGAGCTCTATGCTGAACGTGCCGCCCATGGTCCCCCACCAGTTCTGGGGGACGTGCCTCCCAGGATGTCCTCTTTATAAACCTGACCCTGCTCTTAGCACTCAAGAGGAGTCTGTGCCCTGCACACTCAACGATGCAGATAAACGAGGCCCTCCCCATCACCCCCGCCCAAGCTCCAAAAGTGCAAGTGCACACATCCAGCTTCTCACACCTAGAAATGCCTTAGAGCCCACACATAGGCGCTTCCCAGCTGGGCGCAGCTACACCCCCAGGGGACACTTGGCGACGTCTGGAGACATTTGTGGCTGTCACCACTGGGGGGGGCATGCTATGTCTACTGGGTGGAGGCCGGGGTGCTGCTCAACGTCCTGCAGTTCCCAGGATGCCCCCACACGGGGGGAGGCAGCCCCACCCAACTGTCAGGGCCAAGGTTGAGAACCCTTGCACTGAATAAACCTGTCAAAACACACCCCGCTTGTGCTTTTCTTCCTGAATCGCCTCTGTTCTGAGTGCGCGTTCTCCTCCGTCAGACCGCCCCCCACCCCCGCCCCCATCACGGGGACTCCAGCTCACAGACAGCTCCCTCCGAGGCCTTTCCTCCCCGGCGTGCTGCACCTGCAGCGCCTCTGGCCCCCCTCTGGCCCCTGGGGCCGCAGCACACAGCACCTTTGCCCGGCCTGTGGCCCCACCAACTCCTGCCTGCCCGTCAGAGCCCAGCTGCGCCCCCCGTCTTCTCCAAAGCATCTGTCTCCCTCGCTGGGCCACTTGTGGAGCCAACGCCCAGCAGCCTGTCTGTCTCCAGGAGGCTGCCCCTCTCCAGCTCCCTGCCGGGAACCTGGCATACGGGAGGTGCCTGCTAGAGGAGCCAGACTCGCTCACCCCTGTGCCCTCTGTGAACCCCAGGGGGGTCCGGACAGAGCCCTATTCCCCCTCCGGTGGTAACCCAAGGCTTCCGGTAGCCATTGACGAGCTGATGAATGAAGACCCACAAAGCTGCTCTCCTGCTCGCCAACCTTGGAACCACCTCTCCTGCTGTGCAGGCACTCAGACCCTGTCCCCCGGGATCCAGGATTCCAGATGGCCCGCTCCTCTCCGTGACTCTCCACCAAGCAGCTCTGGGGGTGAGCAGGTGGACAGAGCCATTTGGGGGTCCTGTCCCACCTGAGTACAAACCTATCTGCCAGCAGTAACCGCACTGGATTGAATAGCATCCCCCCAGGATACGTGACCGTCTGGAACCTGGGAATGTGACCGTATTTGGAAATAGGGTCTTGGCGGATGTGGTTAGTGAAGATGAGGTCGCACTAGAGTAAGATGGACCCTGAATCCATGACTGGTTCCTTATAAGAAGACCGTGTGAAGACACAGAGAGACGGGAGGAGGCCAGGTGACAAGGAGGCAGAGACGGAAGTGACGCAGCCACAAGCCAAGGACCCCCAGGACCATCAGCACCACTGGAAGCCAGAAGAGGAAAGGAGTGACTCCCCCTGAGAACCTCTGGGCGGGGGGCGGGGGCAGCACAGAGACACCTGGATCCCAGCCTTCTGGACTCCATCACCACGGGGCAATAGACCTCTGCTGTTGCACGCGGCCCAGGACACTCGCACGGTGACCTCCACACTGCTCTCCCGAGCGAAGGCAAGCATTCTGCCAAGGCCTTGCCCTGCCACCCGGCAGGCAGGTGGGGCTCCCAGGTGATGGCGTACCTGCTGGGCATTTCTTGAACCCTTGGAGGAGGCACAGCTTCTCGCTCAGGATCTTCCCTACCACCCTGGGCACAAAGATCACTGGCCGGGGCTGGCTGGGCCTGTGGGGGTGCACCAGGGTGTAGGGCACCAGGGTGAAGCAGCTCTCAGCCCAGAAGCACGCAGTGGAGCACTCTGTGGGGGAGAGGAGGTGTGAGCGGGCCGGGCGCCAAGCTGGGCAGTCCACCAGCCTCTCGGGCCACAGCACAGACCGTGCGTGTTTGGGGCAGTAACACAGGCTCAGCCTGCACCAGGGACACGTGTGTCCCACACCCTGTGGCTGGTGGTTCTTTGCACCCGTTGATGAGGCGGCTCTGCGTCTCTCCGGGCTCAGCTCCACGGGCCCGCAGCGGGGGTAGAGAAAAGCAGTTCTCTTCCTTTCCAGCACGCTGCAAGACCACAGGCCCCAGGGTCCTCGCCCTCGCTGGACCCACAGCACCAGGCCTCCCTCCCTCCCGGTCCCTGCTCTTCTAGATTGTACTTCTGTTTTCAACAGTCATATCATGCACCCAAAACACTTGCCAAAAAGAAGAAAATTAACTCCAAACAATTCACCTCACGCTCAATCCACTCCCACTGCCTCCAATGAGGGTTTGACCTGATAGGGGTGCGTGCCACGCTCACCTCTGTCGCGACCTCACACCCACACACGTCACACAGTGGCGGTCAAGAGCCCCCTCAGCCTGTGCTACCCGCCTCACCTTCCAGCTTGCTGGGCTCCCACAGGGCCCCGTCGAAGGATGAGCGCAGAGGGCTGGCCTTGGTTCTGTCCACGCTGACGATGCGGACCAGCTTCTGGGGTCCCCTGGATGACTGTTGGAGGAGGGAAGAGGGGCGAGCAGGTGTCCAAGCCGACAGGACCCTAGCCCACTGCAAAATCCAAGCTGGTCCCTGGACCACCAGGCTGTGCCCACTGAACAGCCAGGAGGCTCAGGCCCCATGCCAGAGGGTGGGAGCCGAAGGGAGGCAGGACAGGGTCCTCAGGCAGAGCCCCCGAGCAGGGCACTCCTGAGTGTGGCGTCCAAAGTGAGGGCAGGCTGCATAAAGCAGGAGGGAAGACTAGGGGCCCCCACAGCCTAGACCTGCCCCAATCCAGGGAAGCTGCCCTAACATCCTGCTGGGGGACAGCTGAATGTTCTATGTCGGGACATCAGAGGTTCTAGGATGGGGTGCAGATGGACAGGCAAACGGGATGACCTGGGAGGGTGACAGAGACAGCCTATGTGATGTATCTGCGCACACAGGGGAGCTTGCAGGCTGGGTGTGGTGTGCAGGCCCAGGTGAAGGCCTGGAGGGACCACTGGGGAGAGACACACATGGGGTCAGCAGCCTATGGGCCCTGCCCCTGGGCCCCCAGGCCAGCACCTGCCCCACTTCCAGCCCACCCCAGATGGGGCCAGGACCCTCCAGGCGGGACCCACCCCAGATGATGTGAGCCAGGAGGAGGAAGGCCAGGACAGAGAGGCAGGACCCACCGCAGCAGGGCCCTGTGTCCGGGATCCGGGTTGGCAGGTCTCACCACCTCACCTTGCGGGCGATGGTGCTTTGCTGAGCCATGTCCTGGATGAGGGCGATGAGCAGCTGCTGAGCCCTGTGCAAAGGAGACCGTCCCTGACCCAGGGGCAAGGAGGACTCAAAGAAGAAGCAGGCCCCTGCCCAGCACGCCCGAACCCACCCCTGCAGCCCCAGGCAGCTGTCTCCACCCTGGGGGGGGGGGGCATTACAGTCCCCTGGGGCTTTTGGAAAACTGCAAAGCCTCAGCCTGCCCCCTGCAACTGCCAATGGAATTGTTCTGAGTTGGGACCCAGGTGACTCCGTGGGAACCTGGGTCTGGGCCACGCTCTAGAATCTCGACAGCCAGCCTGGCGTCACTGAGAGCGATGAGGCTTCGGGGCAAGACACCCTGCTTTGTCTACCACGGTTGATCTAGAACACAGTTCTCAGCAGGGCTGATGGTGCTCCCAGGGAGGGCGGCCCATGGTCCCAGTTGGCCCAGGACTGAGGGGCTCCCCAGGACACGGGACTTCCCCAGCTTTAACCAAAATAGTCCTGGACACACCAGGATGGTGGTCACCCAACCCACAGGAGACACTGGGCAATGTCCTGAGACATTTTAATTGTCTTGGGGGGCAGAGGGACTCCTGGTGTCCAGTGGGTGGATGCTGCTCACCGTCCTACAGTGCCCAGGATGGCTCCCCGTGACTGAGTGAGCCAGCCCCAAATGTCACGCTGGTCCTGAATGCTCTAGAATTGTCTAGGACCAAGGGTCATCCCTTTCCACAAAGAAACCCCATCTAAGTGGTGACATTGCGGGTGGCACACTGGGGATTCCACTTTGGGGTGTCTCATCATGCCCACCCTCTCCTCTTGGGCAGGAGGGGTCATTCACAGGAAGCCAGCCAGGCCCCCCCTGGCCGCACCCCTGGCCGCACCCCCGGCCCAACCTGGAGAGGTGTTGGAGCGCACTACCGCTGCTCACCGGGCGTAGTTGGGGATGGTGCCGTGCTCGACGCCCTTCGTGCTGTAGGGGCCCAAGCGGTGGGCGTGCCAGCAGCTGCGACCCTGGAACATGGTGTCGCTGATGTGCAGAACGTCACTGCATTGCACCCGCAGCTCCCCCTCCGCCCGTGCCTCCATGGCCAGGTTCACCCGGATGTAGAAGGAATCCCCTGAGGTAGCCACTTGGGCCTCCAGGTCCTGGACCAACTTCTTATAACCTGATCAAAGATAAGCCCGGGGCCATGATCCCACTCAGGGAAGGTTCTGGAATGTGAAAGCAGGAAAGAAGGAAGGAGCCTCCCCCAGAGTCTTGGGAGCCATTCTGGTGCTGGAGCCAATGGGCAGGAAGGAGATCCCCAGCTGCCCTGCGGCCCTCTGCACACTTAGGGCACAGTCTGGTTCCGGGGTGCATGAGAGGGCTGGCTTCGCACACCCAGGGGCTCAGGTCTCAGGTGGGGGCCTCATGGAGTGGGCGGGGTGCGGGAGTGTGTACCCTCCATGTTGACCTTCACAGACAGGCAGCAGAAGCCGTTGACCCTCTGGAGAAGTCCGACAGCTTGCTCTAGGGTGGTGTCCTCCAAGGTGGCCTTGAACAAGGGCTCTGTTGCCTCATAATCCACCTGAGGGCAAATCACCAGCGTCGGCCTCTTTTGACCTGGATTCTGGACTCTACAGTAGGACCCGCTCACCCTTCCCAGCCATCCACACGCACCCACCAGAGCCCTTGCCACCGGCCCTGCTTCAGGACATCTTGAAGCGGCCTCCTCCAACTACACTCATTCCCATGCCGAGAATCAAGCACCCACCCTTCCCCAACACGCGGTGTGCCAAGATTACCGCTGAGGGCCAAGTTTCCACTCTTCAAGATAGATTCCACTCTAGAGCATTTCAGGTCAGGGGTTCTCAGCTTGGGACTATTGACATGTGAGGCCATTGTTCTGTGCTGTGGGGCTGGACCCAGGCCCTGCAGGACATTGGGCGGCATCCCTCCCCCCCGCTTTGTTGCCCTGGTGGTGACAGCCCACGAGCACAGGGCTCTCGCAGTCCACCCCACTCATTCGCTCAACCCTGGGTGGTTTTAAGTTTAGAAGAGTATATATTTTTATCATGAAAAAAATATTCTAGCTACTACCACAATCAGACAACAAAAAAGAAATAAAAGGCATCCAGATTGTTAAGGAAGGACTAAAACTTTCACTATTTGCAGATGACATGATACCCTATATAGAAAAACTGAAAGACTCCACCAGGAAACTGCTAGAACCGATCTATGAACTCAGTAATGTCACAGGATCCAAAATCAACATACAAAAATCCATTGCATTTCAATACACCAATAATGAAGCAGCAGAACGAGAAATCAAGGGAACAATCCCATTTACAATAGCACCAAAAATAATAAGATACCTAAGAATAAACCTGACCAAAGAGGGAAAAATATGTGTTCTCTGAAAACTATAAAACACTGATGAAAAATATCGAAGATGACACAAAAATATGGAAGGACATTCCAAGCGCATGGGTTGGAAGAACAAATATTGTTAAAATGTCTCTACTATCCAGAGCAAACTACACATTTAATGCAATCCCCATTCAAAATACCACCAGCATTTTTCACAGAACTAGAACAAACAATCCTAAAATTTATATAAAACAAAAGACAAATAGTCAAAGCAAACTTGAAAAAGAAAAGCAAAGCTGGAGGCATCACAATTCCAGACTTCGAGTTTTATTACAAAGCTGTGGTCATCGAGACACTATGGTACTGGCACAAAAACAGACACATAGATCAATGCAACAGAAGAGAGAGCCCAGAAATGGACCCTCAACCCTATGGTCAACTAATCTTCGACAAAGCAGGAAAGAATATCCAATGAAAAAAAGACAGTCTCTTCCATAAATGGCGTTGGGAAAATTGGGGAGCTTTTTGCTATGTGCAAAAGAATGAAACCGGACCAGTTTCTTACACCATACAGAAAAACAAATTCAAAGTGGATGAAAGACCTAAATGTGAGACCTGAGACCATAAAAATCCTAGAGGAGAACACAGGCAGTAACTTCTTTGACCTCGGCCCCAGCAACTTACTAGACGCGTAGCCAGAGACGAGGGACTCAAAAGACATAAAAATAAAAAGCTTCTGCACAGTGAAAGAAACAATCAACAAAACTAAAAGCCAACCTATGGAATGAGAGAAGATATTTGCAAATGACATATCCAATAAAGGGTTAGTATCCAAAATATATAAAGAACTTATAAAACTCAACACCCAAAAAACAAATAATCCAGTTAAAAATAGGCAGAAGAAAAAAAAAATGGGCAGAAGACATGAGTAGATATTTCTCCACAGAAGACATCCAGATGGCCAACAGACACATGAAAAGATGCTCAACATCACTCATCCTCAGGGAAATGCAAATGAAAACCACAATGAGATATGGCCTCACCCCTGTCAGAATAGCTAAAATCAACAACGCAAGAAACAACACATGTCGGAGAGGCTGTGGAGAAAGGGGAACCCTCCCACACTGTTGGTGGGAATGCAAGCTGGTGCAGCCACTCTGGAAAACAGTATGGAGGTTCCTCAAAAAGTTAAAAATGGAGCTACCCCATGATCCAGCAATTGCACTACTGGATATTTACCCAAAGGATACAAACATACTTATTTGAAGGGGCACCTGCACCCCAATGTTCATAGCAGCAATGTCCACAGTAGCCAAACTATGGAAGGAGCCCAGATGTCCATCGACGGATGAATGGATAAAGAAGCTGTGGTTGGGGGTGCCTGGGTGGCTCAGTCGTTAGGCGTCTGCCTCCGGCTCAGGTCATGATCCCAGGGTCCTGGGATCGAGCCCTGCGTCGGGCTACCTGCTCCGCGGGTAGCCTCAGCAGGAGACAGACCAGCAGGGGGTGCTGCCCAAGGCTGGGGTGGGGGGACGAGTTTGCCCGAGTAAGCAAAGTTCCGTCGGGAGGGGTGAGCCCCGGGGGCTGGCCTGGCCTGTGGCTGAGCCCTCCACTTCCGTTCAGACGTTCCTGAGTGTGAGAGCAGCCTGCAGCCGTGCACCGGGGGCCTCACCCTCTCATCCAGGTGAGCAGTGGGAGGGGCCGGGGCCAGCAGGTGGCAGGACAGAGTGAGGGCTGTGTCCCATCACTATTGGGAGGTGACAGCCCCCCTGAGGATGAAGTCATGGTTAGGGTGTGGTTAGAAGCAGAGGCCTGCTTCTCCCTCTCCCACTCCCCCCTGCTGTGTTCCCTCTCTCGCTCTCTCTCTGTCAAATAAATAAATAAAATCTTAGGAAAAAAAAAAAGAAGCTGCGGTATATACACACAATGGGATATTACTCAGTCATCAAAAAGAATGAAATCTTGCCATTTGCAACGACATGGATGCAACTGGAAGGTATTATGCTGAGTGAAATAAGTAAGTCAGAGAAAGACAATTATCATATGATCTCACTCATATGTAGAATTTAAGAAACAAAAGAAATGAGCAAAGGGGAAAAAAGAGAGACAAACCAACTCTTCACTCTAGAGAACACACTGATGGTTACAGAGGGGAGGCGGTGGGGAGATGGGGGAAACAGGTGAGGGGGATTCAGGAGTTGGGAAGAGCAGCGGGTGATTACCGAAGTGTTGAGTTACTATATTGTACACTTGAGACTAACATAACACTGTAGGTTGACTAACGGGAATTAAAAACTCAAAAGTAAATAAATAATAATAAAATACATTAAGATATCAGGACTGTCTCCCCAAACATCATAAAAGTTGCTTTAACCACAACGTAGCCTGTTAATGGTGAGGGAGGAGCCGGCGGGCCCAGGGCTCCGGAGCAAAGGCGGTGCCTGCCCATGCTTCTCAGCCCTCGCCTCTGCCATAACCTGCCCCCACCTCACCCCAAGCTCACCCCAGGCTCCTCCTGGGGGAACCAGCCTCAGGAACAGGGTGACTGTTTTCTGCTTCCAGGCCACATCAAAGTCACCTCCCCGCCCACATATTCACTTGATAATAATTAGTCAAGTGGTATATTTATGGGTTTTGCAGTTTAACGAATATTTTGCAATAAAAAAGGTTTTAAAGATGCCCCCAACGAGATGGTGAATTGTATGTGATGGCTGTGTGTTTTACTACATACACACAATGTGATCAGCACAGTGAAAGAACAGGGCTATGGCCTTTATCCAAACGTCCCGGGTCAGCACCGCTGCAGCCAGAAGCCTTCTCGGATGGCAGGTGGTCCTCTCCTGAGCTTGCGGGCTCACCCACCTGAGTTCACGAACGTCAGGGATCCAGATGGGGCAGGGCTCCCATGGGAGTCAACTGGAACGTAGCCTTTAAGTGAGTCTAACCTCAGCCCGAGAGGGAGCCTGGGCTATCCTGACAACACGCCCTTGTCAAGTCGGACCCCACCCGGAGCAGGTCCCGGGGCGGGGGCTTGTGGGGCGGGGGCCACACTCACCATCATGATCTGGGTGCCCGGGCGCAAGGCCATCTCGTCCGCCGCCGAGCCAGGGGTGACCCGGTGAATGAAGATGCCCGTGAGGTTGCCACCAATGATGCTGATCTGCTCCAGCAACGCATCCCCCTGGAAGGCCAGCACGGTGACCTGGCTCAGGATCTTGCGGGCCAGCCTCCTCCTCACTGGGACGCTGCTGCAGGAGGGGAGGTGACAGAGCCCACGAGCCACCAGAGCAGGAGGTCAGGCCAGGCCCTGATCCCGCTGTCCCCAGCATTCTGGAATTCACACACACACACACACACACACACACACACACACCCTAACCATGACTTCATCCTCAGGGGGGCTGTCACCTCCCAATAGTGATGGGACACAGCCCTCACTCTGTCCTGCCACCTGCTGGCCCCGGCCCCTCCCACTGCTCACCTGGATGAGAGGGTGAGGCCCCCGGTGCACGGCTGCAGGCTGCTCTCACACTCAGGAACGTCTGAACGGAAGTGGAGGGCTCAGCCACAGGCCAGGCCAGCCCCCGGGGCTCACCCCTCCCGACGGAACTTTGCTTACTCGGGCAAACTCGTCCCCCCACCCCAGCCTTGGGCAGCACCTCCTGCTGAGGCTGAAACTCCCTGCCTCTTCCCTTCCTCACTACTTAGAAACTTGAGGTCATCTTCCCCAAAACAGGAGTGGGGTCTGACCTATAGTGTGTCCTCACATGATAGTTGAACGACTTGCCAACATTTTACAGGATAGGGCAGCTGGAGTTTGGATGTCTGGCTTCATTCAAAATCAAATCTAGGTGGGGGTGGGTGGGTGAAACAGGTGATGGGGATTAAGGAGTACACTTGTTGTGATGAGCACTGGGTGATTAAAATAAAAACTTAAAATAATCAAATGTGGCATAACCCTGGGCCGCATTTCTGCCTGGGTCAACGGTTGCCTGCTATTTTTGCCGAGCTCACAGACAAAACTCCGTTCATGATTACATTCAGAGTCAAATGATAATAGTATATTCCTGATGTACTTGAGGTCAATTCCACTAAAAGTGTAGGAAACTAGGACGTTATACAGAATTGTGGCAGAAGGAAACAAAGTGGGGCGCCTGGGTGGCTCAGTCGTTAGGCGTCTGCCTTCGGCTCGGGTTGTGGTCCCGGGGTCCTGGGATCGAGCCCCGCGTCGGGCTCCCTGCTCAGCGGGAAGCCTGCTTCTCCCTCTCCGACTCCCCCTGCCTGTGTTCCCTCTCTCGCTGTGTCTCTCTCTGTCAAATAAATAAAATCTTTAAAAAAAAAAAAAAAAAGGAAACAAAGAGCATCACATCCAGGATGGATATGCCCTGGGGGGACCCTCTCGGTTAACCCCATCTCGCAGGGAGCAAGGTTTCTAGTCAAGTGACCCACTAGGAGCCTCGGACCCCACCTGCTCTAAAGGGGTGAATGTTCTGAACAGCTCAAGGTTTGTGCGCCCCCTGGTGGCCACTGGGGTGAATTCCAGACGGGGTGCTAAGCACCCGCTGCGCGCGAGGCTCACGGCTGGAGACAGGTGTGCAGGGTGGAAAAGGTGAGGAGGCTGTTTGTGTGGGGCCCATGGTTGAGAAGGAGAGGAGGCAAGCCAAGTCACAAACATGAGGAATAAGCCACAGGAGATGTGGGAAGGTCTCACGTGCCACACCCGGGAGGAGAGATGTTCCCAGCAGGTGCTTTTTCCAGGGGCGGGGGACTAAAGCCTGCCGCCTTCTGATGTCACCATCAGACCAGGGAGGGTTAGAGAGAACACGTGTGTCCGGAGCTATCTGAGCAGTAATGCTGAGCTGGACGGGAAGATGAACACAACTCCCTTGGCTCCAAGGTGAGAGACAGAAAGGACGCCCAGTAAACAGGGCATGGGCTTGAAGGACCAGGTAGTCGGGATGCCCCAGAGGCCCGGGGCGGGGCAGCGGTGAAGCTCGCCTCCTCAGCCCAAGCCCTGGAGAGGTACTGGGTTGTCTCATCTGCCTCCCTGAAGACCCCTGTCCTCACTTCTCCTCCTGCTCAGCCAGCCCAGCTCAGGGGAGGGGGGTGGCTGCAGAGGCCCAGGTGGGGTGCACTCACCTGCCCTGTCTACAGTCTCATAATCCAGGTCTGCGTCACCTGCCTTCACCCCCGGGGAGGGTCCCCGGTTCACCTGCAGGATTTCTGGGAAGCCACTGGAAAGCATGGGAGGAAGACCGCTCGGGCTGCCTCACTTGCTTCCTGCTCAGACCCAGAGCCCCTGCACCTGCGCCGCCCTCAGCCCATGTCCCAGTGAGCTGCCAGGGCCCGCGCCACCTGAACCCCATTGCCAGTCGTTACCCGAGAGACCAGGGGTCTTCCCGGAAGTCCTCTGTGGCCCGCTTATACAGGGACTGTGGACTGGGAGGCACGGGGCTGCTGGAGCGGAAGCTGTCCACCAGCTCACGGTTGGATGTGGCGTTCAGGTCAGAGCAGAGCTGAGACTGGAGGGGGACAGGGCAGAGGTGGGCGCAGGCTCCCACGGGACCCCACTCGACACCTCCCCACTGCTCCACGGCATGAGGGGAAAAACCATAATAAACCATGGTCCCCAACTGTCGGGGCAGAGCCGGTGAGAAGGACATAGCACAGAGGCAGGTCACGCTAGCTGAGCGCCTACTGTGTGCCAGGAACACTACTAGCTGCTTTCCATATCTCACGTCGCTCAGTGCGGCCGGATAAATCTACACGGTGGGTAGTATGGTCCCACTTCACATACGAAGCCACGGAGGCCCAGAGAGGCCCAGGGCCCGGCTGGTGAGGGTCACGTGCGCAGCGGGGCGGGTGTGCTGCACGGATCTGAACACAGGCCTGCATCCACGTCACGAGGACGTCTCCAGCACCTGCGTGCACCAGGCCCCGTCTGTCCCGCCAGGTGAGGGTGCACCGGCTTGGCCCGGGAGGGGAGGAGGCCCCCGCCGTACCTCAGGGGGGCCGGGGCAGCTGGAGTCACTGTCATCCCGCGGGCAGAGGGCGAACATGCGCACCAGCGGCTGCTTTCCCTTCGCACAGGGCTCCCTGGCGCCGGCTTCCTGCTTAGGCTGCCAAAGACGGGCCCCGGGCTGCTCAGTTCAGGCACGTTTCCTCTTGGATGCTCTTGGGGGTTTCCAGCAAGTCCCCTCCCTCCTGTCTCCACCTCCCGCCTCCACCCTCCGGGCAACCTCCCCTCATCATGTCCCCTCCTCGGAGCATGGGACCCCCAGCACCGCAGGAGCCGACCCCCGAGGAGACAGAAAGTAACCAGCCTGGTGAATGCTATTTCATCTCTTTTAGAGATTATATGTTGTTCCTTACCGGTGACACGAGTGACACATACCACATGTATCATATTCCTAACTCCGTATAGAATACTGGGGGCAAACAGAACTGACTAGAGGGAAGAAAGCAAAATTCTCCCATCCTCCACACTCAGGGACAGGACAGTTGGCATCTTGCGGTCTACCTTTTTCTAATACGTATATATATATTTTTGGAACATGGTAGATGTGAGGAGGTTGAAGGAGGAAGGGCTGGGGGCTCCGCCTAGGAAGAAGAGGGTCTGCCTAGGCCTAAGGGTCTCACCCACCCGCCGGGTGCCTGGAGCTGGAGAGGCTGACAGACCATAATCGGAGGTTCTGTAATCATTTTAGCTCTTTGGGAACATAGTTCCCTTCATGCATGGAAGTCGGCTCTTGGACATCGGACTTGCAAACATCTCAGGAATGCATCATCTACAAAAGCGGGTGGCTGCCTGGCCCAATTTCATATGCTTTCTTTCTTCATCGAACACCATACGCTACAGGTGCCAGAACCTTCCACCCGGCTACCTCTTCCATGACTTGCATACGATTACCATCAAAGAAGATACAGACATAGGCTCAACTTGACTTCAGTGATTTGGCAACAAGGTTCACCCACGCGAGCCAGCGTGCGGCAGATATGGCTGAATCCGGTGTCCCAGCAGGGCGGCACATGGCCTGGGACCCGCCCCACGCGCGCACACAGCCGCCAGCCTCCCTGCGGGGTGGGAGGGAAGCACTCACCCCCTGCAGGGACTCGGCCTTTGGCCTGCGGAGCTGTTGGCGCAGTTCACAGACCTGGTCTGTCAGCTCAAACACTTTCCTGCGGAGGGCATCCTTCTCTGTCAGCTTCTGAGAAATCTCCATCTGGGCTGCGTCCCGGGCGGAGTAGGCCTGGGAGCCAGACAGGAAAGGAGGGAGGATGGCACAGGGGGAGCGTGTCAGTAGGGGACAGCAGGGGGAGAGAGAGACGGGAATCTGGAACCAGCTGCCATGGGGGGGGGGGGCGCAGGGAGCCGCGTGACCCCAGCCAGCCCAGGGTCAAACCCCAAAGGCTTCTCGAGGAGCCTCGGCCAGGCGACACATTCTGCCACCGCCCAGCCCGGGCCCTGGGGCCCTTCCCCGCCAAGGTACCTGGTCGCGCTCCTTCTGTAGCTGCAGCAGTTCGCTCTGCAGGGCGTTCACCTTCTCCTTGTAGAGGTCACAGTCTACCTTTGTCCTCTGGAACTGGAGCAGGGTCTGCTCCTTCTCTTCCCAGTACTGGCCGGGGACAAACATAGCCCGCGCAGGCCAGCGGTGCTGGGGGTCGGCGGAGGATGGGGCGGGGCAGGGGGGGCCTCGGGGACAGAGGGGTTGGTTCGGGAGGTGAGACCGGTGACCTCCTGCTCATTTCTTAAGTGCTAAATTTCAAGGTGTGTCTGCGGAGTTGCTATGCTGATTATATTTGCTTTCAGTTATCAGAACACACGTGGATGTTGCAGGTATAACCACGTTTTGTTCATTCCATGTCCCAAGAGACGTAAATAATCTCCCTCCACGCTGCTTCATTCTCCCCCTGCCCCCTTCCTCCCAATCCTCCCATTGCCTGTCGTAGCGACTAAATAAACCTCACCACCACCACCCCCCTCACCGGAAAGCACCCGGAGTTTTGTTGCTCGTGTGTCTGGTCCTTTTCTGACCACCCACAAACCAGACGGGACCGCTAGCCGTGGGCTGTGAGTCCGTGCTCCATCAAGCTCCCCCGGGGGATGAGCATTTGTGAGAGCCTGTCTTCCCCGCCCGTGCTGCCCTGCCGGGGTCACCTGCTTGCGCTGCCTCTCGGCGGCCACAGCCCGCTCCCTCAGAGAGTGGATGCGGTCCACCAGCTCCTGCTTGCTCTCCAGGGCCTCGTCCAGGTTCTGCTCCAGGATGTCCTTCTCCGCCTGGGGCAAAGAGAGGTCAGCCCGGGGACCCCGACCTCCTGAAAGGCCTGCCCCTGGGAAGTGCCCCGTCGTTCTGCCCCGAGAACAGGCAGCAGGAAATTTCGGGGCCGGGCGTGAATCCGGATGGATTCAAGCTTATCCCTGCACACTAGGCAGGAGAAGAGGCAGGGTCAACAATCAAAATGGGAAATGTGCATTTCGCTTCTATTTCTCTGGGCTTGAGGCCAGAAAGTAAAGGAAACTGAAAGTCTCTCGGGGTGGCCATCCCCCCTTGTGGGCCGGGTCAGGCCGCTCTGTCCACAAACCCACCAGCACAGTCTCCGCGGAGGACACACCAAGGGACAGGCCATTCCCTCTCTGGCCCACTGCTCAGGAAGGGGCTTCGGAACCATCCAGGCGGGAGACCGGCCGCGGCAGCCCGCCCTGCACCCAGGGAATGTCTACTCATTGGGAGGAACAGCTCTATAAATAGACATTTTATTGACTGAAAGGAATCGACGAGGAGGGGCAGAAGTTTGCATAATTCCAGAAGCTGGCATCACCCGTTCTGCGGCTTCCTTCCAGAGTGCGCCTGGGCGGGATGGCAGAATATTCTGCAGGCAGAAAATTCGCCCCCCCACCACCAACCTTGAATCCCGTCATTTATAATCAGCCGAATTCCCGCTAAATCAGCACCGCAGCAGCTGCTGAGCTGAGGGGGGCCTTGCTCGGCACGTCCAATAGCTGTCCATCCTGCCACGTTGGGGGCCGGCGAGGAGCAGGAAGGGAACTGTAGGGTGTCCCTGGATGGCCTCCCTGTCCTCAGCCACCCCTCGGCGGACCACCTGTGAGAACCACCTCCCCCCCCACCCCACCCCCCGGCCCAGCCTGCGGGAGCCCCAGGCAGCTGCTGGGGACGGGAGCCGAACCCACCAGGCTGAAGGTCAGCGACCGGAGTTTCTCATTCTCTTCCTTCAGGCGGCTCAGCTCCTTGTCCCCGGGCTCCAGGCCGCCGGTCATCTGCAGGGACCGCTCGCGCAGTTCCCGCTCACAGGAGGAAGACATCCTGTGGCGCTGCATCTCTTGCTTCATCAGGTACAGCTGCCAGGAGGAGGCCGAGAGGAAGGGCCGAGTCAGGGCTGGTTCTCCACTAGCCCAGGGGCCCCTGCGTCCCTCACCTTTCTCCTCCAGAAGGACGCTTTTCATCCTTAGAGGGGCCCCTCCCCCGAGATTTCAAAATCCATTAAAGAGTTCTACCTAGTAAATAGTTCCAGTTCCTGGGGAGGAGAAAGGCATTTGGAGCTTTATTTTTTAGATGAGGCGAGCCATTAAATCTATGGGGTGGGGCCCAGGGAACAGAGAAAGGAGCCCGGGAAATCAGGTCTCGGACCCTCTCTCGAAACTCCGGGACCCCAGCAGCTGGTGGGTGGTGAGTGGCCAGTGAGCTAGTCCTTCAGCACGCACCCTGGCTTCCCTGCCTTTCCATAATCTGCTAAATACATTGCATAAAGGGAATCGGGATTCGTGAAAATCAGTAAGTGAGAAGAAAGAGGAAATCAAGTCAGATGGGGAGCAGAGATGCCTGGTCTATGCAGACGCACTTGCAATCCGCATGCAAATATGTGCCTCCCCGCCCCAGCGGGTTGCATGTCCAGGGCTGTGGTCCTCTGGAAGCTACCTGGCCAGGTCCTGGTGGCCTCCACCCTGCAGGATAGTGCCCCAAGAGAAACTCAGACCTGGGACCGCACCCCAGGCAGGTGTGATGCCCCGGGGTGGGGGGCCTTCCCTAAGAGGCAACCCAGGAAGTCCGGATGTCAGGGTGGAGTTAGCATTCACTCTGAGGTCAAGAGGAGAAGGAAGAACCTTTCCACTTGGACTTTTTCCCTCCCAACATTTCCATAGCAAATTTTCCATAAGCAATTACACAGTTCCTGCTATGGGTCACCCCGGTTAGATGTGTTACACTCCATATATTCAAAAAGTAAAATTAAATCATTGAGATCTGAATGGCGGGGGCCCTAAAACTGAAAATAAACCTAAGCAAATGAACCTAATTATATTTCAAACACTGTAGCCACAGTGATGGGAGGGAGAGGAACTGAGAGCCGGGCAGCCACAGCAGCTCATGACCTGCAAACCCTCAGCTCTGCTCAGCAGCTTTGTTCACCGGGCGCAGCTATTGTGAAAGTATTTTCCGTGCCCTATAGGATTGAGCAAGTGAGCGCTGGTGTGCGTGGGAGGATTCTCACCGCAGAAGAAGGGGCACCCGAGGATGGAATGGGGGAGGCGAGGACACGCCCTGAGGATTGACCGGAATTAGAGGTGTGGGTGTGACCTCACAGTTTCTAAAATACAAGTATGTCTGTGGACATGCATTCTTGCATGCATAAGTGCATATGCATATCCGTACGTGTCTGTGTACGTGTATATTTACGTGCACGTTTCCTAGTTTTGTCTGCTGAAAGGGCCAAGGAGCAAAGAGATCCCAGGAGCAGTGAGCACCCTTAGCGCCCCGATCTTGGTCTCTGCAAGAATCCAGGGCCCTTCAGGGAAATGGCTGAGCCCAGAGCTGGGGCAGGGTGGGGACGGGACAATCCCGGGAACTCTTGCAATACCAGCAAGGGAGTCTGTGCTCAGAAAATGAGGGGCCGTGCCACAGGACACAGAGGAGATTCAAGGGGCTCCCCCTGGCCAAATCTGAGACAATCTGTGCAAACCCATTCAGGACAGTAATATGTTACACACCATTGGAAATGGGAACCCACGCGCCTGAGCCAACAACAGATGCACGAGCTGGGGGGATTAAAGGCTCCCCCTCATGGGCAGGATGTTGAGGGCCAACAGGTGGACCGGAGCGGTCACTGGAGATGGGGGCTCCTCATCTAGCAGCCACCAGAGTAAAGATGAGTCCAGGCAAGAATCTCCAGTGAGGCTGTCTAGGGGGGAAATGTCCACGAGCCGCAGGGTGTTTGCTGCTTCCAGAACTGCCCACCCCCAGTCTGCTTCTCAGGAACAGGGATGAAAGCAGAGGAAGCAGGCAGCACCTGAGCCAGGTGAGCGATACTAACATCCCCCGCAAGGGGCGCTGGGCCTGGCGCCACGGTGGGGCCACTGGAACCAGGCCCAGGGTCCCTGTCTGTGCAGGGTCCTGCCAAAAAGGCATAACCCCCCATCTCCTTACGAGGAGACGTGAGACAAACCCAAAACGGGGAGCGGTCTATTACAGAAAAGAGGGGGGCCTTATATTCTTAAAAAACATCCATGCTGTGGGGCACCTGGGTGGCTCAGTCGGTTAAGCTTCCGACTCTTGATTTCAGCTCTGGTCATGATCTCAGGGTTGTAGGATTGAGCCCCATATCAGGCTTCATGCCTGGCATGGCGCCTGCTTGAGATTCTCTCTCTCCCGCTACCTTTCCCCATCTTCTCTCTGCCTCTCGAAAGAAAGAAAGAAAGAAAGAAAGAAAGAAAGGAAGGAAGGAAGGAAGGAAGGAAGGAAGGAAGGAGGGAAGGAGGGAAGGAAGGAAGGAAGGAAGGAAGGAAGGAAGGAAGGAAGGAAGGAAGGAAGGAAGGAAGGAAGGAAGGAAGGAAGGAAGGAAGGAGGGAAGGAGGGAAGGAGGGAAGGAGGGAAGGAAGGAAGGAAGGAAGGAAGGA
>NW_027397130.1:2414174-2442775 GCF_003265705.2 Callorhinus ursinus
GGAAGGAGGGAAGGAGGGAAGGAAGGAAGGAGGGAAGGAGGGAAGGAAGGAAGGAAGGAAGAAAACCCACTACAACTTTTTGAACCTCCCTCCCGAGACTTAACTCCTAAGAGCCTGCCCTTACTGATCCCATGAATAGCCGATTAGCACATTCCGTGTGTTATATGCGTTATACACTGTATTCTTAACCGTAAAGCGAGCTAGGGCAAAGAGAAGGTCCTTAAGAGAATCATAAGGAAGAAAAATTACATTTACAGTGCTGCATTTATGGAAAAAAAATCTGGCTTTAAGTGGGTTCGTGCAGTTTAAGGGTTGATGATATTTTTATTTGTATTTTTTTATAAATTTGAAATGATTTCTAAATATAGTTAGGATGTAAAAACTAAAAACAAACACACCAAGCCACAGTTAAAGGCAACCAACAGATGCCAAGATGATAAGAAATGAATGTCCTCAGTATTTAAAGAACTGCTACAAATCAATCAGAAGATAGTGGCTCCCAGCAGAAAAATGAGTAAAGGTGTTTTGGGGGTCTGAGGGCCTCACTGATGACACTCTGGCCTACTGCACAGACCCAGGCCCCTCTGAGAACGATACAGGAGGGGCGGGCAGAGGCCCATGGGCCCCAGGTTACCGACATCGCCGGAGCAAGGTGGATCCCAGGTGTGTCCAAGGTGGTGGGGCCCAGGGCGGGCCTCCCCACCCACTGAGGGCACCTCCCGGGCCAGCCAGTCCTCAGGGGATTCCAGGCAGGGCGGCTCATGGCCGCAGAGGCCAGCACCGGAGGGGCCCCGGGCGGGGGACTGGGGCGCCATCCCTCGTACCTCCTCCTGCAGGCTGCGGCAGCGCGTGGTGGCCAGCTCCCTCTCCTGCAGCGCGTTGCTGTAGTGTAGGGACAGATTGAGCATCTCGTCCTTGAGCTTCAGCACCTCGTGGAAGTGGGCACTGACCTCGCGCTTCATGCGGTCGTGGTCGGCCTCCATCTGGCCCAGGCTCTGGGCGCGGGCCTCGGCCTGGCCCAGGCGCTCCTGCAGCTGCTGACAGCGCCGTAGCAAGGCTTCCTTCTGTCCCTTCTCCTGGCTCAGCTCCTCCTGCAGGCTGCTGATGGCCCCGGCCAGGCACTCGGTCAGCTTGGAAGTCTCCATGAGCCCTGCGGAGGAGGGGGGGCGGGTGAGCCACCTTGCCCTCCCTCCTTGTCCCCCAGGGGCTTTGCTTCCTCTGCTCAGACTCTCAAGCAGGAACCCCCTAATCTGTGGGTTTCCTTAAAAACTTCTGGGCTCAACCGGACTCAATATTTGGTTATATAAATAGCATGACTGGTGATTTTGCAACCAGGATTACCCCCCGCAGCCTCCCTGTGGGACCCTGCTGTGCAGACCCAGCTCCCCCTCATTAGCTGAGGTGTGTTCAATACCAGCTCATCTCCACGTCATCCTAAGAGAAACATAACAAGGAATATGAGTCCATACAGGAGCATTCTAGCTAACCTAACCATGGACTATGACGCCAAACAGGCGGAAAAGTTTTCTCATCCAGTTTTGAGTGATGTTGGTCCTGCCCTTTGTAGACCAAAATCTTTCCACAGCTCCTCCAAGGAAGCCTAAAATCACTCAATTAATGAAAATGGCCTTATTTCCCATCAGGTCGGCTAGATCTCTCCTTCTCTGGCTGAGCAAAGGTGTGGAAGGCTGCCCGCTCCTCTCCTCCTCCCTTCCGGCAGGGGCCTCTCCCAGCAGAAGCCGCCCCAGGACCCGTTTGCCCCTTCCATGTAAGCCAAGGCTAGGGCCACCTCAGGAGCGTTTCTAGGGAAAGGACATACATGCCCTCTCCCTACACCTCTCAAATGTAGATTCTGTGCCCCAAGAGGAGTCCCCTGTTAGTACTGCATAGTTAGGGACAGATCTTTTCTTTTCTTTCTTTTTTTTAAAGATTTCATTTATTTTATTTGAGAGAGAGAGCAGGCAGGAGAGGGAGAAGCAGACTCCCCCCTGAGCAGGGAGCCCGATGAAGGACTAGATCCCAGGACCCTGGGATCAGGACCTGAGCTAAAGGCAGACGCTTAACACACTGAGCCACCCAGGCGCCCCAAGATCTTTTCTTTTAGAACCAGAGGCCACGGGTTCCTTCTTCTATCACCTGCGCATGATTAGTGGGGGTCTCCTCACCCCCAGAGGCCTGGGGGTGGGGGTTCAGGAGAAGCATCTGGAAGAGCATGCAGGCACTAGGACCCAGAGGCTCTGAAGAAAGCACCAGCCCCAAGACCCAGCCCTCACCACTGAAGTTGTCAAAGTCCACCTTGGGCTGCAGCCCCGTGACCTGGGTGTAGATGTCAGGGTTGTGGAACTTCAGGCTCTCCAGGAAGGCAATGGCTCCGTTCTTCCCTCGTGTCTTCAGCAGATCCAGCAAGTGCCCTTGGGGGAGAAAACCGTGTCAGCTCACAAGGCTCTGGGTGGGCTTGCCCTGGGATACACGTGTGGGGGGGGTGGAGGAAATCCTCACACATCTAGGAATCAGGAGGTGAAAGCAGTTTTCCAGAATCCCCGGGGGCAGGTGCCCTCACTGCCCTCGTGGGTCCTTTAATGCTGCTGGTCTCCAGAAGGGCCGGGCTGATCTTCCTTGAGCGACTACTATAACCCAAGTACTAAGAGCTGGCCATACAAGACTAAGGAAGATGACCTTTGCTCTCAAGACCTCCCAGGTATGTTGGTGGACATGTACAGACACTGTGTACAAAGCTTATGGGGTGAAAGAAGCAAACGGCAATGCCCCAGGGCCCGAGTCCCAGGGAGCCCGCCACCCCAATCCCATGGCTCTCAGCCTGACTTAGTGGCTTGGATTCCTTTCTCCTATATCTGAGGTTCATAAGGAACAGGCGGAAATAGAATCATGTTAATAGCGACCACTTACTGCCTGCTTCCTCTGGCCCCGGCTTGGAGATGAGTATCTTACAAACTGTCTCATCCGATCTCCTAACAATCTGACAGCGTGAAGCTATTAGCTTCCCTGGTTTTCAGTGACTAAACATAGCTAGTCAGACTGTCAGAGTCGGCTCCAAAGACATCTGGAGTGGGTTGAATTGTGGCCCCCCCAAGGTACCTCCACCTGGAACCTGTCAATGGCAGCTTATCCGGAACAAGGGTCTTTGCAGATGGAATTACGGTAAGGATCTCAAGATGAGATCATCCTGGATTATCCAGGGGGGCCCTGAACCCACTGACTCCAATGACAAGTGCACTCGTAAGAAACAGAAGAGCAGACAGAGAAGACCACTCGAGGACAGAGGCGGACACTGGAGGGGTGTGGCCACAAGCCGAGGGCCGCCTGGGGTCACCAGGAAGACACAGGGAAGGATGTGCCCCTTACAGCCTTCCGGGGAGTGCAGCCCTGCCCACACCTGAATCCCAAACTACGGGCGAATACGTCTCTGCCGGTCTAAGCCACCCGGTTTGTGGGCATCTGTTAGGGCAGCCCCGGGAAGGCACTAGAGTGTCCCCACGCCCCCAGGTCATTAAAGTCCTGCGCTCCCTGCCTGGCCCCCGGGCTTCGCGGCACGGCCTGTGTGGAGCTGGCGTGGCAAAGAGGGGGCCTGCTGGAGCCGGCGGCATGGGGCCGGGGGTCCTCACCGACTCTCATGACGGTGTTGGTGAACCTGGGGCTGTGGAGCACCTCCTCCTCGTCCAGCTGGTCCAGCACCTTGGCCTGGCGCAGGTAGGGGGTGAGGCGGCTGGGGCAGATGCTGCGCACGATCCTGTGGCGGTGGTTCTCCAGCAGCTCCCACAGCGAGTCCTCGTCCAGCACTGTCAGTGTGGACTCTGTGCGGCGCAGCGCCGCCATGGCCGGGCTCCCGAGCGCTGGAAGGAGAGGGCGGCCGTGGACGGCTGGTTCCAGGCCCGCGGAGGCCTTTCCAGCCCAACCCCCTTGGCCCAGGTCACGGGCGCGGAGGGAAACGACCATCTGGACAGGATGGTGTCCGATGGCCCGGGCAGGGGCGCTGATTATCCATCCTTACTGTTGATTTCAAATCAATTCCTCTCTCCGGAGAAGAGCGAGGACACTGAATTTGCCTTTAAAGCACAGGAAAGGGGCACCTGGGTGGCTCAGTTGGTTGGGCGATTGCCTTCGGCTCGGGTCATGATCCTGGGGTCCTGGGATCAGGCCCCGCATGGGGCTCCCTGCTCGGCGGGGAGTCTGTTCTCCCTCTGACCCTACCCCCCTCATGTTCTCTCTCTCATTCTCTCTCTCTCTCAAATAAATAAATAAAATCTTTAAAAAAAAAAAAAAAAAGCACAGGAAACTGCCCTTGGCCCCGGGGGAGCTGATTTACAAGCTTGATCCAGAGATCCAGAACATGCATTCTCAACTGGGGTGACGTAGCCCCCAAGGGGTCGAAAATTGGTTCTTGAGCAAAAATTCTTACCCTTATATGTACAAAGCACAGCCGTGCATAAACAGACATTCAGTACACCTGTGATATTACTATCTTGCGGGAGCACCGTGAGGGAGGAAATGTCTAACAGGGCTCCTTAGGGATGAGAACGGCCGAAGGTGGAGGGACACGGCCTGGAATAAATGGGAGGGCTTGGACGGCCCATCCAGCCCCCCAGCAACCAGAGGAGGCACCCACAGGCCACGGCGAGGGGGTGGGGGGAACAGGTGGGAAGCAGGGCTGGGGGAGGGGTGTTTACACAGAAAGCACACTGCTTTTATTTGGCGTGGCCCCAGGACACTGGTCCTGAGACACTCAGGACACGTGCTAGGGAATGACACTTTGCAAAAGTGTACTAGAAAACCATTCCAAACGAAAACCAAGGACTCCAAGTAAGTCATAAAGGCCACCACCTTTTGGCCGGCAGGGCGTGCGGATTGAAGACGGGCAGGTCTCCGAAGGGGCCCCAGTGCAGCGGGCCTGCGCAGACTCTCTGGCTGGGTCACAAGCGTGCGGTCTATCTAGGTGCAGATCATGGATCAGCTCACCCTCAAAGTACCTGAACAGCAGCTCAGGGGCAGGGGGTGTTGACGCTGACTAACCTAAAATCCAAGACCTTCTTTTGGGAGCACCTTGGAGGGCACCCCCCACCCTCCCACCCACAGAGCACGCCCCGGACGCCCCCAGCTTTGCAATGAGCCCCCTCCATAGCTGTGTCCCCGCCCTAATTCTCTCTCTTCCCTCCTGGCCCTGGCACAAGGTCATTTTTAAAACGTTTTTAAATCCTGGACTGGTTCAAGCATATTTTGGTTGTTGTTTTTTAGAGAGAGAGAGAGAGAGAGAGAGCGCAGTGTGGAGCCTGACTCCGGGCTCAATCTCACGATCCTAAGATCCTGACCTGAGCCGAAATCAAGAGTGGGACGCTTAACCCACCGAGCCACCCACACGCCCCTAGTTCAAGTCTATTTAAAAAGTCCCACAGGGGCGCCTGGGTGGCTCAGATGGTTGAGTGTCTGCCTTCGGCTCGGGTCATGATCCCAGGGTCCTGGGATCGAGCCCCGCATCGGGCTCCCTGCTTGTGGGGGAGCTTGCTTCTCCCTCCCCCTCTACTGTTCCCCCTACTTGTGCTCTCTCGTAAATAAATAAAATCTTAAAAAAAAAAAAGTCCCACAAATAGACAACATATCTGTGCACCCATCATGCAGACTCAACAGAAGATTCCTCATTAAGGGGAGGTATCATTAGAGTCGGCTCAGTCCTGCTGGCTGCGACCTGGCATTCTCCCTGTGCCCAGAGGTAGCTGCCAGGTCACGTCCTACCTGTGGTTTGTGTCTACAAATATACACCCGCTGTTACACGATTCTTTGTGGGAAGAGCAACTGAGCATAAATAGTATCTTTCCTGTTGACTCTAACTTTCTGTAAACAGTATCAAGCTGGGCATGGTGCATGGTTTGGCAGATGGATACAAGCAGCTTACATATACTCCTTCCTTTTTTAACTGGTGCTGGATTCAATGATACGAACAAACCCCAGTTGACTTCTCCATGCCCCTGTGGGCCAGCGTTAGGCTGTTTCTACTTTTCCTCCATCCTGTTCGGTGCTGTGGTGGCATCCTCGGGCACCCATGGGAGCGTTCCTCTCAGACCCCTGAATTCCTGTGATTTGGTTCTTTTCCTTTGGAATAATGAGCTGGACCAGCCGGAGTCAAATGCCTCTTGAAGAGGTCTGTGCACTAAAAACGCTGGAAAGCCAGAACAAACCAACCCCGTGTAAACTCAGAAAAATGGGAAACAGTGGTTGGAGGATCTCGTTTCCACAAATGGCCCCCCACAATCCGTATGAGGAAGCCTGGGCTACAGCGAGTGCTCACCGAGAGATGCTCACGCTCGTTTTCCCAGCAGCTCCTCGCGGTGGGTAGGGATCTGGTGTCCCCTCTGTGGCCAGTGGTGGTGCTGCCGCCGCCCGTTCCTTTCTCTGTAGGCTGTGGGGCAGGACGGGGCCGGATGGCAAAACCCCACCAAACCAGCGCCAGGATGGGCTGCCTGCTCTCTCAAGCCCCGTGACTTGCTCCAAAACTCAAAGTTCAGGCACCAAAGACTAATGTAAGGAGGAAAAAAAATAAGGCAAGTTCTGATCCAGGAAATAACTTGACAGATCTTTGACCTCTGTGGTTTGTTCAGTGACTATAGACACTTCCTCAGGCTTGGAAGTAGGTTCCTAGAAGGAAACCAGGTCGTGAACTGTGGTAGAGTTACCCACCATTTCATGGGCCCCTCTGGGACTGTGGTGATGGTTGCTCATATCTACGAATATACTAAAAGCCATAAATTGCACCCCTTAAATGGGTGAATTGTGTGGCACATGAATTACATTTTAATAAGGTTTTTTTTTTTTTAATGAAAAGATCCCAGAGCTGCCAGTAACCGTACACTGCTTCCCTCTGGCCCCGCTCCCTGCCAGGATGCAGAGAAGGGTGGGTGGTGAGGAGGTCTCCTGGGTAGCTGGCCTGCCCCGGCCTCCCTGAGGCCAGCGCCAGCCACCCACGGCGTATAGGACACCAGCCCCCTATTCTTCCTGCTTTCTGTTCGTCCAGGTTGGGCCTGCAGGTGCCCTGACCATCTAGGGCCTCCAGTCAAGTTCTGTTCTCTGCCCTAGATGTTCCCTGCTCGCCACCTCCTTTCTGTCCCCAGTGCTTGCTCATTCCAGCATCTATGTTCCCCTCAGCTGCCCTGCGCCCCCAGGAGCACCTCTCCATATGTGTGCAGGTGTCTTCGATGAACCAGTGACCCTCCACATGGGCGCAGCTGCCTCCCACCGCCTCCAGCTCAGACTCTGGGTTGAATTCAACATATAAAATCAGTCTGAGTGGTAAAGGTACTGAATGAAGCAGACTCACAGAATCTCTCTGCCCCAGCTCCTCACAAAGCGAGCTAGAATTGTTAAAAAAAAAAAAAAAAAAGCAGCCACAGAATGAGGAAAGGTAGAAAAGTAAACACCTTCTGCCAAAAACTTTTGAAAAATAGCAGATGAGCCCTGAGAATGATGGGTTGGTACAGAGGGGCGTGGGACCCAGCGCCTCCAGCAGCCCCCGTCATAGAAGCAGGGAAAGGGTCTCGAGGACTCTCCCCACTAACTGCTCACCCTGAGAGAAAGAAACTCTGGGGAAGCCCGCAGAGGTGAAAGAAAGAACCCAGAACTCCCTAGGACTTGCACTAGAGAAAGCTCAGCAGAGGTAGGGGGACTATCCTGGGGGCGGAAAAAAGTCGGGACCTCAGGCTGTACTCCTCGCTGCATGGTGAGCCCTGGGTCCATTTCATTTCAGATCTGGCCCTGAACTCCACAGGACGCCTGTGGAAGGTCTGATGGCACCGACTTTTCATAGACTCCCATTCCCATCAGAGTGAACACAGAGAATCAGGCCAGCTCAAGCTACATGCCGCCTCACCAGGGCAGCCGAAGACAGAGGTCTCTTGGGGACTCTCTAAACCCCAACTAACTGTGCCGGCTCCTGGGACCCCTAGGCCAGGTGGAAGTGGGGTCAGGTGTAAGTGAGTGTAGCCGAGTAGCAGCCACTGCAGGCCATTCTTCCTGCAGTGAAGTAGCTTCTGATGAAACCCCAAATGGCAATAAAACATGTAGGAGTTTCTTTGCAACTCAGTTCCGATTTAAATCGGGGTTAGTCCTAACAGTGAAGAAAATTTACCCCAGAGATCTGTCAGCATATTTTATACTCTAAAAAGTCTCCTCTAACCCTGCAGCAATTCCAGAGAGAACCCAAGGTCATAGGAACCTTGAGCATCTGAGACGGGGGGTCCTCCTGCGGGACCTTCTCATGCCTCCTCAGAGCTAAGGGCTCAGTCTTTCCCTGCCTGCGGCGGAGGGAAGGAGAAGCACATATATTCACGAGCACACACACACGCGTGCCCACACGCACACATACACACACAGGACTCCAGAATGGGAGGGGATGAGTAAGGGAGAGCTTAGGAAAATCGGTATAAACCTATAAACACGTTGGGTGAGGCGGACGGTCACCAAGCGAAGAGAGAGGTGCTTTCTTGCACCCCTCAGCTAAGAGCCCACACCCACGCTCCGTTGGAAATGTCTGGCTGTGTCCTGACCACCAGCAGAGGCAGCTGGGCTTAGAAACCCTCCTTCCCCTTCATTCATCTCTACAATGTAGAGATAAGAGCACAAATCAGAGCATTCTTTCATCCATCGTGGCCCGTGCTGCCAAGGTGGCACTCGGCAGCCAGAGAATGTTTAAGTCATTTAGTCAAGCCAAATGGGACGAGCTGCTTCCTCCTCCGGTCCGCAAAGCAGGCACCTGCACTCTTTATGAGGCAGGAGCCCCTCATTCCCTCGAGGACAGCTCTTGGACCAGCCTCCCTCCCTCCCCTGCTGTGCTGACCTGCTCTCCCTGGGACGGACTCCATGCCCTGGCCTTCCTTGTTGCGGAGAAGCGATGGCTGACCTGAGACTCGGCTGAGCAGCAGATGAGCAGGTCTGACAGGTCCGTCCTTCCGGGCCCTGCCCACAGAGCCCGTGCCTTACAGTGGGTCTCCACGTATCCCTCAGGGGCCAATCCATTCTCACGGCAGGGAGGACACGTGCAAAAAGTTTGTTTTGCTTTTGTATGAACCCTAGGAAGCCGCAGATGGCAGCGATCCAGAGAGTGATGGAGAATCTTGGGATGCAGGGAACCTTCTCTCCTCTGGGAGTGTAAACCCCTCAGAAAAATCCTAGGAAGGTCAGGGTAAATCTGGAGCTCCTCTTCGGTTCTCAGGATTCGTTGTGGGGAGCATCTAAGGAATTCCAACGGATCTGCCCAAAGTCAACATTTGATGACCGCTATTTGGGATGAGACAAAAGTCTTGGCTGTTCTATGTCAGGGTAGATCGAGAATCTGGTCACTTCTCTCACCACTGGCACCGCTGTGCCCTGACCTCTGCAACGACCTCCCAGCTGCCTGTTGCCATGCCCCCCTTGCCAATTCTTCTGCCTGCAGAGTGTTCGAGGATGAGCCATGGCACGTCATTGCCTTCTGTCTACAAGTCCTCGCATCCTCACCGTGACCCACAGGGCCCTGCCTATCTCGTACTTGCTGCTCTCATATCCATTTCCCTGCTCCATACACGTGTGCTACTTGAAAGTCTTTGAAAGCTCCAGGCACCCTCCAGCCCCAGGGCCTTTGCACTTGTGGTTCCTTCTGCCTAAAATGCTCTTTTCTTTCCCTCCTCCTTCAGGACTCCACTCAAGAGCCATCTTCCCATTCTCCTTAAAATCACGGACCCCCCGCCCTCATCCTCCCTCCCCTTTACCCTGCTTCATTTGTGTCTGTCAGGATCATTGCTTCTTAATATATGATATGTTCCAGTTACTTGTTGGTCTCTTGCCTGCCTCCCCACTATGAGCCCGCAGCCTCCAGAAGACCAGTATTCTTGTCTCTCCTGTTCTCTGCTGCGTCCCCACCCCCAGAACAGTGATGCTCCGTACACATGGGTTGGGTGAATGCGTGAACATTGGTCGGGTGCCTGGTTCCCACCGAGGCAGAGACTAGTCAAGAAAGAAGAGAAGTTCATGGCTCCATGGGCTGAGCAGGAAGGACCGTAAGGATTCTCATCCCAACAGACAAGGGTTGGTTCCCAAGGTCACACAGCTAGCTGATGGCAGAACAGCAACCAGAACCCAAACCTCCTCCTGACCAGGAGAAGGTCAAGGCGGTGACCACCTGGGAGGAGCAGGCAAGAGCACAGGTCGGAGGTGAGGCTTGGATGCGGGCTCTCAGCCCAGAGTCGTGGAGCTGCTGCCCTCCAGCTGTCCTCTGAGGCAGGATATTTAAACTCCTGAGGCTTGGCTTTCTTTCCTCTCCAGTTAATAGTGGCACACCTGTATCAGGGTGGGAAAGCACTCCCCCCCCGCGCCTGGTGCGTGGAAAGTTCTAGATAGTTATAAAAAACTCAAGGAAATGCCATCACTCTAAGTCAAAGAGGAGGCCAGTGGCGTGTGCTGAAGGTGCTTCTGCAGTAAGGAACAGAAATACCGGGAGCTCTAGGGACAGAGTTGAGGAAGCCCCCAGTTCCCAAAGGGCCGTGAGCACAGGAGGGCGAAAACCATTTCTTAGTCACCATGGCATCGTCAGGTGGACCCCGACTGGCGACTTTTCCACACTTCCAAGGTCAAGGAAGCGGTATTTCTGGTGACCTTGGCTTGGTTGAAAGTGTCTTCTGGAGGAACTCGCAAGGGGTGGGCTGGGGTGGGGGGCCCAGGTGGCGTGGGGACAGCGCCACCTAGTGACCACATCCCATAGCAGCGGTCAGTAGTCACCGTGAGCCGCCCGGGGCCAGCCACAAGCACCTGTGGGTGACACTTTATCCATAAAAGGTAGGGAGCTTGAGTGAGGGGCTTCTGGGCTTGCCTTGCAATCAGGATGCTGGCAGCAGGTGGAGACGCCGTGCTAGGCACGTGAAGGTCCGGAGAACTGGAGTGCAGGTGGAGGACAGGGGTGACTGGCCCCACTGCCCTGCGGGGCCAGGTTCCGGGTAGAGGCTGACCTACCATAAATGGGAACTATGCTTCCTCGCTCTTCTGAGGAATGCTGGGGAGAATTCCAGAATTTCTAGGCAGGTTCTCAACCCCACACTGCAGAAGACTGAGTGCGTGTCCCCAGGGCGGGGCTGGGCGGGGCCTCTGGTGTACAGACCAAGTAGCGTGGACCGCACACCCACCTCTGGCCCGCACCAACGCCGAGAGTGGGTTGAGGAGGGAGGGAAGCAGCCATTCCCCCAGGAGCAGGTAAAACCGGTCATTCTCTGTTGGTTTTCATATTCATACACGCAACCACCAGCCTGTCAACCCCACTTGCCTGTCTAGGCATCTCAGATCTAACCCAGCTAAATCAGGTGAAATTCACACAACATGACATTGACCATTTTCTTTTATTATTTATTTATTTATTGTTTTGAGTAGGCTTCATGCCCAGCGTGGGGCCCGAACTCACAACCTTGAGATCACGAGCCGCATGCTCTACCGACCAAGCCAGCCAGGTGCCTCTAAGATTAACCATTTTAAAGCGAACCATTCTGTGGCATTTAGCTCATTCACAGTGCTGTACAAACATCACCTCTAGTTACAGCACATTTTTGTCCCCAAAATGAAGCCCTATATAGGCCCATGGAGCAGCTCCTCCCCCCATCTCCCGGAACCACTAATCTACTTCTTGTCTCTGCGGATTTGCCTCTTCCGGACATTTCATAGAATCGTACACACGTGACCTTTTGTGTCTGGCTTCTTTCGCTCAGCGTAGTGGCTGAGTGATTCCACCCGTTGTGTGGACGGACCACGTTGCGTTTATTCATCCCTCCGGGACATTGGGCTATTCCCACCTTCTGGCGATCGTGAGTCATGCTGCCATAAACCGGTGCACACCTGTACTCCTGGGGGTCTGTTGATCTATTAACTTTGCCCCCAGGCTACCCCCCACTGCTGTCCTATGGCCTCCCCATCTCACTCTGTGGCCACTCAGAATGCTCACACCAGAAACCCAGGAGTCCATCTTAGTCCTCTTGAGCCTTGACAGCCCCTGTCCGCCCCATACATCACCCCAACCTCTCCCGAGTCCTCCTCTCCCCGTCTCCACTGCTCCGGCTTTGGCAGCCGCCACCACCTGTCCAGCAGGGCTCTGCGGCCCCTTGGGCCAGCCTCTGCACCCCTTGCCTCAGCCAGGTCATCTTTCTAAACCACTTATCAGAATGCATTCCTCTCTTCCCAAAGAAAGTGACTCCTGTGGCCACCAGAAGGAATTTAAACTCCACTCACATCCCGTGAGACCTTTTATGATCTGGCCTTGCTCACCTCTTCTCCCACCCCCACACTCCACCCCCACACTTGTCCACATTCACGATGCCACAACCACCTTGGCTCTCTGTCGATTGCACCAATCCCCTGCCCGTCCAGGAGTCTTCACACTCATGGTCCCTTCTTCCTGGAACACTCCTCCCTGGGGTGTTGCCATGGCTACCTCCCTTAATCATGTACGGGGCACCATCCTCCGGTAACCTGGTAAATCAGCGACCCACTAACTCTCTTCCACTTTGCTTTTTTTTGTTTTGTTTTGCATCACGCAATTCTAAAACCTGCAATTATCTTATTGGTTTACATGTTTTGTAGGGCTTGCCCTCCTATGGAACACAAGCTACGCGAGGCAGTGCTGTCTGTCCTGTCCACTGCCCCTTCCGGCACCTGGAACAGTGCCTGCACCAGAAAGATGCTCTTGTACTCCCGCCGCCCAAATGCTGGACACCGGCAATGTGTCGTCTCGGGTCCAGCCAGTGGGTTCAGGAGCTTAGTGAGCGCTCCCCCCGACTAGGTGAGGCTAGAGAGGTCCGTGCCTCTCTGGTGTTTACCCTCTAATACCTGGTGGTGGGCAGGGACCTCTGGCAGGAAGTCCATCTTCGGGGACAGCCCCTCGGATTCAGGGCATCAACTCCTGTGGTGATGATTCATGGGAGCCCAGACCAGCAGCACTACACCCAAACCTCCTTCTGCCCCTGGACAAGACCAGCCACTTTGCCTTCACCCCGAGGCCAACACAGGTAACAGAGAAAAGAAGCAGGTGGGCTCCTGTGGTGTAGCCCACAAATCTGTTCCTGTCTTCCCTGTTGCTCTGGGATGAGCTCGGGGATCTCCCGAACAGCCAGATCCATCCTGCGTTCCTCCTGCCCTCTTGCTCCACACAACCAGGCACACCTACTATGTGCCAGACGGCGATGGGGAAAAAACAGGCATGGGACCTTGCCCTCCCTACGATTAGTCTCATCAGGTAAGGTAACCCCCCCCCCCCGCCAAATATAAAGGTGTGGGAAGTGAGGTGCGGGAGATAGAGGAGCTATTGCACCCAAACAGAAATGGGTGGGTCCCCTGTGATGACCAAAAGTCCTGGGGTGAGGGGCCCAGGGTTGATAAGCCCTCTAAATCCATTTTTTAGGGGACTCAGAGTGGGGCCATTTCTAGTCTGCACCTTCTAGCTGGAATTACAATTGAGGTTTCTGACAGAATGGAAACATTAATCTGGATGTTCAAGCAACGGACTGCTTACTGACCCCCAAGCTGGGTTGTCAATTCCTGTGTTGTACGTAGATGCTTACGCCCAACACAACATAGCTACGTGGGGAAATATTTTCACAGATAGAGCAAGTAACTAAAGCACGTTCTCAATACACAAATGACTAGATTATACTTCCTACTGGTGATAAAGCAGAACCAGTTTCAGATCTGCTGACCCTGTGGTGTGCGTTGCATAGGCTGTGAAGACTGGTGCGGTGTTGGAGCAGGGAAACCTCTCCAGAGAGGGACTCTCTCCCAGCTGCAGTAGCCAGGGGCCATCTGTCCTACATAATAAAAACACGGCTCTGCTGCGATCCACTGAACCCACTTCCAGCTCCAAGCTCCCTAGAGTGGATTAACCCTCTTTATCCTTCCAGAGGCCTCGTGGTCACCAAGGGGGACCTGCCTGTTATATTCGGGTGCAGTCCCTGCCGTGTCCTGCACCTCACTTCACAAACTATATTTCGGGGGAGGGTGTCATCCCATTGGATTAGATTAACCTCAAGGACAAAGACCAAGTCGGCCTTGTTCCCCATTGTTCCCGGTGAGCACCGCTCAGGAGAGACGGCACCGACAACCGCCCTCCTATCCCCAAAGCTCTTGTCCTTTTCATGGACTCTGGCCTACAAAGTCAAAAAGTTATTGGCCCCAAACAAAAGGAAGAGGCTTTTAAGATGTGTGTTCAAACAGGGCTAAAGAACATTGCCAGGAAAATGGCGTAAGAGTGTGAAGGCCAAAGACAAGCCTCGGTGGGTGATGAGTAAGGTGAAACATCTCTGAACAAGTGCAGAGAGGCAATCATCCTCTTCACACTTGGTAGGAATGCAAGAATTTTTTTTCTCTCCTCATTGATACCACAACTTGTAAAGTCAGTAATCTTCAATGTACTCTTTCCCCCCCTCTCGGCAAGGCTAAGTACCTAGAGCAGCGCCGCCCCATAGGAGTACCATATACAGTGTAATTGAACCATTCTAGTAGCCATGTTTTTAAGACAGGTGCAATTAATTGAAATCACGTATTTCATGTAACTCAGTATATCTAAAATATGGTCATTTCAATAGACAGTCAATGTAAAGGTTATTCACGAGATATTTTACATTCTTTTCTTACAGTTTTGAAATCCATGTGCATTTAACAACACGGCCCAAGGGCACAGCTTGCAAAACAGTGTGTACAACCTCAGAGAGGGCACCGCATAAACCTTTGCGGAGTAAGAAGACGTAACAACTTACATTTTATTTTAAAGTCTAAGGAAGAAAGTCGGCTTTAGAAATATTTAATATTTGACGAATACCAGCATTCTTACTAGTCCTGTTTATCAGGTCAACCATCTTGTAGCATTTGGACATACTCGGCCCTTAGGGCGAGAGCTTCAGGAGAAGCCAGCCCTCATTGACTTGTTTGCTGCCAACACTGCAACCACGGCACTCTGCACGTGTCTGGTTTAGTGGATGAAACATCTGTCCGCTTTTAACTAAATTAACCTTCACAACAGGAGAGCGTTCAAACACCCCTGGAAAGATATGGTGGATTAAAGACGTGCCCAATCATGCGAACCAAGCAAACAGTGAAAAAGCGAGTGTAACCCTCGCGAAGTGAAGAGCGAGATTCTCAATCTCGAACACGGAATGAACCCAGGTCAGGAGGTGCCGCGGGTCCCGGGGCGAGCAGGGAAGCCCGCCATTAGGGGCACTTAGGGAAGTTTAGGGTCAGACGCAGGACCGGCTCCCGTGCACAGGGAAAACCCAAGCCCTCCGGGGCCCCCTTCCCGGGCAGGCGTGTCTGCCAACCCCCTCCCCCCGCCCGCAGGGGGCCCGGGAGCTGCAGGTGCAGCGCAGCCCGGGGGCCGTGCCCGGGGCCCGCCCGCACCCCCGGCCTGGGGCGCTCCCCTCACACACTCGACCGCGCAGGGGCTCTCTTCCTTAGGCTCTTAAAACCCGGACAACTGATCAGATCTGGTAGCAAGGCTTTCCAAAAGTAGACCGTGTGCGCGAGGTTTTCCGCCGGGCGCCAGCGCTGCCTTTCCCGCGGCGAGCGGGCGCCCTCCGCCCGCGCCGGGGACCTTGGCGGAATGAGGGTGCGGACGAGGCTCCTCGCTCGGTGGCGGCCGTCAGCTGGGAGCGCCAGGCCCGCCAGCCCGGCGACAAAGACATAAGCAACCACAGCCGATCAACCCACTCAAACCCCACTCCGCGGCGCCTCCGCCCTATTTATAGGGGCTGGGCGGTGCCCCGCCCTCGGCGAGATCCTGCGGGAGCTTAAATCGCGCGATAGCGGCAGCAGCTCCGCCCCTCTCCCTGAACCCAGCCCCGTTTCCCTTTTCACGTGGAGAGAAGCTCGCGGCCCCCGACGCACGCTCGTACGCACGCGCGCGGTGGCGTCAGTTCCTGGCGCCGGCGGCGCGGGGCCCTGCTTCCGCTTTCCGCTGCGGCGCGCGCTCCGCTCTCAGCGGACTCGGGATCATGGCGGCCACGGCCACGATGGCGACCTCGGGCTCGGCGCGGAAGCGGCTGCTCAAAGAGGAGGACATGACCAAAGTGGAATTCGAGACCAGCGAGGAGGTGGACGTGACGCCCACGTTCGACACCATGGGCCTGCGGGAGGACCTCCTGCGCGGCATCTACGCCTACGGTCGGGGACCGCGGGGCGCGGGCGGGGAGGGCGGGGGCGGGGCGGGGCGGCAGTCCCGGGGCCAAGGACGGGTTCGGCGCGTCGTCCTGGGTGCACAGCACCTCGCTGGGCCTGGCGAGGGCTGTGAAGTCTTCGGGCGCCGGGCAGTCCCCCGTGCAGCGGATAACGGGCTTGTTAGGGACCCGCGCTGTCTGGGCCCTGAGGGTTTAGCCCTGAACCCGGCAGGCTCGTGCCCTAAGGGAGCTTAAGTGACTTCGGGGAGAAGCGCAGCCTGGAGCCGAGCTTGCTTCAGGCAGTGGTGATGGCTGCGAAGGGGCGGGGTGAGGGGAGTAGTGGGGCTGATCGGTAGGGGGGCTCCCAGGAGAGGCTGACATTTGAGCTGAGGTCTGGATTAAGGAGCCCGTTGTGGGAGGCCCGGGCAGAGGGAGCAGCTGGTGCCAGGACCCTGCAGCACTGAGTCGGATGCCTTCCGGGAACAGAAAGACGCCCTCCGTGGCGGGAGCCCAGGGGCGACTTTGGAGCGGCAGGCAGGGCCAGATCTTGCAGAGCATCCTCTGAGGTGATGAAGAGCCTGAATTTTATTTCTAAGTGCAGTGGGAAGCCGTTGGAGGGTTTGAAGTAGGGGGATGACGCGGTCAGATTTGCACTTTCGGAGGTTATTCTGGGAGTGTGGATTTGAAGAGAGGTGAGGCGGGGGAGGAAGGAGGGACGTGAGTCCAGGAGAGAGTTGATGGTGTTGAGGTGGAGATGGGTTGAATGTGAGTAGCAGGGGAAGGAGGATTCCCGGATGTTGTGAGCACCTGGTGGGTGGTGCTGCCATTTGCGGAGGGGGGGAGCACTTGAGGGAGGCAGGTGAGTTTGAGGGGCCTGTGAGCCAACCTGTTGGAGATGTCGGGAGCCTGGGAATAGGTGGGGCTGCGGAGGCAGTTGGGAGTGATCAGCATCTTTGCCTGACACGTGGGACTAGGCCGCGTTTTACCCAACAGTCCTTGATATTACCACAGTTTAGAGAGAGCAAGGGGTTGGGAGGGGAGAAGTGCCATTGCTGCCGAGCCGGGCGGTGAGGCTGACAGTCCTGCCTGCCTCTTGGCATCCAGGACGTCCCCGCCCCAAACACTGTTTTTAGTTTCCCATCCGTGTGCCTGGTCATCACGAGGGTTTTAAATCATCTGTTACAGTTTTAATGTTAGATGGGAAATCCGTACTACATTTTAAAAGACTACCCAGAAGTAACTAAAATATCTTTTGTACCTAAACTTCTGTTTACCTGCAAGATAACATTTATTCCCTCAGAGTAGCCTCATTCTTTGGTAATGTGGTAATGGCTGTGTTGGAGGGGGTGGTGTTGTAGTTCATGAGGCTGCATCACACGTGGAAGGAGCACAGCGTGGACCCCCCCCCAACAGAACCGCCCGAGCCATGGAGTCAGTGCCGATGTAGTGGCATGAACAGCGTGCAGACTGATCCGGAGAGGAAAGGGGTGGCTACAGTGCTACTGGATTCATTTTCCACTCTTGTAGTTTAAAAAGTAGTGGAAACAGTAAAAAGCGATGCAGGCTGCTGTAATATCAGCACAGAAGGAGTCGGGGTAAAAGGCCAGCCTCTCCCACCCATTCTCAGAAGGACCACCATTAATATGTTGGGGTTTTTTTTTTAGTAATCTAACTGGGGTCTCTGGATTCTACAACGATGTTTCCTTTATTTTATTTATTTTTTTAAAGATTTTATTAATTTATTCATGAAAGAGAGAGAGGCGGAGGGAGAAGTGGGCTCCCAAGGAGCAGGGAGCCTGACACGGGACTCGATCCCAGGACCCTGGGATCATGACCTGAGCCGAAGGCAGACGCTTAACCATCTGAGCCACCCAGGCGCCCTACAACAATGTTTCTTTTATAGAGATTTTGTCTGTACAAATAAGATCCACGTTAGTTTAAAAATACAGTTCAGCCCAGTTCATTCAGCAGCTGTTTCTTGAGAGCTCTGGTGTGTTGGATTTTGGGTTCAGAGGGGTGGAGGTGGGGCCTTAAAAAAAGATACCCGTCTGTGCACCAAGGAGCTTCCAGTGTCCTTGTGGTTAGAACTAACTTTCTCTGTTTCTGTTTACAGGTTTTGAGAAGCCGTCGGCCATCCAGCAGCGAGCCATCAAGCAGATAATTAAAGGCAGAGACGTCATTGCTCAGTACGTCCCTGCACGATCGGAGTTGGGCGCTAGTTAGCTGAGTGCGCTGGGGGGACCGCTCTTCTCCTCTTCCACAGCCTCGCCACCAGCCCTTCCCTTGACTTTAGCCGCAGGGTGTCTTGTTTTGTGTGTGTGTGTGCGCTTTACTCTAGAAAGCTGTTGTATTTTTAGCCAGCTTTACTTCTCGGTTGGCGTGTGGAATGATTTATAATACTCTCTTAATGGCTTTATTCCTGATTTGCCTTAATTTTAAAGACTTCTTTACAAGAAAAATTATTTTTGGAGGACGGTTTGGGTCCCAAATTACAGAAGAGCATTACATTTTTAAAAAAGGGAATGTCTCTTTTTTGCCACCTGTAACACCTGTCAGGGTTATAGACCCTGCAGCTCCGACTGCTCCTGATGCAAGAGCTGCATCTGCTGGCCTTCCCGCCTGTGACGCCATGCGGAGTCCCACCCCTTGCGGTGAAGGTGCCGGTCCCCTTGGGGAGGTGGGCGTCTGGTCGGAAGGAGCTGCCCAGGTGCCTCTGCAGCCCGCCCCTCAGAGCGCTGCTGAGGGTCGAGGGGTGAGAGTGGGACTAGGTGGCCCGTGCTGCCTCACCCCTGCGCCTGTGTTTTCTTTCTCAGATCGCAGTCCGGCACAGGCAAAACGGCCACCTTCAGCGTTTCCGTCCTCCAGTGTTTGGATATCCAGGTAATCTGCCGCTCTTCAGATGCACCTTCCTCTAATCCTAGGAAATACTTCCTTTTCTCCTGTAACTGCAGTGTTCAAAAAGGACAGTTTTTAAAAATGTCTGTTTAGTTGTACGGACTCAAATGTTTTAAGAGACTCTGAACTGCACACTAATATGAGAGCTAACTAATATTCTGTCGTAAACTCCTTGTCATTTAGATGGAGAGATATTTTAGGGGACATTCTTGTCTGCAAGCAAGAATCCTGCCCAGTGTACCCCACGATTGCTGGGTTCACACTTGAACTTATATTCGGGTTTGTTTATCTCCATTAGAAATGAGATATGTGGCTAACACGTGGTAATGTTCAAAATAGATCTGCATCTGAATTAGTGCAGTCTGCCTTGAGAATACTGAGGCTTCTCTGTTTTCTGACAAATTATTTTACCAGGTTCGCGAAACCCAGGCTTTGATCTTGGCTCCAACAAGAGAGTTAGCTGTACAGATCCAGAAGGTGAGCCGGTGTGAGGTGGTGCCATGTTCGCAAGCGCTGCTTTCTTGTTCAGGTGTAAAAGGCCGGCGGGTTGATTTAATCTAATCCTATTTTTCGGTTCCCGATTCCTAACATTTTGTCATAAATCATCATTACAGGAGTTGCTGGTTTATACTAAGTTATTTTTAGCGTAGCTGGTGTGATTCCAATAGCTTTTTGTAGTCTCAGAATTGTAATTTTTTTCAACGGAAAATCCATTTTAGTAAAATAATTATAATTTTTGTACTTAACAGAGTAAAGACTTGATATATATTAAGATGTTAATATTGTCTTTAGGTGGCTAGGATTATGAATTCCATGTATTTCTGGGGTTTTTTGTAATTGTATTGTTTCTGTAATAAGAAACCAGTAAAATTGGGGCACCTGGATGGCTCAGTCGGTTAAGCGACTGCCTTCAGCTCAGGTCATGATCCCAGGGTCCTGGGATCGAGCCCCACATCGGGCTCCCTGCTCGGCGGGGAGCCTGCTTCTTCCTCTCCCACTCCCCCTGCTTCTGTTCTCTCTTCTTTCTGTCTCTCTCTGTCAAATAAATAAAAATCTTAAAAAAGAAAAAGGAAACCAGTAAAATGAACTTCATTTTGGCACAGAAAAGCCTAGAAGAGGGAGGTAGTTTCATGGTGTAAATAATACGTGGAGGGTCATCTTACATTGGAGTAGAGATTACCTTCACTTTGGGGAAACTCAGGTCTCTGGCTTCAGTGTGGTCCTGAGGGCACGCCCCAGATGTGACCTCTGTTTTAATTTAGGGCTTGCTCGCTCTGGGGGACTACATGAACGTGCAGTGCCACGCCTGCATTGGGGGCACCAACGTGGGGGAGGACATCAGGAAGCTGGACTACGGGCAGCACGTTGTGGCTGGCACACCCGGGCGTGTCTTTGGTAAGCACCTCTGTCTGTAACAGTCGTGCAGTGGGTAGTGTTTGTTAAGACATGCTCGAATGACCCAGCACTGTTCTCCGTTTGCTGTGCTGCGTGCTGGAGTGTTGTGTTGGGGTGACGTGTAAGAAGTGGACAGAAGTTTCTGAAATGCTTTGAAACCAGGTGGGATGGCTGGCTGCTTCCTTGTAGCCTGAGGTGTAATGATTTCACACTGATTCTACAGACATGATTCGGCGCAGGAGTTTGAGGACACGTGCCATCAAGATGTTGGTGTTGGATGAGGCCGATGAGATGTTGAATAAAGGTACGAGTCACAAAAGCCTAGATGTTCTCCTGACCTTGAACTGTTAACGTGTTCACGACGTAGAGTTGAAACGTGGAGCGAATGCAAGTGTTGCAGGTGTCAGCAGAAAGCCTCGTGCCCTGGGGGCGGCTGGGGACGTGAGATGTGCACCTTGCTCTTCTCACCGGGGTCGGGGTAGGGGGTGCGTGAGGCCGGTGGCAGCCAGAACCCCGGCATCTCTGCCCGGACTCGTGCGGTGTTGCTTCTTGTGCATCTGGCGGTCGGCACTGACGGAGAGGCGTGAGCTTGAGTGGGGCGTGTAGAGGTGCCTGCTGTGGACTGTGGGGGCACAAGAGTGTGTCAGGGAAGCTGGTTTTGTGGCAATGGGGTATTCTGTTTAGATACTCTCATTTATTTAACTAGTTGTCTTATTGCTTGTCTAAGCTGATTTTACTTTTTTACCGGTTGATAAGATAAATTTCTAGACTTATTATGTGTATTTTCTAGGTGTTTCATGTGTTTCTACCAAAACGTCTTAGGACAGATATGTGATGCCCCTCAGTGATGACAGCTGTGGCGTTAGTCCACGGCGGGGAAACACGTCATGAAAATGTCACCTTGGGCCAGGGCCTTGTTACGTTGTCCTCCCCGCTCACCCTGCCTGCACACACACACCCCTCCCGCCCCGGTCTCCCGCATCATACCAGGGGGTTGGTGGGGTGCCTCCCAGACATCGGGGTCCCCCGGGTGGAGGAGGCGCTAACCAGCAGTGCAGGCAGGGTTCTCGGGGGTTCTCTTGGTGTCCAGGTCCCCAGGGGCTGCTCTTGAGCTGGGTGAGACGGCATAGCTACTACGGGGCACGCGGGCCTTCGTGAGTGTCTGGGGAAGCTGTGGCTGCCGGTGGTTCCTTGTGCTCCTGTCCCGTGGGCAGCACTTCGTGGGGTGAGGTCTCCAGACCAGCAGCGTCCACATCCTCTGGGAATTTGTTAGGAAGGCAGATCTTGGGCTCTGTCGTTTGTGTGATCACAGCCTCGAGGTCTGTTAGGGGGCCCTGGGAGGCTGGGCATTGTCACAGGCTCACCTGCTGACCCCATCCTGCCCAGGCCGGGCAGAGCAGTGGTGTGGTGGCCGGTGGGCCGGGTGCCACAGATTGAGTGTAGTTGATGCATGATGTCCTAGTTTCCAGTACACAACTATAATGATTCCGTGTGTGGGAGTTGTTTTATAACTGGAAGATTGTTTTGTAAAAATCCAGATCTCTGGATTCTTTTAGATATGGCAGATGTGGCCACAATGGACGCAGGTCCTCCCAGGGCAGCAGCAGCTAGGACAGCCTTGACTGCCAGCAAGCGTCTGAGCTTGTGGGCGACCCAGGGCTGGGTTTCTCTTGCTCTTAACTGTCGGCACCCCAGCCTCTTGGGGTGGAGCCATGATCCCAGAGCCTACCAGGGAGGGGCAGGGAGCATGGATTTCCCGGTCATGTGGAAGAGATTCCTTGCACAACCTGACACCTGACAGTTGCCACTTCTGTGTCCAAGTGTGCAGCCTTCAGAATTCACCGCGCCTCGTCCTTTGTCCCAGGTTTCAAAGAGCAGATCTACGACGTGTACAGGTACTTGCCCCCAGCCACGCAGGTGGTGCTCATCAGTGCCACGCTGCCTCATGAAATCCTGGAAATGACCAACAAGTTCATGACGGACCCCATCCGCATCCTGGTGAAGCGGTAGGAATGCCCTGCTTCTGGGTGGTGCGAAAACGGCCACATAGCTTGTATTTGGGCCTTAAAACATGAAAATTCTTTTTTATTTTCTGTTTTGAAAAGCCAGCTCTTATCTGTGCATTCCCCTTTGGCCCAGTAATTCCAAATTTATCAATTAGCTGATGGTGTTTGTCCATCAGTGTCGTGGGAGTAAAATACATAATCCGAGAGATAGCGGCCATTGAAGGCTGAGACTGGTCGGCGTGTGGCCCGTGCGGCGGAAGTGTTGACTGCTGGGAGGGCTGTGGCCGGGAGGGGCGGGGGCCGCCGTGGGCCCTGCAGGCGCCGGGAACCCAGTGCTTGGCTTGTGTGCGCCCGCAGACCTTGGTGGAAGAATGTGTTCACTGACTTGTCTTTGTCTTCCAGTGATGAATTGACTCTAGAAGGCATCAAGCAGTTTTTCGTGGCGGTGGAGAGGGAAGAGTGGAAATTTGACACTCTGTGTGACCTCTACGACACGCTGACCATCACTCAGGCGGTCATCTTCTGTAACACCAAAAGGAAGGTACGTGGCCACCTTGAGTTGTTCGGTGTCTTTCTGGCCCAAATGGAAGGTTCTCATAGGAACGCCTGTCAGCCCTTCTCCTTAAAGGCTCAGGAGCGAAGAGTCGGGCGTGTCCAGTGGACTGTGCAGAAGTGTTGATGCTGGTCCCATGAGCGAAGGCTCGGGAGTCAACTGGTTTTAGGTGGGACCCGGGCCTGGGTTTTGTAGGCTCCCAAGTGATGCTCGTGTGCAGGTGCAGCGGAGAGCCCCGGCGGCTTCCTTGAAACAGGGAAAGGAGTTGGGCCACATTCCAAAAAAGATGGGAATTTAAATTTCAAATGAGAACAGTGAGAGATAGTCCTTTTTTTTCCCTTGAGAAATTTATATGGAACAAATAATTTTGCCCTAAATGTGCTAGGGAAAGTGCAGTTTTCTGCACGTCCAGTGAAGATTGGTCTGAGTTTTAAGAGCACTTGGCGCTGTGCACGTTCACATTGGTTCTGCTGTAGGCGATCGCAGTAAAATCCAGAACACACCATCTGGTTTGGTTTCCGAGCTTACAGTGGCATCTGCTGGTTTGACGTGCAGGTCGACTGGCTGACAGAGAAGATGAGAGAAGCCAACTTCACGGTCTCGTCCATGCACGGGGACATGCCGCAGAAGGAGCGCGAGTCCATCATGAAGGAGTTCCGGTCCGGTGCCAGGTGGGCCGGCTCCTCTCTCTGCACCCGGTCCCACCGGTGGTGTTCCCTGGGCGCTCTGTCTGTGGGCTGTGCTGGATTCCCCTCGTGCTCCCGGCTGTGGTGGGAGCTGCCGTGGGTGCCCTGGGCTAGGTTGAGTGGTGGCAGCCTTCACTGGATAGGTCGGTTGCCTTATTTGAAGCATGTTTCTTCATTGCCGGATAAGGAGATTTTCTGTTCATCTTTCCATGATTAGTCTTTAGCTTAATCCCACTGTGGTCAGAGAATGTGCTTTGTTGACTTGTATTCAGATGTGCTCGGTGGCCCAGCACACGCTTACCTTTCAGATGCATGCATGTGTGTGTGTGCAGGCTGAGCGCCGTGGGGTGCCCTGGAGGGGCAGATGCTCGGCATCCTTGGCTCGGTTTCTCTTAACCGTCCCATCGGCATCAAGAGTGCCGTGGATGCAGTTCTTGGAGGCTCGGTGAGCTCCTGCCAGATGTGGCCTAAGGCCGGGCCTGCAATGCGGAATCACTCTGTTTGCGGAGGCGCAGTTTTGGTCACAGAAGCGTCTGTGTCTCCCATCCTGCCGTGATGCAGCCATGGCGGCCGCAGCCAGAGGCTGTCCCCTTCGGGCATCCTCACGCCCTCCGCCTCCTGTTTGTGGCCGGAAGCTGCCGTGTCCTTGGTGCACGCGGCACGCCGTGTTTTGGTTTGGGTTTCCCTGTAGTCTGATGGTGATCGCGGTCTTTTATTGGAGCCAGCGGTCTGGTTTTATTAATGCCGACACTGGTACGTGTGGTTTAAACCGACTGTGTCGTAAGTGCATTTTAGTTCTCGTGTTTCTTCCCTAATTCGTTTCTTTATTTTGGATTCGTTCTTACTCTTATTCCTTCTCCCCTGTTCTGATTTTGGAAAACATTTCTACCTTCATGAGCTGAGTAGCCTCCTTAGCACAGCGCGTGCCGTCCTCAGCACCTGTCGTGGCGGGCACCGGGGCCCTCGTCCCTGCCCACAGAGGCCGGAAGCGGTGCCGTCAGTGACCCTGCTCTTCTGTGGAAACTCCACACGACATCTTTGCTCTGTTGGCAAAGTGTATCTACGTTCAGACACGTATTCAGCATTTGTTTCTCTCTTCCTTTGTCTCTGACCTTCTGTCTGGGATGGGTTTTCTTCTCCCTGAAAAACGTTTTTAGGTATTTAATTTGGGGCTACCAGTGACCAGATGTGGGTTTTAGTTTGTCTGGAAGTGTTTGCTTCACTGTGAAATGCCGCCTTCCGTTGTCTCGAGAGAGGGATCTGCTGAGAGGATTCTGGGTTAACGGTTCCGTCGTGAAGTCCCTGCTGCCCCCGCTGCCGCGGTTGCTGTCTCTCCCGGTCCCACCCTGATGTGTCTCGGTGTGGCCCCCGTGTGACAGGCATCTGACCTCCGAGCCCGGCCTCCCCTCCCCGCGGCGGGGGTCCCGTCCTCTCCCCGCTGGGGCTGCGCGTGCAGGTGGTGGTGTGGCTGTGGCACCTTCCTGTTCTCCCACGTTGTTGTCCCTTCGTATTCCGAGTGCTTCCAGACCAGTCGCGGCTGATAACCTACAATTCAAGGCACGTGTGTAATCTGGGGTTTTCTGGTGGTCACTGTCTTACTGTGACAGTGAAGTTGATTTTTAATGTATTTTATTCAACCCCATGCGGCATATCATTTCAACATTTTCAACATTTCATTTGCATTAAAAATACAAATTAAGGTTTTTCTTCTTTCTTTTTGTTCTAAGTATTCAAAATCCCGTGCGTATTTTACGTGGCCAGACACCCCACTCCAGCACATTGCGGGTGCTTGGCCGGCGGTCCGCCAGACCCTGTCCTGCTGAAGGGCACAGTGTTGTGAGTTGCAGTTCAAATTCGAACACACAGTGAACCCCGCACCTAAGTCAGTGACGCTGCCTTTCCTGACTCCTTGCTAGGCAGAAGTAAAGTGTGTTTCCCAGTGATTGACAGGGGACTGGCTTTCAACAAATTGAATGCAGTACAATGAGAGGTACTTGAATTGTCTTTATCGTTGGTAGCACGCGGGAACTCAGTACAGCTGAGTACGTGAAGTGCCCTTCTGCACGGGTCTGGTGCAGTCCGCGACCCCTCACACCTGCGGGGTGGGGAGGGTCCTGTGTGGGGATGACCCAATGTGTTTTCGACTCCTAGTCAGTCTAGAACCTTTTTTTTTTTTTTTAAGATTTTACTTATGGGGAGGGGGGGAAGAACAGAGGGAGAAGGGCAAGCTGACTCTGTGCTGAGCGTGGAGCCCGATGCGGCGCTCTGTCTCATGACCCTGAGATCATGACCTGAGCCGAAATCAAGAGTTGGATGATTAACTGACAGAGCCACCCAGGCGCCCTGCCAGTCTAAAACTTTTGTGACTGAGGTGATTGCCTCAAATTCCTTCTCTTTTTGCAGCCGGGTGCTCATCTCCACAGACGTGTGGGCCAGGGGGCTGGACGTCCCGCAGGTGTCCCTCATCATTAACTACGACCTGCCCAATAACAGAGAGTTGTACATACACAGGTACGGGCGGGCTTCTCGTGGGTCTCCTTGGTGGTGGGTTCGCCGACACCTTTCCTGCTGCATTTACTGAAATGGTTTGTTCTGCTCTTGAAGAATTGGGCGGTCGGGCCGCTACGGCCGCAAGGGGGTGGCCATCAACTTTGTGAAGAATGATGACATCCGCATCCTGAGGGACATCGAGCAGTACTACTCCACCCAGATCGACGAGATGCCCATGAACGGTGAGTGGCCGCCTGTCCTGGGTGTGGGGACCCTGGGGTCCTTTTTCCTGTTCTCTTTGTGTTTTAGGGACGTCTCTTGTGAGCCTCCAGTTAGAGCTGTGCGTTTTCATCATGTTTGTATTATTCCTTAATATGTGCCTTTCTTTCTCTTAGTGGCTGACCTGATCTGAGGAGCCTGCCATGCTGACGAGGAGCTGGTGGCCGTCTGCCCGCCCTGTGCTCTGGTTGGGAAGCGCTCAGGGGCGGTTTCTGGGTAACGGGGTTTGTGTAAACTCCCCGACAGCCCCCAGGACGAGCCCTTGTGTTTTTTTCTTACCTACATGTAAATAATGCACTGCTCTGAGTGTTTTTCATTAAATGTTTAGAACTTTTACCATAAATCCTAATTTGTTTCTTTTTTTTTTTCTTTTTAACATTTATTTAAGTAATCTCTACCCCCCAACATGGGGCTCGAACTCATGACCCTGAGAGCAAGAGTCGCCTGCTCCACTGGCTGAGCCGGCCAGGTGCCCCTGTAATTTATGTTTCTTAAGATGTCCCCAGCTTTTCTGGTAATGTGCAGTGTGATCTGGGCAGCAGGTCAGGCCCTTCACCCCGTTCTCTGGTCTCTTGAATGGTAAATGGAAGTGGTAGAACTGCCCGCCTCTGCAGACTGCCCACGTTGGTCAGGATGTTGGCACTGCGCACTGTTCAAGGTCATCCCACAATTCTGATTGAAGGTGTTTGCGTTCGCTTGGTTTATGAAGGGGACTTCCGGTATGAACTCCGTCCCGGGGAGACCGCACGGGGCCCAGAGGCAGTGCGTGCAGTCGCCTCCACGCCGGCAGCCGAGACTCTGACACCACAGCCCCGGCCACACGCAGCCACACTGTCTCCAGCCAGGACGCGGTAGCCGTCCCTGGTACCGAACCCCGGTCCTTATGGACGGGAGGGAGGGAGTTCAGAGGGGGAAGAGTGGAGACCACAAACACACGTCCCCAGCTCGGCCTTGGGTTTGTGCACCAGGTGCCGAGGGACACGATCAGGAGTCCTGGGCGAGTAACTGGAAGGACTGGCCACCCAGCCGTAGTTGTCCTGGCTTCATAAGCACAGCATATTAACGAGGAGGAAGGGGTACGCAAGGGGAGGAGATGGCGGGAAACCATCCGGAAGGTAAGGCTCTCGAGAAGCTGAACTTAAGTGCCGTCTAGGAAAATAGCAATTAGGAAAATGCCGGTAGTCCCGAAAACCGTTCGAACTCGCAGGTGACTCCGATGGGACCCGTGGCTATCAAAGGTTTAATAACCACCCTAAGTGTTGCAAGGCTGTGGCAGATATTTATGTTGGTGCTGTCGAGAGGTACAGACTTTCTGGAAAGCAGCCTGGGTCTGAGCAGTGGGAGCAATTAAAATTGAGGGAGTAAATTTGCCTCAGGCAGTAGTCTGGAGCGTAGACTGCACAAGTGCCTTCCCCACAGCGTACTACGGCACTGGGAAGGGAAGTGAGTGCTCGGCCCTGGGGGCGTTGTGGGTTAGCGAGGACACTGGCATTGGTGCAAGTGGGTGGGGGTCGTTGGGAGGGCAGCTGGAGTCAGCCCAGGCAGGTTTAGGGTGTCTCTTGGCAGCTGGGCATTGAGAGAAGCAAGGGGGCTGGTGTGCCCTGCTAGACACATGTTCAAAGCCATTCAGCATTCAGCGTTGAATATTCAAATATTCAGTAGCTATTTTTAGCAATTAATAGCCAGACAGTGGAAATACCCCAAATATCCATCCACTGGGAAGTGTGTAAGTGCCCGCGATGGATATTATCTGGCGATTCAGAGGATCGTGGTGCTGACACCTGCCACAGCTTGGGGGAGCTTGGAACGCCTGCTTGGGGAGGGCCGCTGGACACAGAAGGCCACGGAATTCCGCTTCTCTGAAATGTCCCGAACTGGTGACTTAGACAGCTAGCAAGCAGGTGGTGGTTTTCCAGAGGCTGGGGGGGCGACCAGGGAGTGCGTGCCCCGGGAGGTGGGGGAGGTCGGAAACGTCCAGGAGTGGGACGGTGGTCAAGGTTGTGCAGCTGCGTTTGGAAGCTGGTGAGTTGCGTGTGAGTGTGGTGTATCTCTGCCACATCCTCCTCTAAAACTATACGGAAACGGCCGTGAGCAAGGGGAAAGTCAATTGTCTGAAGTCCCAAGTTGAAAGATTGTTTTT
>NW_027397130.1:2443175-2622266 GCF_003265705.2 Callorhinus ursinus
TCTATTTTCAACTGTTTGAGGAACCTCCATACTGTTTTCCAGAGTGGCTGCACCAGCTTGCATTCCTACCAACAGTGTAGGAGGGTTCCCCTTTCTCCGCAGCCCCGCCAACATCTGTCGTTTCCTGCCAAGTTAAAAGATTGTTAATTGGGTTGTAAAATGAGACACAGCTACACACTGCTTACAAGAAATCATCAAGGTGCAAATAAGTGAGCCGTGCAATGGGGACACCTGCCATCATAGCACACTAACCAGACGGAGCCTGGAGCGGGCGTGTCTGCTTCGGACAAAGGTTTTGCTGCCATGAATGTTACCAGGGGTGTAAGTGGAAAGGTAACTCATCAGAAACAATGTGACAGTCCTCAGTATCCACGGACCCCATAGCAGAGCTTCAAACAACGGCAAAACCCGATAAAACTGCAAGGAGAACTGGATGAACACACAGCCGATAGCTGCCTTCAGTAACTGTGCTAGGATGAACACACAGTGTCCTCATCAGGCATGTTCAGCATCAGACCGTGGCTCTGGCTGGTCAGTAAGGCAACAAAAGGGGATAAAAGGCATCTGGTTGGAAAGGAAAAAGTCCTCATGCACAGATGACAGGATCCTTCAAGTGGAAAATCCTAAAACCTGCAACGAAGAACCAATTAACTGAGTTTAGGAAACACAGCCGTATACAAGGTTCAGTATTCAAAACCCACTTGTACTCCTGCATGTCAGCAGTGAACACTTGAGAATGAAATCCTGGGGATCCACCAGACAGGAGGTACGTAAGCTCTGTGCACTGAAAACCACAACACGTCACTGGAAATGCCCATGAACGAGAGAGGTGCCGTCCTATAGAGGAGCCGGCGTCGTTCAGTTACCGGCCCTCCCCATGTTGTTCTGCAGTCAGCCCCCATCAAAATACCGAGACTGGGGCCAAAACTGACAAGCTGATTCTAAAATATATATGGAAATACAGAGGACCTAGCGTAGGCAAAACAACTTTGCGAAAGCGAACAGAGCTGGAGGACTTCTACTACCTGATAGCAAAGGATATGACAGAGTTACGGCAGGACCATCCAGCATCGGCACCAAGGTGGAAGCCACGGAGCCCTTGAACACAATACAAAGTCTAGAAAGAGACCACAGATTTATGGTGAGAGGGTTTTTGACAAACGTACTGAGGCAGTGCAGTGGGGAAAGGATCATGCTTTTAATGGAAGGAGCCAGAACAGTCGGATAGCCGTACGCAGGAAAAAAAATTCCTTGTTACTTTATACCATGTACAAAAAGTAACTTGAGATATAAGGCCTAAAATTCCAAAGCTTCTGGAAGAGAGCAGGAGAAAAGTCTGAGGGACCTTGAACGTGGCAAAGATTTCTTTACTAGGACATAAGTAGTTGTAAATCGGACTCTTCAAAATTAAAACCTTTTACTCTTCAACAGGCATCGTTGAGAAAGTAAGAAGGCAAACCACGGCCTGGGAGAAAGAATTCCGAAGTACAAACCTGACGGAGGACGCACAGCCAGAGCACGTGGGGGCTGCTGCTGGGTAGGGGGAGTGGTCCCCTGGAGACGCCCAGGTCCTGCTCCGTGGAGCCTAGGTCTGTGTCACATTGGATGGCAAGAGGGACTTCGCAGACGGATGTGATCAAGACTTAGAGACGAGATGGTGCCGGATTATCCAGGTGGACCCGAACTCATCACACGAGCTCTTGAAACTCCATCATCTTCTCGGCTTTGGTCGGGCAGAGTGGTCTGGACCTGGCAGCGCCGGAGCCAAGATGAGGAGCAGCCTCTAGACGCCGCGAAGGACGCGTCGCTCACAGCGGGCAGGAGCCAGACCCCAGACCTGCAAACCCGTGCACGGAACCAGATTCTGCCCCAGAGCCTGCGGGAAGGAAGCAGCCGCGCTGCCCCTCGACCAGCCTGCGAGACCCGGGCCACCCTCCCGGCCACCAGCACCGCGACGAGGTGCATCTGCTGTTTTCAGCCACTGAACGTGTAGCCATTTGTTATGGTAGCGATGGAAAAACTACAGTATCTATAATCTGTGTGTAATGTAGTATCCGTAACAGGCCAGTAGTCCATGTTAGAAGAGGGCCGGAGATTTGAACGGACACTTCCCCAGAGATTTACGGGTGATGGACGGATCTAAGTCCGTGGAAAGATACTGGGCGTTGTTCGTCTGCAGGGACAGGCGCGGGGACCCGGAGCACTGCTCTCGCCAGGACGGCCGAGGGTGAGCCGGCCGGGGTCAGCGAGTGCCTGCGGCAGCGGCCGCTCTCACTGCTGCGGGGAACGCAGACCGGTGCAAGCACGTCGGAGAGCAGTCGGGCAGCTTCTAGAACAGGAATCACACCACCCCCACACGACCTGACCGTGTCACCCTGGCGTGTGCTCGAGAGAAATGAAGACCTGTTTGTCTTCATCAGCTCAACGCAGCTTTATCCACACTGGCCGGAAACTGAAACCAGCCCCGAGGCCCACTGAACAAATTGTGGCATATCCACACGGAGGCAAGTATTTGGCAGCGAAGCAGGGACGTACAGCGTGGGCGAGTCTCAGAGGAATCAGGCTGAGTGACAACCGATACATGCTGGATGCTTCCATTTCCATAAACTTCTGGAAAACACACTGCAGACCGGTGGTTGCCTGGGATGGGGGCGTAGGGGCCCATCTCCCACCCACCCTATGCCTGGACTCCAGGCCCAGTGGGACGTTCTCCGGTCACCTGAGAGGTGCCTGAAGGTGGCACGGGGCTGTGCCGCCTTCAGGGCGCACAGTGACACGCACCCCGCCCCCCCCCGGAGCATCCAGGGGCCCATTGAGGATGGAGGGCTGCCTCCATGTGATGGCCCTTACACATCCTTTCTGCCCTGAATCCCAGAAGGACCAGCGGAAGCTTGATTGCAATGCCCCTTTTATTAAAAATAACTGCACTTAAGATCAAGGGCTTCCCTGGGTCCCGTGAATCCTCCAGAGTTCCCCAGGCCGGCTCTCATGGGACGGGAGGGCAGCCCCACCTGCTGCCGGGGGGCGATGCCCAGAAAGCAATTTGCGGTGGCCAGAGCAGCAGGGCAGCCCGTGACGTGACCTCAGGGTGCAGGCACGGCAGCCTCATCCCGAGCACACCTCCGCCGTCTCCGACAGGCAGCTGGTGGCGGACGACATCACACACATTCCAGTGACAAGCTTCAGAGAGGTAAACCTTCCAGAACAGCCTTTTGCACAAGCAAGGCAACCCTGGGGGCCACAGCTCGTGGGATCCCCGGGTCCCAGGAGGTAGACGCATATGCAGATCTGGGTATTCGAGGGAGGTCGGCGCCATGAGACATGGGGCATGGGCTTCTGGCCCTGAGGCCACCCACACGTCCTGACCAAGAGTTCACAGGTGCTGGGGCCACGGTGAAATCCGTCTCCTCCCGTAAAGGGTCAACACGCCACTGGCCCCGGGTTACGACCAACTGATGAGAAACTGCTCTCCCATCATCAGTGAGACAGGGATGTCCAGGGTCTGGAAAAAAAATACAAAAAACTGACCACCACACAGTTGCCATCAGAGGGGAGGCCCTGAGCGCTCGGCAGACAGGAGCCTGGGCTTGGGTGCGTGGCGCGCTCAGGGCCGGCCCCAGCCCTGCAGGCTTCTCGCTCTGTGCCTCCCTGGCTGAGTCCGGAGGACAAGCGTCCTCTGCATTGACCGCCTCAGCTTTGGAAGCGGGCTGCCATTTAAACACGGCCCACGAGTCACCATCCGTGTAGACGCAGGCGGAGGAAAGATCCAGGGCGCACGGGGCCTGTCCTTCCCCTCCTTCCCTCACCCTTGTAAGACCCGGCTCAGCTGGTACCAGGTCCCCAGGGTCCTTGGCACCTCCCGCCCGCTCGGCCATCCTGGTGGACCAGCCCTCTGGCCCCGTCTATGGGCCCTCTTGCCTTGGTGTCAGGGCTGTAGGTGAAGTTGGAGACAGGGACGCCATTAGAGAGGACCTGGCTGGGGGCCACGGCCAACCCCAGGATGGTCACCTTCCTCAGCTGCAGGCTGGCGCCCTCGCTAGTCACATGCACCAGCTCGTTCACGATGGTGTTCTGGCAGAACGGAGAGACAGAAGCGAGGTGTCAGCGGCCGGTCGGGGTCGGGGGGTCTGGACAGCAGTCGGCACCGTGCCCCTGGGCAAACCCTCAGGACGCTGGCCCACAGACCCTGCTCCCTTAACAAGGCTGACCTGGGGACAGGAGGCCCCACGGTGCCCACCAGTTTGGGCAGGTCCTGGGACTCACATTCCTGGCCAGGAAGATGACCTTCGTGTAGTCCCCGCGCTCTGGCACCCCCAGGCTCTCCCCGTCATCCCAGAATAGCTCCCCTTGGGCCTCCCTGTTTGCGGTCAGGGCTGCGAGCAGGGCCATGGGCTGCTTCCGGGACTCCGTGGTTGTGAGGCCAGGGCCCTGGAAAAGCAGGTGGCACGTGTCACCGTCTCAGGCCTGGCAGAGGCCTCCACAGTCAGGACAGGAAGGACACTGGCCTGGGACAGCTCCACGCTGCCAGAGAGCAGGCTCCACAGGACAGCCTACAGCCGAGGCCTGGGGGGGCCTGTGCTGACCACTCTGGCCAACGCAGACACCCTGGGGGGTGCGAGAGGCCCACAGAGGTTTGCAGACTGCTTCCCAAGAACAGCGCACGAAGCAGGCCTCCCCTCTGCCTGGCACAGCAAGTCAGTTCATCTTCAACCCTCAGACACTGTGCTCTCTGCCTGAGGTTTGGGGATGGACCCTCCCCTGAAGGGGCAGCATGGGGTCCTGGCAGCCCCAGAGCTGGACAGATCGACTCAGGTGCCCCGCCCAGGTTACCTGCAGGGGGATGATGTGTCCAGCCCGGAGGTGGAGGTTGATGGTGTCCAGTGGGGCCGGCAGGGTCACCCACTGCCCCTTGCTGTGGATGGCAGACGTGAAGGGAGCCCGAGGTGGAGGTGGGAGGCTGCCGAAGGCCTCTCCTGGCACCTGCAGGGACATGGCATGTCACCAAGAGTCGGGGCAGTGCCAAAGTGCTGTCACTGGGAGCCTCCGGCTCCATGCAGGGCCCTGGGGTGGGGGGCGGGGGGGGTTAGGAGGCAGAGACCCTGACCCAGGGCTTGGGGCGGGGGCAGAACTCTGGAGTGGGAGAACTGTAGTCCATGGGAGTTACCCACTCGGGCCTCAGTCTCCTCATCTGGAAAATGGGTCACTGCAGGGCCTGGGTGGGAAGATGCATGAGAAGCCCTGGGCAAGGGCCGTCATGCACCCGGGTCTCCAGAAACGGGCTCCCTTCCGCCATGTGGCCCACCCCCGCAGGGCCTGGAGGAGGGACACCTTTGGTCCTCGGGACTCACTGTCTGCAGGTTGTACCATGTGCCAGGAGGGAAGTAGCCAGTCACTTGGACCTTCCCAGCCTCAAGCACGGGGGTGATGAGCACAGCCGCCCCCCACAGGAGCTGGTGGTCCACGGTCCAGGTGCGGGGGTCCTCGGGGAACCTTCCAACAGGAGGGGCGGGCGCCTGGGCTTGGTGACCTCTGAGGTCAGTGCGTTCAGGGGGCCCTCAGGGAAAAGCGCAAGGAGCCAGAGGACGCTGGGCGGGCCACGGCGAGGCGGGACCCAGCCGCTGGAGCTCGGCGTGGGGCGTGGGCAGGCCCTCTCCCCAGCCACACACTCCGGGCCGGGTGCCGTCCATGGCTCCCGCGTGGCAGACTCTTCCTGACCACCGGTCTGCCGCTGGCTAGTCCAGGTCCTACCACCAGTCTGCGTCCTTCGTGTGAGTTTGGGACACTGACCGCCCTAGTTTGTTTGCCTTTATAATTCTGCACTGAGGAAAGTCCTAATATTCTGTTTCTGTTCAGAGGAGTATAACTTATTTTCCTAAATTCAGCCCCGTCCCCCTTGCCTTTTGCTTCTGAGGCTTAAAAAGCGCTCTCCTGCCAGAGCACTGAGGACCATTCGCTTCTGTGTCCCATGGAACTTTCTAGACCTTAGGTTTTGACGTTTAAGTATGTAATCCGCCTGGAACTTAGGTCTCCACAGCACGAGGGGAAAAATGGATTTTTGCAGACAGCTAACAGATCTGTACTATGTGGGGCTCTGGTCTACTGACTGGACGTGACGTTTTATTGCAGGGCAGCTGTTTACATATCTGAGTCCTACCTGGGGGACGTCAGTTGGGGTTCTCCCGAGGTCCTTTCTCCCTGTAAGCCAGCCCCGTGACGGTTTTATAACTTGCTCTACCACCTGGTTGGCCTGCTCTGTACTTGGTGTCCTTCACCCTGGGTTTTCAGGTACCTGGGATGCCCCCAGCCCTGAGCTGCAACCTCACGGGTGGGAAGTGGGGGTGCAAAGGGCCTCCCTTGGCTGCACTGGCCCCCTGATTCCAGGGATGACTCCCCCCGCCCCCCGCAGCAGGATGGGGCCGCCCCGGAGCCGCCAGGCTGGTGGCCAGCCTGTGGGCTCTTGCTCTCCGAGCCCAGGCACTCACTCCAGGAAGAGGGGCCGGGCCACGGTCTCGCCCAGGACGTGGGCCCGGTGGAACAGCAGGTACAGGTAGGGCAGCAAGGCGTAGCGCAGGCTGAGGGCCTTCCGCATGGCTTCCTGCGCGGTCTCGCTGAACCTGTACGGCTCCTGAGGCTGCAGCGGGGGAGAGGGAGAGGGGGCAGCGGGGCGAAGGGGGAAGCACCTGGCCCTCGGGCCGCCGAGGTCCCCCACCTCTGCCCTGGGAGACCCGGCCTGCTGGTACGGACGCCAGGCCGTGCTGCTGCGCCCGCGGAGGGACCCCCAAGGCAGACCCCCACCGGCCCCGCCGGCCCCTACCAGGCTTTTGAGGTCGTTGTGATTCCGCATGAACGGGTAGAACGCCCCCAGCTGGGTCCAGCGGACACACAGTTCCTCCGAGGTGCTGCCCAGGAAGCCACAGACGTCAGCCCCGACCAGTGGCACCCCCAGCAGGTTGAACAGCAGGATTTCTGGGAGGGCAGAGTCAGACTGGGGCTCAGCTCCCCCCCCCCCCCACCGCGACGGTCAGTACCGCGCTGGCCCTGGCGTCTTCCGCCTAGGGCCAGCAGAAGGACCTGCCTCGCAGACCACCTTCTGACACCCGGGGTGGGCAGAGCAGAACAGCCCGTTAGGGTTGACGTGTGTCCCCCCCAAAAGCGATGTTCGAGTCCTAACCGCCTGTGCTTATGAAGTGACCTTATTTGGAAAAAGGGTCTTTGCAGATGCAATTCTGCTGAGGTCACTGGAGGGGATCCTGCCCCAGGATGCCTGGTGGCCGCGTAAGAGGAAGCCCAGACTGTGACGACACACGGGGGAGAAGGTCGAGCGAAGACAGAAGTGGGGGCCGGAAGGACAGCCCCACACTAAGGACACCGAGGGCTGCCGGCCACTCCCAGAAGCTGGGAGACTCGAGGAAGGGCTCCCCGCTCCGACACCACGAGTCCGACTGCAAGCCTCCAGGGCTGGGGGAGACCACGCTTCTGTTGCCGTGAGCACCCCGGGTGAGCAGGTGCATGCGGCAGGGAGGTCGGCGAGCCCGAGCCGCTGAAGGTCCTCGGCCGGCGCCCACCCCACTGCTGCTCAGCAGGACCAGGCTGTGCTGGGCCCTCCCTCTCCTCAGGGTCTCCTCAGGGACTAGCAGCCAACGAGCAGGACCCGACCCAGCCTAGGGCCGCGGGGGACCCTTGCCTGGCTTGCAACAGGTCCCGGGACCTGCATGACCTCTGCCACGGAACGATCAGTGCACGCCAGAGCTACGGCCCGAGACTCCCAAGGTGGGCGTGGAGCCGGGAACCTAGCTCTCGAGGGGGCTTCAGAGGCTGGCCTGCAGGGGCGTGGGCCCTAGTGGGCCGCACCTCCCCCACGGTGAAATCAGAGCCGGTGGCATCTGGGGGCAGAGCTGGACAGCGGCTTCTGGAAGGAGGAATGGTTCCTCCCAGAGCTCGCCCAGGGCTTCCCCATGGCCCGAGGGTCTGCAGATGCATCCCACACGGCAGCAGGCCTGGGGCTACCAGAGAGCTTCCAGGCTGGGGGTCTGGTGGAGGCTCAGCTGCGCGTGGTGACCCCGGGAGGTCACTCCAGCCCCTTCCCCAGAGCTCCTGAGCCGTCTCTGCCTGGCGCACGTCAGCAGCATGCGAGCTCCTGAGAACTAAAGTCACATTCCTCTCTGCAGGTGGGGTGGGCGGCACCTGCGGGCTGGGGGCAGGATGCGCTCACCAGGAGGGACATCATGAGAGGACAGAATGTGACGGCTTTGCAGGCAGCGGCCTGGCCGAATCGGAGATGGGGATGCTTGGAAAGTCCAGCACTGCCCGCCAGAGTGGCAGAGCGCCCCAGGTGAGCTGACCCACACAGGTGAGCCCAGCCATCCGTGGGCCCACGGGCCTCACGCCCCACGTGAGGCAGCAGCGTGTCTCTGAGCCGAGCCGAGCCGAGCCTGGCACTCGGTCTGGGCCCCGCTCCCCTCCGAGCGGCCGCTCCTGACAGGGGCTCTCACCTGGCACGGAGTACGAGAGCTGCTCCCAGCTGCTCCACACATCCCCCGTCCAGTGGCCGGCGTATCGGCCGTGGCCGGCGAAGGTTGAGCGGGAGATCACAAAGGGGCGCGTCCCCCGAGCCCTCACGAGGGCCCTGTGCAGAGCGGGGAGACAGGGCAGTGCACAGCAGGGCTGCCCGGGAGCCCCCGAGTGGCCCCGCGCCGAACTGGGGGTGCAGCAGGGAGGCAGAGCGGGGAGTGAGCAGCCCAAAGGGCCAAGGCCAGGAGGAGGGGGGGGGCTCCACCCGAGCCGCCAGGCCCCGCCCTGCAAGGCGAGCCTGTCCGGGGAGGTCCCTCCAGGCTCCCGCTGGGCCTCCGCGCAGTCACCACCGGCCCCCCTCAGAGGCGCGGGGCAGCCGTGAGCTCGGCCCTCACCTGTGGGAGGCGAGGGCTTCCGTCAGGCCGTACACGTTGTGCAGGTTGTAGTGCGTGGAGAGGAACTGGCGGCTGGAGGCACAGATGGTGGCGGCCCGCAGGGTCCCACCAACCACCCCTGGGAGAGGGAGGCTGTCTCCGTCTGTGGAGCCTCCGCCTGGCCGGCTGGTGCCCCCCACATCCCAGGAGCCCCCTTGGAACTTGGGGTGTCCCCTTTTCCAAGGACAGGGATACGGTGGAGGCTGAGGCCGACCTTTGCAGACCGCAGACTTGACGTCCACCTGCTCCTGACCCGTTTCAAGTCTCTCCCCGTTCCTGTCCCTAAGCCTGGGACACCCTCCCTCTGAAGGGCCCCGCCCGGCCACGGGAGCCCGGTCCGTGTGGCCTGTGACGTCTCGCCAACCCGACCTTCCTCCTGGGGTTGCCCTCCCCTTTCCGGGGTGGCTGTGCCCATCGGCTCCTCAGAAAGGAGAGCTGGCACGTGGGGGCAGGTGGGAGAACTCACCTGGCACGTAGGGCGGGTTCTCCAGGTCATTGTCGGGGCAGCCGTCCACAGAGCCCTTTACGAAGTTGGAGGGCTCGTTCATGTCCTGCAAAAAGAGGCCCTGGTGTTGGGCGCCCTGCCCTGGGCAGATGCTGGGGCCGGTCCCCCAGCCCCCGGGACACTCACGATCCACATGCCGTCGAAGGGCACCTGGGCGTGGAACTCAGACACCATGTCCTGCCACCAGTCCAGGGCCTCGGGGCTGGTGAAGTCGGGGAAGGCGGTGAATCCGGGCCACACCTGCAGCAAAGGCCAGAGGGGAGACCAGGGCCCCCCCACCAGAGCTACGGCCTTGCTCGTCTGCCTGGGGGTGGAAAGTCTGTGGAGGTGAGGGTCGGCGGCGGTAGGGGCGTGGGGGGAACACGCCTGAGATCTCACTTTCAGACAGAGGCCCCGGAAGCGAGTCGCGGACACCTGCACCCCTGGCAGCCTCCCCGGCCTCCCCTCAGCTGGGACCCCCTTCCCCTTGGCTGCGGGCACGCCCTGGAATGGGAAGTTGGGGACTCTGCCGGGTGCCCCCGTGGGAAGGCCCGGGAAGCCCCCGGGGGGCCGGAGGACACAGAGACGTTTGCTAAGGGTCAGCAGAGCTCGTGCCTGGGCTGGGCCAAGCTGCCCGCAAAGTCAAGGGCCCCCGATGGAAGGATTCGCGGTGGTATCAGGAGCCCCCGTCACTTCTAGCCGTGACCACCCCCCTCCCCCTGCCCTACACAACAGGATGGTTTTTTTAATCCCATCCTCTTTCTGAACAGCGAGCGCCCTGTGGCCACTGGCTGGGGACTCCCGCTTTCTCAGCCTGTGCCGCCCGGCCCCCACCCTACCTTCCCAATCAGAGGCTGCCCGGTCTCGTTGGTGATGAAAACCCTCCTCCGCAGACCCTCGTCATAGGGACGGTAGCTGCCGGGGGGGCTGGAGCTGCTGATGGCGGGGTCCTGAGTGGGGTGTGGGGGGAACCAGTCAGGAGGAGAAGGAAACGCTCCAAAGCCAGGCACCGATTACAGGGGCAGTGAGAAAGTGCTCTCGATACATCGTTGGGAAGAACAAAGCCAGGAGGGAGCGCGCATGCGTGCACACGCACACGTCTGCTGAGAGACCAGCCCGCGGGGCCCCTGGATGCACGTTCTGGCTCTGCTTTACGGGTTCTAGAGTTTCACAAATGGTCTACGGTGAACCCTGATTTCTTTCAGAATAAAAGAAGGTCTGCATCTGCCCTCCCTGCCCTGAGTGGCCACGGATGCTGGCTGCGCTCTGAGGGGCCGAGCTGAGGGAAATGGCCCGCGTCAGCATGATTCTGACCTCCGGGCAGACCAGATTCCTCCACTGTGGGGTGTCCGCCGTGCAGCCCCTCAGCCTCAGCGCCCCTTCCCCAACTCCTCTGGCCAGGTGGCTAGGCACTCAGCCCGGCCGCACCGGCACTCTGGCTGCAGGGACTGGCCCCGGGGGACTGTGGCCGCTCGGAGCCCAGCCCTGAGCCTGGCCCTCCTTCCCGTGAGGCAGAACTGAGTGCGGGAGAGGCTGGGCCACGAGACACTCAGAGCCTCCATGGCTCCAGCTGCCCGGGCATGCAGCTCTACCCCGGCCGTCCCAGTACTGAGGGACGGGAGCCGAGCGCAAACCCTCTGCTTGAAGCCGTTCATGTAACCTACAACCAAAGGGATCCCGAGCGACAGATGTTTCCAGGGACCCTCAGGCTGGACATCCCCGGACAGCAGGGACCCAGTCTGTACGTCTGATGTTCCCTCAACAGCCAAGACCCTCAGGAAACGTCCCCAGTGACCACAGCAAGCACGAGGCAGCTGAGGCACTGGGTCTCTTCCCCGCCCAGAAAGGCAGCCCCACGCGGCATGGGGCAGGAGGGCCACTCACCACGATCATCACGTACCGCCGGCCGTCCTGGTGGAGATCCTGCACCATGGCCGGGAAGTCCCTGAAACCGTCCTTGTTGAAGGTGAAGTCCCTCTTGGCGTCCATGTAGTCCAGGTCATTCCACTGCGTGTCCTGCAGCCAGCACGGGGAACGCTGCAGCCGGCCTGGGGGCCTGCGTCCCAGCCCAGCCCCCCAGCACGCCCTCCCGGCACTCACCAGGGGGAAGCGGGCCCTGGTCATGTTCTCTACCACCTGGCGGGTGATGGTGGTGGAGGAGTAGCCCCAGCGGCAGAGGTGGAAGCCCAGGCCCCAGTACGGCGGCATGAACGGGTAGCCTGCAGCCGGGGAGGGGGGCTCCGTGAGCAGGCCGGCAGCAGCCGGAGGGGAGGAGGGACGGGACGGGGGAGGGGAGGGGCGGCACGGGGCCAGAGAACAGGCCTACCCACGACTTCCAGGTACTGCTGCACCACGCTCTTGGGCTCAGGGCCCAGGAAGATGTACATGTCCAGGATCCCACCTGTCGACCTCCAGCTGAGGGCCGGGCTCGGCTGCAGGACCACATCTGGGGGAAGCAGCCCTTGGGGCTCAGGAACAAATACCCATGCCCCCTTCCCCCGACCCCTGCCCCCGTGGCACCTTGAAGAAGGGCCACATCCCACCCAGGGAAGCTGGGAGCAGCCTGCTTAGGGCCTGGGGACAGTTCCCCCGAGCCAGACTGCTTGAAGAGCCTGGAGCAGAACAGACCGCAGGACCCCCCTTGCTGGCCTCTGCTCAGAGCAGGGGTCCCAGAGCGCTCTTCGGGGTACCCAAGGACAGAGCTGGCAGAGGCCACAGCCCACTGGACTCATTTCTGGGCAGTGCAAACAAGGCCCGGCACCCTGCCCATGGCCCCATCCTCTACCGCTAGCCTGTCCCGACAGGTGCAGACAGCCCCGCGCTCCCCCCACAGAGGGGGTGCGGCCAGCCCCAGGGAAGCCGCTGGCCGGGGGGCTCAGAGGGAGCGCCGGCTACAGGACACGGGGACCAGGGTGTGTGCTAGGGGTGGTTGCCCGCCTGCTTACCCATGGCGTTGCTGTTCAGCAGGAAGACCCCGTGAGCTGACCCGCCGTCCTCCAGCACCAGGTAGAAAGGATGCGACCCATACAGGTTCACGTTGGGCTGGGCATGTGGACACAGCACGTTAGCGCCCTCACCCACGTGGTGTGTCTAATCCCCTCCTCGCTGCCCCCTTTACCGAGGGGGCGATGTCCCGGTTCCAGAGGGTGATCTTGGTCCAGTTGGTGCTGAGCATCAGGGAGCCGAGATGCTCGGCAAGGCCCGTGATGTGCTGTGATGGCAGGGAGGTGGACAGCTGCAGAAACTGGTCGGCGAAGAACAGGGGGGCCACCGTCGTGTTCAGCCTGCCGGGAAGAGCCCAGGCAGCCTTGCGACCTAGGCAGCCAGATGACCCCGAGATGGACCCTCCCAGAGAGACCCCTGGTGGCCCCTGAGGAGGGCTGGAGTGGCCTGGCCACCTCTGTGACACAATGACCCCAGGACAGAAGCAGCCACTGGAGGCCCAGTGACCCTTGGGACCTGACCCAGGTGTGGAGAGCTCCCACAGCACTACCTGGCTATGCCCACACTGCCCCAGGTGGGCATCCAGCAGGGGACTGCCCCATAAGCCCTGGCCACAAGCAGGTGCCGGGCAAGGGCTGCTCGAACCCTTCCAGTCCTAGGAGTTGTGGCCCCGAGCCCTTTCTGCAAGGGCCAAACTGCTCCCAGACCCCAGCCATGACCTTCCCCAGAGCCATGGAACTGTGTCCACCCAGGGGTGGCCAGGACCCCCTGAGGATGCACAGGGTCAGGGCGAGGAAAGACCTACTAATACCGATTTCACGGAATGACGTCCCACTGCACCCTGCCTGCCCCTGGGCAAGACTTATCTGTGTGTTTTCAAGACCAAAGTCTGATTAAATGCCTCAGAAAACTTCTCTCCGATCTCTGCTCAAAGGTCAGCTTCCTAGAGAGGCCTTCTGTAGCCCCTCACTCCAGAGGCAGCCCTGCCCTCCGCATCTGCACAGCTCCTTTCTAGAACTTTGTTAGCATTGTGACTCCTGACATTGTACTTGGCTTCACTCACTGCCTCTTCCCACTGTGTCAGCCCTGGGGGCAGCTCCATACTGCTCGGCCAAGAATGGGCAGAAAAGAAACGCATTTCAGGAGGTGAGTTCTCCTAAGATTAATGCAAGCTCATTTCCGAATATGTAACTTAGTCTAGTGACAAAGAGGAACCTTGTCAGCCCAAGGCACATATTTATGTGGGACTGTGTGGACAAAGCACACAGGGTGCGTCCTGTGAAAATGTGCTTGCATAATCCACCGTCAGGACAGACGGGGGGGGGGGCATCAGCAGAAGCGCTGCCCCGGCCCATGGCTCTGGGAGGGAACATGTCCAACACTGGGAATCACGGCTACCACTTTGGATTCCAGGATGCTTTGGTGCATCCAATTCCCAGGGTGTGATGGGGGCGGTGGAGGTGATGCATCCCCTGGAGGCGAGGGCATGACCAACCGAGGCCCTCACCCTTGCTACCCATCCATGAGCGTCGGCTGTGGGTCGGAACCTCGTTAGGAGCTGGAGGCCCAGGAGTGAGCTTCCAGAATGGGAAAGGCTCCTTGGCGGGCAGACAGCAGCAACGATTTGGACAAACCTAAGATCTCAGGGGGACACAAGTCCCAGGGGGACGTGAAACAGAGTGGCCAACAGCATGGATGCCGGGCCCTGCCTCAGAAGCTGCCAGCAAGCCGCCTCAGTCTCCCCGTCCGGACAGTGGGGATGGTAACAGCACTACTTCTGAGCCGTCCGGGTGCCGGATGTGCCTAAGTGACACGCGGTAAGTGACGATCAATAACACACACGTGAACGTAAAGCGGTGAGGGGACGTTGCCTGCGGTGGGGGTGCCGTTTCTCACCGGACCGAGGTTTCTCAGCCTTGGCACTTTTGGCATTGGGGTGGGAGTGCTCTGCTTGGTGGAGCCATTGCCAAAGGTCCCCTGGAGGACGGCTCCCCCAGCAGGCCCTACCTGGGGGGCGTGAGGAGGGCATCTGCAGGGAGTTGCTGAGGGACCTGAATGAGGTGAGGGAGGGCTCCAGGCAGAGGCAGCAGTGAAGAGCCCCAAGGGAGGGTGGGGAGACGGTGCCCTGGCACCCCCACCTAGGGTGGGGGCACAGAGACCAGCACTCACAGCACCCGGCCGTCCAGCTTCCGGTGCACGACCACCCCAAAAGGCTCTTCCTGGAACTCCACGCTGTAGAGTGTGGACGAGGCCCGGCTGAGGACACGCGGAGTCTCCAGGGGCACCTCGTAGCGCCTGTTGGCGGGATCCTTGATCTAGGAGTCACATGGTGGTGCCATGAGGCTCTCTGGGGGCCAGCACACCTCCCCCTCCTTCCTCACCCCCCCGAGTCCGTGTGGCCATACACAGCATGTGAGCACCGACAGTGTGGTCAACCAAGCCTCCGTTCCCTCACGTCCAGATCCCCATGTGGGTCGCCAGGGAAGACACACAACACCCAGTCAATCTGAATTCCAGATAAACAACTCTTCCCAGTGTGTCTCAGATATCGCATGAGACATACACTAAAAAAAAATCCATTCCTTGGTTTTCTGGAATTCAAAGTTACTGAGTGCATCCTGCATTTTTATTTGCTGAGTCTGGCAACACTGTTCCACCCAGCGTGCCCGTCACAGGGTGGCTGAGAGATTAGATTAGAGCACCCAGCTCAGCTCTGCCTGCTACGCAGTGATCACTCAGTAAATGTTGGCTGTTAGCAATTACTTTGTTAAAATTATTATGGATTGTGTGCTTCAGGCTCTCTCGGCTTGGCCTCCTCACGTTCAGTCCCTGGGTTTCTGCTGGGCAACTGATATGTGCCAGACTATGTTCCAGGGGCTGGGAATCAGCACGGAGTAAATCAGACAAGAGGCCCTGCCCTCAGGCGCATGGACGATCATCATATTCCACTGCCCACTGCCCGAAACATTCCCCCCAACCTCCCTGTCCACCTCTCCCCTTGCTGACTCTGTCCTGTAGGACTTCAGGTCCCTGGTGGGATGTCACTTACTGGGGGAGACCTGACCTCCCTCCACTGTACCCTGAGCCCTGCTCTCTAGAGCATGTTCTAGAACCTTCTAATCAGTGTCTTACTGGCCACTGCTCCCTGAGTGTAGGCACTCTGTGCTCACTCCTGGACTCCAGGTGAAGACACACAGCACATTTGCACACCAAACCAACACTTCATCCGCGGCCCACCCACGTTTTCTCTGCCCCCGTCTGGCCCTGCCCACCGTGAAGTGAAGCCGGCTCTCCGTCTCCAGCAGCACGTCCAGCCGTAAGGTCAGGATGTCCTTGGGGAAGAAGGTTGGGGTGTTGCGGGTCAGGGTGGCCGTGTAGCCTGTCTCTGTGGTGGTCAGGTTCTCCAGCTTGTAACTCGGGTAGCTGGGTGGGAAGAAGCACCAGGGCTGCCCCATCCGGGGGACCCGAGGCCACTGCCTTGCAGGCCGGTAGCAACAGCCCCGGGCCTCACACTGCTCTTGGGTGATGGCCTTGTCGGGGGCACAGTCGAAGCGGCTGTTGGGGGGCACATCGCACTGTGTGGGTGCTGCTCGGGGACTGCCGTGGTGCCCCGGGGTGGGCTGGGGGCCTGGGCCACTGGATCCCTGCTGGCGAGCACGATAAAGCTCCTCAGGTACTTGGGAGAAGCCACGCTGCTCTTGGGGGAGCACCAAATCACGGAGCAGGACGTGCCCCAGGAAGGCGGCGCTGGCCAGGGAGATAAAGGTGCAGACCCCCAGCAGGGGGCGGGAGCGGGAGCTGGGAGGCCACCTCACGTCCATGGTCGCTGGCACCAGCTGGCAGCCGGCCAGGTCCTGGAGGCCTGCCGAGAGAGGAGCAGGGCTCAGCAAGGAAGGCGGGACAGAGTGGCCGGGCGGGGGGGGGGTTCAGGAGGCTCTCACAGCTTCCAGCCGTGGACCTGTGGCTGGCCCGGCAGTGCCCAGGGTGCGGTGTGCCGAGAGCATGAGGCAGGAGAGGATGGACAAGCTCCCGGCACTGTTGAGAAAGACAGCAAGGGAAGGGAAAAGGGAAAGCCGAGGGAAGCCCCAAATAGGGAGTTTCGGAATACCCTGTACTGTGAGAGCTTACAAACGAAAATGCGTTTAAAATGTGCATAAAATGATTTAAAGACATGCAAAGACCTACGTGGGAGGCTGACAAGTGGAATAAACAAGTCCCAACACGCAGAGCAGAGAGGGAGCCCTGCTTCTTTCTGCAGAGACTGTGGCTGAGTCACTCCGTTTTGGCAAATGAGCTGGAAGTGGAAGGGCCCTCGGGGAGACCCACCACTTTCTCTCCGCCCCTCTTCTGCTGCCCCGGGTGTACAGCCCAGTAAGAAGTCTTGGGCACGGCAGCAGCCGAGGGCCACACTCCCGGGACAGCCCCCAGGCCCCAGCAGGTGGAAGGCGCTCCCTGCCCCTGCGGTTAGGGGCGGAGCAGCCCCTCTCTCTGGCTCCTCCGGAGCTAAGTCTGTTACTACCTGCATTTTGCTTCTCTGTACGTTCTAAATATTTTATAACGAACACTGTTGGCCCAGCTCCTCCGAGGAGCAAGATACCAAAAAGACCAAACGGGCAAGGATTTAGTTAGGGGCGTCCTTTCTCTCCGAGAGAAAATGGGGAGGTTGCCAGGGAAGGGTGGGAGAGCTGTCACCCCCCCAGGCAAGATCTGACCTCAGGGAAGTCAGGAGCCGAGGGGAGGGGTGGTTGGGGCCTTGCATCCCGGATTGCCTGCCGTGTAGGCTAAGGAAGGTTCTGCAAGGCCACGGGTCTGGCAGGAGGACCCGAGCCAAAGCTGGCCATTAGCGGGGTCGACGTCTCGCAGAGGTGGCCTGCCCTAGTGTCGTGGGCTGGGAAGCAGGCTGGCCCCGGAGTGGATGCGTGCAAGCTCCGTGTGGCGGGAGGCCTGGGGGACGCTTGCACCCTCGGGCCGCCAGAAACATGCAAGGACTGGGGAAAGTCACGTGCTAGCAGAAGTCACTGAGGGCCCGAGGGAGTGTGAGCCTGTCACACACTCAAACCAGGCCCTTGGGACATTTCTGGCCACAGTGGGCCACTGCTGGATTGGGTGCACGAGTGAACTTTTATTCACAAACGTGCGTTTTTCCCTCACGCCAACCAACTGTCCCATTCTCCCCATGGCCAGCTGGGGGCCCAACGATTCACTCCAACCCTGACACGAATCCCGGAGTCGGCGCAGACCCCACAGGTGAGGCCCCAGCCCCACAGGACGGTCCCCCTTCAGACCCCAGGCACAAGCCCCACGTTGTCACTTGCACTTCTGACCAAATAACTGGCTCTAAATTTGAAGGTTCGCCCCCCTCCCCCACCCACCTCCAGTTTGATGATTGGCTAGCACACTCAGGAAAGAGCTTTACTTACTGTTACCCATTTATTGTAAAAGATGCGGCTCAGGAACAGCCAGAGGACGTGGGATGGACGTGGGATGGGGGGCTGCGTGGGTGCGGAGCCTCCACACCCTCTCTGGGCAGGCCACCCACCTTCCCACACTGAAACGTGTTCACCAGCTCAGAGGCTGTCCAAACCCCAACTAGTTTTGGTTTCATAACCTAAGCACAACCGAGTAAATCACTGGCCATTGGCGATTATCAATCACCAGCCCTCTGTGCTCCCCAGAGGTTGGGGGTGGGGGAGGTGGGGCCGACAGTTCCCACCCCAGAATCCCGCCTCCTGCTTCTGGGGACTAGGCCCCACCCCGAGGCTTGTCCAGAGGCCCTAGCCACCAGCCATTCTATTAGCATATAAAAGACACTACCACTGCCAAGATTCCCGGGGTCTTAGGAGCTGTGTGCCAGGACCTGGGGACAAAGACTATATATATTTTTTATACCCGTGTCCCAGCTGCACCTGCCCCCATCCAGACACACGTGACACCCTGTGATCACGGGGAGGCAGGGCCTAGGGAACTCACCCTTGGGAGCTCTTGGGCAGTGCCCGTGGCCCTCCCCACCCAAGGTTCAGGAGCGCAGGGGTGGCCAGGGGTGCCGCAGGGCCAGCACCGGTCCCCTGCCGCTGTGTCCACTCTGCACAGGGAAGAGACCCCAGAAACGGGAAGGGCTGTCAACCAGAGGGCTTGACAATTTAGACAAAATGGGGAAAAACACAGAAGGTCAGGAGGTCAAGTGGCGCTGCGGGCCGGGAGGGCCTGTGACCTCCCTTTCAGGGAAGTGGCTCCGAGCCGCTGCTTACCAGCCCCCCCCGCCCCGGCAAGGGTGGTGGTGTAGACAAGCCGGGTTCAAAGTCCAGCTGTGCCCTGACCAGAGAGGCAGGGTCCTTACCCTGTGCCTCAGTTTCCTCCCCAGAATGGGGCCAGGCAGCCTCCGTCGCCCAGCACCGAGGGCGTGGATGAGACCGTGGAGTCCCCGGGGTCCCCGTCGTTAACCGCTGCCCGCCGCCCGGGGACCCTGGCACGACGCGCTCAGCTTCTCCACTAGCAAACCACAGAGAATAAACCCCGTCGATCGATCGGTCCCTCCCCCTTAGGGAGTCACGGCTGCCCCGACCGCCTAGCCCCTAGTCGGAGCGGGCGCCGCAGGCCGTCCCCGCCCCGCCCCGCCCCGCCCTTCACTGGGACCCCCACAGGCCCCCGCCCCGTCCGCTCACCTCCGCGCACGCGCGCCCGGCCTGGGCCCCGCCCGCTCACCTCCGCGCACGCGCACCCAGCCCGCCTCCCTCTCCGACCCCCACTCCCCGCCGCGTTAGTCTCCGCGCACGCGCGCCCGGTCCGGCCCACCCCCCCCCCACCCCGCCCCTCCCCTCCTCACAGCTAGCCTCCGCGCACGCGCTCCGGCCCGCAGCGGCCGCCCGGCGCCAGGCGCTGGCAAGCACGCGCCAGAGGGGGCGGGGCGGACCGGGTGACAGGCCGCCCGCACAGGCGCCCTGGGCGAGGGTGTGCGTCTCCGGCCGTGCGCGCCCCCTGCTGGCGGGGCTTCACCGTCCCCGCGGGCCGCCCAGGCCCGGAGCCTGGGAGGAGGGCGAGCGGCGCGCACCTGCCGGGACGCGCGGGCAGGGCAGGGACTGGGCGCCGGCCTTGGGGCCTCCCCGACGGGGACCGCGGGCTCGCTCACTCCGTAGCCCGTCAGCCGAAGCCGCTCGGGAAGGGAAAGCGTCTTCGTACCCCGAAAAGCGGCGGCCGTGCGACGTGACCTGGCGCTTCGAGGGGCGCCTGCAGCCGCGAGGGTGCGGCGCGGGCGGGGCCCGTTTCTGACGCGCTGGCGGATAAAGACGCGTTTCTGCCGCATTCAGAAAAAATTTTATTTTTCTGCTGAAAAGTTTGAAAGTGAAATGGTTTTGTAGGCCCTTTCCCAGGATGGCGCGGAGAAGCCGCCAGGTGGCAGGTGCTCAGGACCGCCCCAGGGGATCACACGAGGGCTGAGAACGGCGCGGGGACAGCTGGGGAGGTGGTGCGTCCTCGGGGCGCCGGGCACCTCCCCGCTCTCCATCGGGCCCTCCTCCGGGACACCGCACACCGGACTCTGAAGCAGGACCGGGGCATAAGGAGGCGGCACCGTGGTCCCCTCTGGTCACTCTCAGGGAGGAGGCGGGCGCCTTCCCAAACCCCGAGCAAGTCCAGCGTGGGGGGGAAGACTCCCCGAAATGCCACCGGAATCGCTGGGAGTCGACTTGGTTGGAACGGGCGGGGGCTGAAAGAATCCGGATCTGCCGTGCGGGCCTCCCTGTTTCTCTAAACGGGCATCACTCTCTGAGGGTGCACGCGGCTTGATACACCGCATTCTGGTCTCTTCGACGGGGGGAAGGGGGGGAGGAGCCGGCCGTGGGAGGGGTGGGTCCAGGCTGCTCTCTAGGGGGACTCAGACGGCTGGAGCTTGCTGGCGACGGTCTGGCTGACCTTGAGCAGGGCCTCCTGGAACTGGGGGTACTCGTCCTTCACGTGGTCGAGGATGGCGCTGATGACCGCCAGCCGGTTGTTCAGGCGCCTGTGCTCGGCCAGCAGCGACTGCTTGGAGCGGAACAGGAACACGTACCTCCCGTCCTTCACAGCCTGGAGGTGCTTGACCCGCGTCTGCAGGGCCACCAGCTCCGAGAGGTTCTTGGGTGGGACAAAAGACCCTGCATGAGGTTATGCAGTTTGAAACAGGACACCTACTGCTCCTACACAAACTCAGGACTGGAGGAAGTGCCAGGGGGAGAAGAGGCTGATGCGCAGGGAGCTGGGCCTTTTCCTTTGCCCATTGTCTGAGAGACATTCGATAAGGCTGGGTGCCGGTCCCACAGGGGACACTTCCCTGCGCTCCCTCCCCCATCTCTGCTGCTCAGGCTCGGACCCTGCAGACCCACTTGGCCCCACTCTCCTGCTCACACCACATCCAGTCTAGCAGGAAATCCCACTGGAGCAGCTGAAATTACGTGCAGAGTCCCACAGCTTCTCACTATAGCCTCGTGGCTACAGCCCCGGTTCGTGCATCGCCTCAAGTAGGCTTCCCTTGTCTACCCCTGACCCTTCAACATCAGAACCGGAGTGATCCTCCTAAATCTGAGCCACGCCTCGGCCCCAAACCCTCCGCTGTCTGCCCACACCCCTGAGAAGAGCCCAAAGTCAAGATCACCACCGCCCCCTGGCCGTGCAGAGCATGGGGTGTGGTCTCTCGGCCCTCAGGTCCAGCCTGCTGGCCTCTGGCTGCCCCTAGAGTGGTCTCCTGACCTGCTTTACCCAGCCAGCTCACTCCCTTGCTGCCTTCAAGTCTGGACTCAAATGTTTTCTCGAACTACCCTACTTAATCCCACCCCCCCCCCCCCATGCCCTTTCTCTGCTTTATTTTCTCCGGAGTATTTATCACCATCTAACACGAGCTGTCTTTTTCATTCATTTTGTTTATCATGTGTCCCTCTGTCCCCCCTCAGGAGGCCTGCTCTGTAGCCTTAGCACCCAGGGCAGTGCCTGGCCCATAAAAGATGTGCGATATTATTAGATCATTAGGGCATGTGAGGTGAGCGAGTGATCACAGAGCGATGGGCAGTGCTGGGATCCCTGGGCTTAACTGGGGCTGGAGGAGGCCTTGCCCGAGGGCGCACTGCTGCTGTGAGGGGCAGGCTCCATGCCTGGCTGCTTGTGGCCCTGGTGCCTCAGGGCCCTGGCCTACCTGTTTCTTGAGGGTCAAGAGCCGGTGCAGGTCGGCCTCGAGCTCGTCGATGCTGGACTGCACTGTTGACAGCTCTTCCTGCTTCTCCAAGAGGGAGCTGCTCAGGTTTTTCTGAGTTTTCTCCAGTTCCAAGATGGCTTTGGTGCACTCCTCGGTGGCCTGGGAGATAGATGGGACCATCCTGGGACCCTGCCTCCTGGTTACTTAGTGGGCAGAGTCAGGCCAGAAGGACAGAATCTGGGGAGGATCTCCACGAGGGCAGAGGGAGTCTCTGCCCCTCAGGAACCAGGACCTGGAGGGGTGAGTCCCAGTGAGACGCCAGGGCCCAGGTAAGCCCACACTGCAGGCTGCTCCCCAAAGGCAGGCGTGGCTGGGAGAGAGAAATGGGGGTCCCCCTCTTGAAGCAGGTCTGTCTGCAAGGGCACAGGGACGAGGGGCGGCTGGGCAGCTACATGCCAAGAGTGGGAGCAGGAGATGCCTGGGGCAGGAGCTGAGGCCTCGCGGGACGGGGGGGTGTTCGGGGTGGGAGTGGAGGAGGCCTGGCTCCGTCACAGTGAGGTTGGGCAGCGGGGCTGGTGGGGAAGCAGCTGGTGGGGTCCAGTGGATAAATGAAGTAGAGGTGACCGAGTGACTCTCGGGGTCTAGCTGGGGACACGGGAGAATTTGGGATGTGCAAAGGGCCAGTCTGCGCACAGACGCTGGCAGTCTTGCTGGGTGTGGCACATGGGGGGAGTGCATGGCAGGAGGACTTAGATGCAGCGCACCTGGAGCTGGAGCTGAGCGGGGGTCGGGGATGGCAGGGCAGAGGTGGCAGCTGGGGAGCCCCGGGGTGGAGAGAAATGGACATCAAGAGTGACCGGCGTGGCAGAGAGGATCGGCCAACAAGGACCAAGAAAAGGCCATTCTGCTGCCCCCAGTAACTTCCAAATGAGCAGTTGGGTCAAGCCTGTCATTTTCAGTTAATCTCTCCCTGTACAGGACTTAGACCTTCAGAGGCTATGCCAACAGTCTCCATGTAATCCTTTGGACAGCTCCACGAGGTGAGTACCCATTTCACAGGTCAGGAAGCTGAAGCACAGAGCTGCCAGGCAACATTCCTGAGCCTCGAGCGGAACAGATTGTCTGGAGCCCAGTGGGGCTCCGAGACCAGGTTCTGTCTCAAGTGAGCCTTCGCCTACCCGGGAGGGCATTACTGCTCATATTTCCACCTGGCAGAGGCGGAAATGCGGGCTTAGAAAGGTCCCACATACGCCCAAGGTAGCGGGGGGCTGAGGGAGTCTGAGCCAGAGCCCGGTGACGGCCGAGGGAGTGGGTGCTGGGCAGGGCACACGCCACGTGCTTGCTGATATGGCCTGGTGCACGAGGATGTGGACCCTCCGAGTGCCCATCAGCCTGTCCCCAGCACCCAGTCGGGGTCAGAGACACAGGGACTCACACGTGAGCCATGGTTCAACACGCCGTGCATCCCTGATGCCATTTCTGTGAGGCGGTAAGGCACTGAAATCTGGCCATCTTGGCCCTGGGTGGCACTGCTCTGTGTAGCTCTTCTGTTAAACCCAAGACAGACTCCCAAAGAAAGGGCCTGTCGTAGCCCGGCCCCCCTCAAGGGCCCAGTGACAGCCACTGCATTTTTACCCAGAACCGGCACGTGGGTCATGGGGCTCAGGCCCAGAGGGTACAGGGGACAGCTGGCTTGTCTGGTTCCAGAGCCAGGCTCCTTCCACCCACAGCCCCCCACTGCCACTTCTCAGCCTGGTAAAACAGCCCCACACAGCAGCCCTGACTCCAGCTCTGGGAATGGGGGCAGGAGAAGGGGCAGTGCTGAGCAACAGGCTGGAAGGACAGTGTGACCAGGTCCACGGCATGCTCCCCCCTTGTCGCAAGGCCCCCACCTTGCGAATGTCCCTGATCTTGCGTTGCAGCTCTGTCTGCTGGTGGTGGAAGTCCGTCCGGGTGAGCAATTTCTTGTCCATCTTGGACTGCCCCTTGGCCTGAGTCGAGATGGTCTCTCTGCGGGCGACGGCCAGCTCCATGTCACGGATCATCTTCTCCTGCTGCTTCAGCAGCTGCCCGTGCCTGACCTGGGTACACAGGGCAGAGGGGCCGTGAGGGAGAGTGGCCAGCGCCATCTCTACTACCTCCGCGGAGACCTGACGCGGCAGGGAGACAGCGAGGGGAGCGTGCCCGAGGACAGAGGGATCTGGAGCCATTGCCCGCCGGTCAGAATGATTTGAAGGTCCATGTAAAGAATGCACAAACGGGGAAACTAGAAACTGTCAGAGGCCAGGGTAGGTTAGCAGACCAAGGACCGCCACATGCAGCCTGGGCAGGATTCTGGGGCAGAAAAGAGACAGTAGCCAAGAGAACAGGGACACCTGTACCAACGTTGATTTCTCAGTCGTGGTTTTGGAAGATGGTGACGGGAAGGGTCTGTGGGACCAGGGCCGGGGCCCTGGTTGTCAAGGAGACTGACTGTAAGGGCCACATGAGGGCTTTCTCGAGTGCTAGGAGTGTCCTGTCTTGGTCGTGGGGGCAGAGATGTGGGCCCGGGCTACACCCATCCAGCCAGACATTGAAAATAAGTACATCTCCTTGTGTGTATGTTCTGCTCCAGTGAGTCTGATTCAGAATAAAAAAGGATAAACAGGCAGGACCCCGCAGGTCAAGATGGTGGTGGGAGACCTAGCCCAGCCAGGTTTAAAGTCTGCGGTGGCGGGAGCCCAGGATGGGAAAGGCACAGATGGGTTGGGGGGGCTGTTGTCAGCGCCACGTTGGCTCAGCGAGCGAGCACAGATTATCTGGGGATGCCAGCACGACTCACGCCCCAGCCGAGAGAACAGGGATGGGCCCCTGCTTCACGCCATGTCCAAAAATTAATTCCAGGTGGATTCAAGATCTAAAGGCGTGCAAACATGTGCAGAGAACTTGGGAACGTATTTGTGTCACTTCAAGCTGTGGTGACCGTCTTGAGCAATCCGGGAAACCCAGAAGCCATGCAGAGAGACAGACGGGCCTTACAGCATGAACAGTAACGACCCCATGAGTGGGGAGAGACCCAGCGCAGAGAGCGCGAAGGCCGGCTGCCCAAGAGGGAGAACGGGTGGGAGAGGTGTCCAAGGCAGGGCTTAGGAACCGTGACATGCAAAAACTCCCTAAAACTGCCAAGAAATAAGAAAATGGAAATAGGAAATTGAGGAAGTGACACACACACACACACACACACACACACACACACACACACACACGCTCAATACCCCGTAACAGAAAACGTGGAAGTATGAAGCTTCTAGAAGAAAACATAAGAGAAAAATCTTTGTGACCTTGGGCCGGGGAGAGATCCCTCAGATGCACCACCGGAATGACGCATGGAGAACAGAGCTGGACCTCACCAACGTGATGAGTCTCAGATGTGTTACGGGGTGTGAGAAAAGCCGCACTCACAATAATAATTCATGCTACAGGGTCTGCTTCTGTGACATCCTGGGAGAGTTGGGGATGGGGACGTGGGAAGCGGAGCACAGGAGGCACAGGGGACTCAAAGGTGATGGAGATTTTGGGTATCACAAAGGGGTGGTTACGTAGTTGTATGTTTTTGTCACAGCTCATGAGACTGTGCCACCAAGAGCGAGCTCAGTTAAACACCTCAATTTAAAAATGAAGGCTCTTGGGCCAATGACACCCAGAGGTGCCCAGGCTGTTGGGACACGGCCGTCCTCGAGCGCCTCTTGGAGAAGTGATCTGTGGGGCTCTGGTCAAGAATGTACACTCCTCCGCCCTGTAACCCCACTTTTGGGGATCTAACCTACAGAATACAAACAAACCAACCCCAGTAGGGAAGGATATTATGGCAAGCATGAGGAACTGGGACAATATGGATTCTCATCACCCGGGAATGCTCCGAGAAGATAGGATATATCCGTAGAATGTTCTGTAACTGTTAAAACTGGGCTAATATCCATATTGTTTTTTTAAAAAATAAGTTGCTGAGCTATACGTACAGATGCTATTTTTGTGAAGGAAAGGAAGCAGCAGGGAGTCGTGGGTGGAGGGATGGCCACACCCGTGTGCTCGTGCGCGAGTGCGGGGGGGGGGGGGGGGGGGTCTGACCTGCTGCGGCCAGCACACATGGCTTCTGTGGTTTGAAAAGTCAATTAAGTGGAGTGTTTTAAAGACTTATCAGTAGCATATGCATTTGATCAGAATTCCTCTGAACTCCATAGACAGAGGGGTCCTGATTAAAAGCGGCATTGTGGAAGTGATGCCCGCCTGCTTTTACTACCTGCTCTTACCATATCCTAAGGCTCAAAGAGAGCTTTGATTTAATTACCAGCCTTTTTTTGAGGTAATGAAATCCAGCTCAGGATGACGGTGGAGAGAAAGCGAGGCTCCCAGGGAAAAGACGGGCATGTTCTTTGAGCACATTTTACCGGGTGAGACACCTTTCCTCGACAGTGGGGTGTTTCTCCCCAGTGGGTCATGAGATTCGGGGGTCCCCACCAGCCCTCAGAGTCGTCAGAGTGCGCTGACTGATTGGGGCAGGGGTAAAACAGTGTCTCGTGAAACACCGCGCACATGGCTGTGTGTGTCTTGTGTCTGTGATCCTGTGAACCCAAGTGGACGGACCCTGGACGGGAGGTCGGCAACAGAACAGCCCGTAGTGCTTGTGCTCCAAGTGCCCTTCGCGGGGAATGGTGTCCATGCCACTGGCCAGGGTGGCCCGTGGGGTTCCTGGGGGGCCCACCCCCAGTGAGGCCAAGCCCCCCAGAGCCCCCACCCACCTTCATCCTGTGGATCTCTGCCTTCATGGCTCGGATCTCCGTCTGGCCGGTCTCGGAATCCACCGATGCACGCATCTCTTTTGCCAGCTGGATTTTTTTCTCCCAAAGCATGATCTGGTGTCTTTAAAGGTGGGAGAGGCAGTGTGAGAGCTGGAGAAATTAAGGAGATTTCCTTCTGATGCTTCTGCGAGCTCATGCTGTAAGGACTCGCTCCAAATCGAGACCCACAGTGGACAGCTGGAAGGCAGGTGTGAGCAGAGGCTGAGCGCAGTGAGCTCGGGGCGGCTCAGAGCAGGGGGCCGGGACCTGGGACCCTCTCCCTCTCTCACTTGGCCTGTTTAAATACCCAGGCACTGAGTGAAAGGCTTGACTGTCAGACAGACACAAATTTTCCCATTCTGTGACCTGCGGGTCAACATAAACCCCTGGGCCGAGGTGCTCTCTCAAGTTCCTGCCAGCCCAGCCAACCCAGGGCGAAGGGGGCTGTCCCACCCCAGTCAGTGTTGCCGTCATGGTGTCTCGTGGTGACATCGCGGGCGATAGTTATACTGCGGTGCACACAGCGCCTACACCTGAAACCACCAGAACTCTGCGCATCAATGATACTTCAACTAAAAGGAGAAGTTCCCATAGCAGCAAAGATGGAAGCCAGCGCCCTGGTCTCAGTGTTTCCCGCCCCATGACACCCAGCGTGATGGTGTTGGGAGGTGCCACCTCTGGGAGGTGCCTAGGTCACGAGCTGCAGGCTCATGAATGGGATCTGCGCCCTTAGAAAAGAGACCCCACAGAGCACCCGTGGGGACACAGCGGGAAGCCCGCGACCAGGAAGAGGCCCTCACCCATGCAAGCTGACACCTTGACCTTGACCAGCCTCCACAGCCCTGAGCAATACATTTCTGTGGTTTATAAGCCCCGGCCCCTTCTCTTACAGCCGCCTGCACAGGCAGTGGCCTCAGCGGAGCTGGAAGGTGCCTTGCGCGGGCTCTGACACGGCCATGCGGGGCTGGCTGAGCAGCCACTCCCATTGGAAATGTCGGTCCACAGGAAATATATAAAACTGCTTCAGAGGGCAGCATAGAGAACAACCCCATTTTTGATTAAAAAGCAGGCAGACAAGAAAGATACATATATCGTGGTTTCCGGGTGAAGGGAGGGAATTGGAATTATGTGTGATTTTTCTCATCTACTTTGCACACATTGTTACAGTTTAGAATGCCACAGTTGGGGGTGGTTACTCTCACAGCCAGGCATCACAAAAATAAAATAATTTTTAAAAACTTTATCCTGAAGAAAGCCACTCAAGGGGACGCCTGGGTGGCTCAGTCGGTTGGGCATCTGCCTTTGGCTCAGGTCATGATCTCAGGGTCCTAAGATGGAGCCCCACATCGGGCTCCCTGCTTAGCAGGGAGTGAGTCTCCCTCCCCCTCTGCCTGCCGCTCCCCCTGCTCCTCCACTCGCTCGCTCTGAAATAAACAAACAATATTAAAAAAAAAAAAAAAAAGCTACTCAATTTCCCCCGAAGACTGGGCAGGCAAGGGCAGGTGGCCGGAACCGTGCGGTGACACCTGTTCTTCCCTGGGACCCGCCCCCAGTGTGGGCTCCAGAACTGCTCCCAGGCAGCTGTGGATAGGCGGTGGGTGCCCGTGGGCGTGGGCTGCGCAGGCGCGGTGACAGTGGCGCGGGTGGGGGGCGGGGCACTCACTCCGCCTCCACCAGGTTGTTCAGAGTGGCCGCCTTCTCCTCCTGCAGCTGGTTCAGCTTCTCCTGCATCTCGATGGTCTCCCTCTCCGAGGCCTGCACGGGACGGGGTGCCACCGACCGCCGGGGGACGCGAGGACCCTCACGCGCGCCCTCCCACCGTGTGCTCTCCCTCCCGAGCCCGCGCGTGCCCCGAGTCCTGCGGAGCGCCCGACCTTCAGCGCGCACACGAACTCCTTCTCCATCACCAGGTTGTCCTGCTGCAGCCCCTCGGAGCTGCTCCGGTTCTTGCTTATCAGCACGTTGAGCTTCTTCAGGTCGTTGTCCAGGCCCTTCATGTGGCGCTCGATCTGCTTTTGCTCCTTCTTCTCCTGAGCGATCTTGTCTGCAGCAGAGGGGATGCGGGAGTAGCCACGTTCCCAAAGTAGCCCCCACCCCAGTCAGGGCTCTGCTGGGCTAGAGGGAAAGGGCCTCTTCCTGGCCGCTCGGTTCCCAAAGCCTGGCTCTTTGAGGCAACAGAAAGGACCCCTATGTGGACAGCCAGCAGGTGGGGGGAGGCGGGGGGGGGGCAACCCCTTGCCCTGAGAACAACCTGTGGTGACGTGGCTGGTGCTCAGACACTGGGTCTCCAGGCAAGGCGGGCCCGGCCCCCTACACCACCCCACCCAGCTCAGGGGCAGGGGGGCAGAAAACAACCACCCTAATTTCCAATAGAGGAGTTTGGGCACCCCCGAGGGCAGGCCAGAAAGGCAGCAGGGCCTCTGGGCCTCAGGTGTCCAGGAGGAGTGGGCCCCGGACCACCAGGCAGCATTTCCCATATGGCCTCATGGCCGGGCTGACCTGCATGGATCTCTGGTCAGACCCAGGGGGGACCAGGATGCCTCAGTGGGGGGCCATGGGGGTAGACGGTAGCCAGGAAAGGTGTCCATCTCCCTCCTCCGGGTACCCTGGCACATTAGACGCCCCTGGTTTTTACACCACCTGGGGCAAGACGGGGGCTGGGGAGCCTCTTTTGGGACGGTTTTCTAAGTTCAGCTGGAGAGGAGGAAGGCTTCTCTTCCCAAGGCCCTGAGTTTGAGGCATGAGGTGTCTCCTGCATCCCTGGGAAGCTTCTCTTCCCACAGCCCTGAGTTTGGGGCGAGAGGTGTCCCCTACTCCCTGAGCAGGGGAGTGAGCCCCCAGGAGCTGCGCCTTGCTGCATGTCTGCATTTCCAGCCCAGCTGCCCCGTCCTCGGCAGGACGGTAAACCTTCCGTGCCCCTCTCTTCTGGGAGCACCCTTCAGTCTGGGAACTTAACAAATCCGGTACATTTTCTCGACATTTCCGCCATGCCGGCGACGGGCTGGTGGTCAGGGCAGCGGCTCATGTTTACACAAGGCGCTGTGAGCCTGTGGTTTGCTCTCACGGCCTCGTGCAGGGTAAGCGTGGAGCCCCCTCCCTGGGAGCTGGGCCACAGGAGTCCCTGCAGACGCCGGACGCTTACTTTCTATCCGCAGCTTCTTCTGCTCCAGGATGTGCATCTCCTTCTTGAACATGTCCAGAGACACCAGCTGTTCCTCCTGCTCCTGAGTGGCCTTCACCATCTCTTGCTGCAGGCGGAGCCAGGTCACCTGGGCCTGCGTCACGTTGGTGTTGTGCTCTTCCATCAGCTTGGTCAGCCTTTTGATTTCAAGCTCCAGAGGCCCTACTTCTTCCCCCTAAAAGTGATATTCACCAAAAAGCAAAGCGAGCCTCCTTGTTTTCAAAGGTCTGCTTCCCGGGGGTGCTAAGGAGGGCCGGGACCCCACCTGAGATCATGCATCTGTGCGAGGACTGGGGGGCATTTCCTCGGGGGCACTAAGGGTCCCACCGTATGCCCCCGACCCGCTGTGGGAGATACAGATCTCAGGAGGCCGGTGGCCCCCTCCCCACCATGCCACAGCCTTGTGGGGCCAAGGGCAGGGTTGGCGGGCCTCCGTCCCTCAAAGGGGCTTTGCAAGTTTTCTTTTAGGAGCAGACCGTCACGGGCCAGGGTCTTGACCATTTGGGCCGCAGCTTTGAGAGGGCTCTGTGGTGCTCACGGTCTACCTAAAAGGGTGCCCCAGCTGACCATCTTACTCCTGGACTTGAAGCCCATGGTGGTGCCCCCACGTTAGGGATACCTGGGTAACCTATAGGACTTCAAGCCTCAAACCCATCAGATCGCTCAGAGCAGCGGTCACATCCCACCTGCTGCCTTTGCTTGGCAAGAAAGAAGAACATTTGGTGCCAGGTGAAAGTTATATGGTCAGATTCCAGGGGCCACCAATAAGGCTTTATTGCAAACACCCATTTACTTATCACCTGCCTTTCTGGCCGTGACAGCAGGGGTGAGTAGCTTCGGCAGAGACCGACTGGCCTGAAATCTTTACTATCTGGACCTTGACAGGAGAAGGTTTGCAGGCAGCCCCCGACTTGGGGCATTCTGCACTCCCGCCATGTCACCCATAAAAGGGGCGGGCAAAGGAGTGGCTCTATTCCGTGTGAGTTCATTCTGGAGCATCGCTGAGATGGCCAGGCACGAATACCAACCAGGGGCAACCTCTCCTGGCCTGGAGGTCTTACCCCCAGTTCAGAAACCATCTGCTCCAGCTGCTTATTGAAGAAGTTGATGAGGCCTTGCTTTCTCTCGATCAGGATTGTGCGCCTAGAGATCTCGTTCTCGCTGTTGGTGATGAGGTCATTGACCTTTTTCACTTCCTTGTCGAGCTCGACCAGCGTCTTCTGGTGCATGTCCAGCCTGCAGTTGGTGTTTGTGATGTCCAGGGTGGTCTGAGCAATGTCGCCGTCAATTTTGGAAAGATGTGTCACCTGCATTGGCAAAAGGAAACATGTCTGAACATTCTTTTCCCCTGGGGGGCCCTAAATGAGCTGGCTGGCCTATCATTTCCTTGAGCATCCGCCACAAGGTCCACCTCTCCTTCCTTCTAGTCTTTATACATATCACGCCCCCGCCACTGCCTTCTGCCCAGAACCAAAGACAGGATCACACTCGACACATATGTTTGTAAGGCACTTTTTAAGGAGCTCAATCTTGTCTGCTCCTGTCATTTTCAGTGGCCGTGTAATAGTCCCTTATACTTACAACCTAGGAAGCAAGTTGTGGTGGTTGTCAGCCTTCCTGCTTCCGTCCTGTCCCACAGTTATGACTTCAGTGCCCGGGGGCTGGCCTAGACAGCTGGTATGTTTTGGTGCAGGAAACGGATTCCTTCCTCTCTGGGCTTGCAGTCTATCACCGGTGTGTCTGTTCTAAGTAATGCTGTGGTTCAGCCTGTTCAAGTTCAACCTGTCTCTTTGCCAGGACCATCTGGGATAGCCGGGTCCTCACGGGGGCTCCCACCTTCCTCCTTGCCCCCTGTGCTTGCCGCCTTACGGGGGCTCCTGTTCCTAAGTCTCTTTGTGGCCACCAGATGGACAAGCCAGCCTCCCTGGACTCCCTCAGCTCTGCTCCTCGACTGTTCACTCTTACTGAGATACCCTGGCCTCTCCTGGGACGTCAGTTCTGCTCCAGCACTAACTTGTAGACCCATGGTTGACCCGTGCCTGCCCTCCCTCTGGACCCCAGCTCCAGATCCCAGGGGGTTTCTTGAACAGTTTGGAAAAAGTGCCCCCTTTAAAGAGCTAGACTTGCATCTCTGGGGCAATCATAATGGACACATTTGTGGGACGAAGATTCTTTACTGCCCTCCACTAGCCGTCAGTGGTAGTGTGTGTGCCGCTTGGCAGGGGTCGCTGGGGGCCTGGGGGTCTGGGGGCCCACGGGTGCAGCCTGGCAGAAGGGCCGGCAGGTGACCTCACACACACCATGCTCCTTTTCTTCTCTGGTACTGTGCGGGCCTCTAGTTTTGCTCCCAGCAGGTAGTCTTGCCCCTACTTCCTGGGAAAAGGATGAGCGGGGTCCCCCAGCATCAGACAGGACCTCCCAAGGAGACCCGGCGAGTACAGTCTTGGCTCCAGCCCTGTCTCCCCACTTCCTTGCTATAACCAGGCCCGCAGCAAGCTGTCCTCCTCCCAGGTGTCCGGGAGGGATGGGGCGCCTCAGGCTGCTGGCCAGGGAGACAGCAGCCCCGCCCTCCCGGAAGGACAGGTGAGCCCCCCCAGCTGTGTCAGCTGCGCCTCCTCCTGGCCCGTATCCACCTGCCAACAACGGCCATCAATCGCTGACATGCAGGGGCACGGCCTCTGGCTCCCCAGCCCCTTTGCTGTCATTGTAATGAACGGTTGGATCTAATCCTCCAACACCTGCCAGGTGTCTCGTGCAGGGAGAGAGTAAAGGCAGAGCCAGGATCACGCAGGAGCAGGACTCATGCTCTTGACCGCAGGCTGGGAGGGCCCACGTCCCTTCATCTCCCGCCCGTCGGATGGAAGCTTCCGGTGAGCTGGGGAGCAAGGAGACGTCCGTGTGGTTGGTGCTATGTGCAGGCAGGCCGCGTGGGCCCCTCTCCTCCTGAGCCTTGAGGGGGCGTCCTGGGGCAGGCCGTCTGCTGGGAGGTGCCCTAGGCCTGGTGCAGGCCACGGCGGCCTCCGTGGGGTCCGCACGCGGGCCCACCGAGCCAGGGGACACCAGAGGGGCGGTCACACCACAGGACGAGGCAAAGAAGAAACGACTCAAGGAAGGACACAGGGACCCGTGACCACAGCTCGGAGCAAAGTGAGACCCCCGGGAGAGCAAGAGAGAGCTCTTGTTGGAGGAGGTCCCCGGGCCGGGAACTTTTGACCCTGGGTTTCTGGCCTAGCAGCTTCTCCTCAGAAGTGCGGACACAGATGTATGGCAAGCATGTCCAGAGCAGAGTCGTTGATAATGTTTAAAACCTATAAACACCTTCAAGGGTCTAAGCAGAGAATTTTCAAGCACAATACATACGTTTGTATGATGGTGTCATGCAGAAAGGAAAATGTAGGTTTTTGAGGAATATTTCACAGAAAATGTTATGTTGACTGTGGCCAAAAAGTAAAATAAAGCAGTATCTGCTCAGAAAACCCGTGGGGTCCCACACTTACTCTGTGTCATATTTCAGTAAAGTGAATGAAAATGGATTAGAATAGACCTGAAAACTGATACATAATAAGAGTCCTATGTTGTTTAAGGTGTGTGCACATGTGTGTGTTCACGTGTGTGCTTGCACGAGTGCGTGAGTACATTTGTATGGGTCTGCACGTGTGTGCACATGAGTGTGTGTGCATGTGTGTGTCGGCTCGTGTGTGCATCGGGATGTTTATATGTGTGTGCGGTTGCCTGTGTCTTTGTGTGTGCGCCTGTTTGGTTGCCTGTGTGAGTATGAGCATGTGTGTTTAGAAAAAGTTCCAGAAGGAAATACACCAAAATGTTGGAAGAGGTTATCTCTGGACCGTGGGATTATAGATGTCTCATTTTCCTCTTTATGCCTCTGTATTTCCAGGTTTTCTACAATTAAAAGGCTCGCTTCTACAGCAAGAACCAAGTGGGAAGCGAATAGACTGGCCGAGCGCCCCTGGCTCACCCCATTGGCTCTGAGCGCTGGCGCTGCCACGCCCACCAGCCCCGGCGCCCGGCCCTCGTGGCCGCCGCGGGAGGGTGGCGTACCAGGTTGGTCTTTTCCTTCCGGAGCTTCAGGATGATCTGGTGGAAGTACTTGGTCATCTTGTTGGAGGTCATGTGCTCCTGCAGCTTTTCCAAGATTGAGGCATCCATCCTCCGCCTCAGCTCTAGCTCGTGCCGGATGGTCTGGTGGACCGACTGCAGGTCGCCCGTGGTGGTCGCGTACTCCTGGAAAGGAAGGGGCAGGGACGGCACTGTGGGGGGGGGGGGGGGGGGGGGCGGGGGGGACGTGCCCGGGGTGGGCTTGGGGACACGGTCGTACCACTTGGGCCTTGCCCAGCGTGTCCTCCGTGTCCTGCAGCACCAGCCGGTAGGTGTTGAGCTCGTTCTGCAGAGCCTCCTGCTTGGTCAGGCACTGCGTGGTTAGTTTCTGCATCAGGTTGGCCTCTGTCTCCTCGCGGTTCAGGACGCCGGCCAACTTCTCATTCTTCTCTTCCTCCTTCATGATGGATTTCTTGTAGGCCTCGATCTCCGTGTCGATGGACGTGATCTGGCGCCGGCACTCGCTGTCGGGATCGAAAGAGCAAAGCTGGGGCAGCAGGGTGCCCGTGCATGGGGCTGTGCCCGCTCGTGGGGAGCTCACCCAGTGGAGAGGGACGAATGGGAGCCCAACTCTTACCAGCAGCCAGTCTCAACGACGGCTTCCTGACATAGTCACAGAACCCCTGCCCACTTTGAGTCCGAGCCTAAGACTCTTCTAAGACAGAGAGTAAGGGAGAAGGGCCAGCCGGGCCAGGCATTGTCCCAGGGACGGATCCACCCACGCTTGCTGGTCAGGGGAGCAATCCCAGAAAGGGAGTGTGCTATTCCAGTTTCATACGCGTGAGCACTGGAGCTCAGGGCTCTTGAGCGGTATGCCCTGTGGCCATAGGCTGTGGCGTGGCTGGGAGAAGCACCTGTGGGCATCACTCCAAACTCTGTCCTTTCCCCTCTGCACACTGGCTGTGCGAATACCTGTAATTAACGTCAAATCAAACAGACGGGTGCTGGATAGTAGAGTTTTCCTTTGTGTGCGAGACATTGTTTCCCCCGCATTTTGAGACGTCCTGCTGCTCTGCTATAAAAAAGCCTTTCTCCACCTCCAGGATCTTATCCTTTGAATAAGTTCTTTTTCAAATAATCGGAAAGTACTTTCTCCTTGAACCGAAATAACACCTTCCATATTTTTCTCATGTCTATCCCCAGGCCTTCAATTCTCTTCCCCAAGCAACCAGTTATTTCTTAAATGTCTTTCCAGATCTATTTCATGCTTTTATAAGCATTGTGTTTGTCTGTGTCTATGAAACAGGTACAAAAAGCAGCTTAGTAGATCACGGTCTGCACCTTACTATTTCTTGTGCTATCTTAAAGATATTCAATAGCAGTGCACATAAAAATCTCCTCGGTTCTTCTCAATGACCAGATGGTATTCCAAATGATGACCATGCCATAATTTAAGCCTCCTCACTGATACACAGTTAGGCTCTTTCCAGGTTTCTGGCCTTTTTTCTCCCTCATTTCAACAGTGTAGCAAAAAACATCTGTACAGTTTTTAAAAGATACCGGGGAGATATGCCATGTTTATTCAGCAGAAGACTCAATATTGTTAAGGCGTTAGTCTCCCCAAAAAGATCTCTAGACTCAACACAATTCTAATTAAAATCTCAGTAAGTATATTTTTTTCCAGAAATTGACAAACTGATTCTAAAATTTATATATGGAAACCTACAGGATCTCAAATAGCCCAGATAATTTCACAAAAGAAGAACAAGGCCTCCCACGATCTGATTTTAAGACTTCCTAGGAAGCTGTCATTGTCAGGACAGTGTGGCGTTATTGGTGAAAGAGTAGCTGGACGGAATGAACAGAATCAGGAGTCCACAAACAGACACCCAGCGCACAGACGCACACGGCCAATTGACATCTGACAAAGGTGACACGGTACTTCAATGGAGAGAGGACAGTCTTTTCAGCAGAGGTGCTGGGATTGTTGCACGCAGCTGTGCAAACAGACCGAACTTGGGTCTCATGCTGTGACAGGCATTAACTTGGAATGGGCCGTGTACCTACATGGAAGAACTCAGCAGGAGACACAGGAGAGATCTTCATGACCCTGAGCCAAGCAAAGATTTCTTCGAGAGGACATAAAAAGCATGAGCTATGAAAAAAAATTAATCAATTGGGCTTCATCAACATTTAAACCTCTGCTCTTCCAAAGCCACTGTCGTGAGAATGGGAAGACGAAGCCACAGACCGGGAGAAAATATTTTCAAAGCACACATCTGAGAGAGGACTTGTATCTAGAATATATGAAGAACTCTTGTAACTCAATAATGAGATGAACCACTCAACTTAAAAATGAGCAAAAGACACTTCACCAAAGAAGGTATATGGGTGGCAAATAAGCACATGAGAAGATGCTCAACATCATTAGTCATCAGGGAAATGCAAATTTAAACCTCCATGCGATACCACGACTCATCGACTAATGGCTGAATTGAATGGCTAAAATTAAAATGATTGACAATACCAAGTGTTGGTGAGGACGGGGGAGTAACTGGGAATCTCGCCCACTGTGGGAGGGAATGCAAAATGGAACAAACCAAATTGGAAAACACATTGGCAGTTTGTTATAAAGTAAAATATGCACTAACCAGCAATCCCGTGCCTGGGCACTCACCCAGGAGAAAGGGAAACACACGTCTACACCAAGACCTATAGAGACTGTCACGGTAGCTCTACCCATGACACCCCAAAACCCAGGCAAATCCATCAACTGGTGACCCGATGAACACAGTGGCGCACTCTTCAGCGATAACAAGAAACAAACCACTGATCTCGCACCGTCCCACGTGGGGATGAAACTCGGAAGCAGTGGGCCGAGGGGAAGAAGCCAGCCGAGGAAAAGCTGCACGCTGTGACTCCATTTACCGGACATCCTGGGAATGACAGAGCTGGCAGGACAGAAAGCAGATCAGCGTTCGCCGTGGGCTGGAGGTGGGGAGAGGGTGCTGACTTGAGGACAAAGGAAACGGCCTGTCGTCTTGAGGGCACCGGGGTCCTTGCCTCCGTCCATCTGCCAAACTCCAGAGCTGTGCACCGAAGAAGGAGGACTTTTGTACATAAGAAATCTGTACATAAATTAGCCTCAATAAACCCAGCTTAACATGAAAAAACTACTCATTTTCTTTTTTAGGAAGTAACAGCCTTATAAATGTCTAAAATTTGACAATAAAAATAAGAAGTCCAATTTAAAAAGACACAGTCACAAATTGCATGACAGAAGTCTGAACACGCGGTAAGACATACGCGTGGGAGAGGAGATGCCTGTGAGCGCCCAAAACGCTAATAAATTGTCATTGTCACCAAAGGAAAAAGACGGTGGTATTGTAAACCTTTTTCTGTTTTCCAAATTTCCTAGAATGTGATCACTTATCCTCGATCAAGATTATTTTTAAAAAACACACTTTAGGGGCGCCTGGGCGGCTCCGTCGTTAGGTGTCTGCCTTCGGCTCGGGTCATGATCCCGGGGTCCTGGGATCGAGCCCCGCATCGGGCTCCCTGCTCCGCGGGAAGCCTGCTTCTCCCTCTCCTGCTCCCCCTGCTTGTGTTCCCTCTCTCCTGCCTCTCTCTCTGTCAAATAAATAAATAAAATCTTTAAAAAAACTTTTAAAAAAATAAAAAACACACTTTAGGGGCGCCTGGGTGGCTCAGTCAGTTAAGCACCCAACTCTCCATCTCAGCTCGGGTCTTGATCTCAGGGTCGTGAGTTCAAGCCCCGAGATGGGCTCCACCTTGAGTGTGGAGCCTACTTAGAAAAGAAAAAAAAAAAAGAGTTTCATGGAAGGGAAAAGATCAAATGCTGATAGGTCAAGTCACATGAAGACTGAGAATTGATCCCTCAATTTAGTCAATGTGTATGATTTAACATGGTTCCTGCGGAGTGGTAGGGACGAAACTTGATGGGATTAAGCTCAAGAGAGATTAGAAAGAGTTTCTGGGAAAGGTCTTCTTTCTCCCTAGACGTGGAAGACAACCCATGGAGACCTTGGATATTCTGGCTGTCATCTTGAAAAACAAGCCCTACTCTGGGCTCTATGCCAGGCATGGAGCCTACTAAAAAAATAATAATTACAAAAATAAATGAAATAAAAATAAAAAACACACTTTAAAAACTTCCTTGAGTGACAGATACTACTAGAAAATAAATGGGACAGACATGGGTGGACTCTAGGACGAGACCCACGTGTTGGGCCTGATCCACTCGAGGGCGGAGAGGGAATCTGCCTGGGGGTCTGGAGACCCTTAGGCTACAGCTCAACATCCCGGGGCAGTTACTGGCTCTGGACCCAGTAAGTGAAGCCGAACCCCACACACGGGTCCATTCACCCCCGATCGGTCATGACAGTGCACCATGCCCCCGCAGCATAGGGAAACCAGCAAGAAAGCGCAGACCAGAAACGTTGGGGCTTTTGGCCCACCATGCAGCTCACGGACGAGATCCATGGGGGCAATGTTATGACGCCCCCCCACCCCAAGCACTGGGAGATCAGATTGTCTCCTAAGAGTTAAATTGTAGATTCGGCATCGATGCAGAGATGCCATCGTCCTGAAAAGAGACAGTGCAGAATTTGGCTGGAACCTGATTGAGGGCATCATGTTATTGGGAAAAATCACACAGGTGTCAGAAGGGAAGAAGAGGTGGGCAGGTGACGGCAAAGGGCCATCAAGGCAGAGGCAAGCGTGTGGGCAGACTGCCCAATGCTCTGGGAAGAAGCAGGAGGCCGGCAGGGCCCAGGGCCTCAGCACTCCCTGAGCAGCAACCCAGTTATCGCCGGCCCCATGTTCTTTCCCACGGAGGAGACTCTGCTGGGCCAAGGGTCAAGCATTAGCCTCTCTGGTGCTCACATTTCCTAGCAGACACGCATAACTTGGCAGCCTCTGGTGGACCCAATCCCTGCGAGCCGACCCCGAGGATGCAGACGCACTCGCGACATGATAGCAAAACCCGGCTTCTGGACCAGGGGCCTCCCCTGGGTACAGGGTCCCGCCACACCCAGACGGCGACTGGGCTGCTGGCCTCGTGCCCCATCGTCCCAACCATCAGCCAGGACGCCGCGAGCTTCCTGCATCTTCTAAACCGGTCTACACGCTACCAGCTGGTGTTTGGCATTTAGTTCAGTCGCTGAACTGGCCTGCAAGGCATAAGCGACACGGTACGTTATTTTTGCGATGTCCTGACCTTGCGTTAAGCTGCCTCAGACTTCCTTCTTCATAACTGTATGGTTGCAGATGGTGCGTCTCTGGTTACGCCCCTCACAGTAGCCCACGTGGGCAATGTGCTTTGAAGGCGGACCTCACTCCTCTGGGGCTGCAGTGTAGTTTTAGGGGGGGCGCTGAACCAGACTTCCCATTTCTTGTCGTTAGGGGTGTCGTGCGTGTGTGTGCATGTGTGTGGGTGTGTGTGTGGGGGGGGTGTGCGTGTGCACCTATTTTGCTAAAATATCCACCCAACCTTCCATGTGTGCATATTTTAGAAACATGATATTTTAGGGGGCTCCCCGACTGCTCAGTCGGTAGAGCATGTGACTCTTGACCTCGGGGTTGTGAGTTTGAGCCCCATGTTGGGTGCAGAGATTACTCAAAAATAAAATCTTAAAAAAATTAAAATAAAAAAAGAGAGTTTAAAAAAAGGTGTTCAAAAACATGATTTTTTTTTTTTCCCATTAGTCCGATGGGTGCCATCCAAATGGCCGAACTCTGGCCAGGCTCTGGAACCCCCGGTGGGGCGTGACTGTCACGGCCTTTTGGGGAAATACCTGCCAGGTCTGTGCATGTCCGTCCCCCAGAACTCCAGGCTATGCTAGAGAAGGCAATGCTATAGCGTAATATAAACTATAATACTCCTGGGCGTGGGTGCAGCCCTGCAGCGAAGTCAGACTGCGAGGAACCTCCCTGCCCCGGTGGGAAGTCTCCCCCAGACGCGGCCCGGCGGCGCACTCTGCGGTGGGGAAGGAAGGAATGACCAGTCGTCGCACTGAGATTTGGAAAGATCTCTGGGGCCTGTTGGCAAATGAGAAAAGGCACACAACAGTGTGTATGCAGCATGCTACCACGGCGCGTGTGTGCCTCGTCTGCGGGGGCTTTGTTTTGTTCTTTCTTCTTCATCACAGGACCAAAAAGGACCAGTGCCTCCTAGCTGTCCGAGCACCGGAGACCACGCTGCAGGGCTGACGAGAGTGGTTCATTCACTTCTTCTGCCCTCTGCCAGGCTCGGTGCCGGGTGCGGGGTGCCGTGAGCTGCCTCCGGAACCCGGCCACCGCATCTCAGTCCCCATCACCTAGGGCGGTTTGGGGAGTTGAGGCAGCACTGGGCCCGGAAGCCCCTGCGCCCGACTCCCTGCCCAAGCCACACAGGAGGGAGGGAGGGGCCTGGAGGAGGGCCCTCTTCCTTCCCCTGGCGGGGGGATTAAGACAGGATTGCGGTTGGAACGCGGCCCTCCCCAGAACAATGGCCCAGGGATGGTTTCCACACACAGGTGGTGAAAAGCAGAGCAGAGGGACACCCTTCTCTCCCGGAGATAAATACCCCTTTCTCCTTCTCCCACTGTTTGTCCTATCTTCCCAGGAAGCCTGAGCACAAAATCTTTGCTGCTCCCGGTACCGGTACCACAGAAAGTTTGAAAAGACTTAAGAATTGTTGAATGTTGGTGAACAATAGGGAGCTTTCACGGCGGAAGCTGAGGCTGTGGGGCCGCAGGTGCACCTCCTTTGTCCCAGCAGATCCAGCAGGAAGGGTGCTGTGGGCGCACCTGGTAGGAGGTGGGGCTGCAGCGGTCTGTGCGCCCACCTGTCACCCGGAGCTCCCGGCCCCCACCTCCGCGGTGCACCTGCAGGGCAGCCGGAGGCCCTCCCGGGTGTGCCCATACCTGAGCGCTTCCTGGATGGTCCTGTGAGCCTCGTCGCGATGCTTCATGCCCACCAGGCAGGTGGCCCACTGCTGCAGGATGCGCCTTTTCTCCATGTTGATGGCGTCTATCTCTGTGCAGGCCTGCGGTGGAGAGTCAGGGTTACGTGGAAGTTGGTCTAACCTCATTATGCTCAAGGCCCCAAGAGAATGTCTGAAAGCCCCAAATGTCCTGAGTCATCTCCTTTCCCTGTGTTACCCTTGCTTTTCTTACCACGCACCAGCAAAAGGAGACATGCGAAAATAAATACAGTTCTAAAGACGCATAGAAACGCCCACCTCACCCCTGACTCCGGGCCCCCAGGCGCTCAGTGCCATGGGGTCGAGGAGGAGAAGGTGTCTAGGAGTGACAGACACCCGTCGTACCCAGACCCCAGACGCCGGGGGTGGGAGGGTGTCACTGATTCTCACAATGAGTCCTGTCCACAGACTGGAGTTTCGGTCACAAGACATGGGTACAGCCTCTGTGCTTGACACCCCTTCCCGTAAGAGCCTGTGCTGTCGAGAATGACCTGGCAGCAACGTGGGAGCGTCTGCCAGGCCCTGGGGTGTGTGTGTGTGTATGTGTGTGTGTGTGTGCGCGCGCGCGCGCGCACGCCTGTGCATGCACGTGCGTAATCATATTCTCTATGTTGTTTTATAACCTGGAATTAAAAGTTAGCGTGTTGCGGGTGCCTGCGTGGCTCAGTCGTTAAGCGTCAGCCTTCGGCTCAGGTCATGATCTCAGGGTCCTGGGATCGAGTCCCGCATCGGGCTCCTGGCTCAGCGGGGAGCCTGCTTCTCCCTCTGACCCTCTCCCCTCTCATGCTGTTTCTCTCTTTCTCTCTCAAATAAATAAATAAATAAAATCTTTTAAAAAAATTAGCGTGTTGTGCCCAGGTTTTTAATGTAAAATATTTTTACTTGCATGCCTCTTCAGTAGTTTCCTCGGCATGAAGCCCAGGTGATATTCTGGGAGGGGGCAGGGGAGTTTTGGGAGGTGGGGGGGTGTAGGGGAGCACATGTGTTTTCGCTACCAGCCTGGGAATGCCACTCCCCTCTGCACTGGTCCCGGGCTATCAAGGGTTCCTCATCCGTTCATTCAGTGTCTCTGGTGCACCTGCTGTGCGCTGCTCCAGGTGCAGGAAGGAAAAACGAACAGGACATGGGGCGGCCCTGCCTGGCGGGGACACACCCAGCAGGGAGGGGCAGAAGGCACCGAGACACATAAGCTCGTGTGTGTGTCCACGACCATCCCGTGGTAGAACTGGACACGGGGTATTTCTTACCGATTTGCACAATCTCTTCCCACCACCGAACTCCCTGGTGGGTCTCCTGCCTTTTCGTTTTGTTGGCAGCACCCTCCACCTCCAGGCGCCGTGGCTGGTGTGCCCTGCCCCCATCAGCTCTGTTAGAGTGTCTGCTCTCCGCGCTAGGTTTAGAAAGGCCTCTGCAACTCTGGATTTAAAAAATATTTTTCTTGGGGTGTCTGGGTGGCTCAGTCGTTAGGCGTCTGCCTTCGGCTCGGGTCATGATCCCAGGGTCCTGGGATGGAGCCCCGCATCGGGCTCCCTGCTCCGCGGGAAGCCTGCTTTTCCCTCTCCCACTCCCCCTGCTTGTGTTCCTGCTCTCGCCGTGTCTCTCTCTGTCAAATGACTAAATAAAATCTTTTTTAAAAAAATATTTTTCTTGTATTTTCTTCCAGTACATTTTCCCCATTTACATTCTTGATCCCATCTGGAATTCATTTTCGTGTCTGGTATGAGGAAAAGATTTAATTTTTCCCCTAATGATTAACCAAATGTCCCTACTCCGTTGTGCATGATTCATGTGTTCTCCATTAATTTATAATCCACTCAAGTTTTATGTAAACGTTTGCTTCTTTTGGGGGTCTACTCGTAGGCTACCATGGTCCGCCTGTCTATCCCAGATTCCAGGGACACATCATTTCACATTCCAGGCTTTAGAGTGGGCAATATTTGGTAGGGCAACGCCAGGATGACCTGCCGGGCTGGTGTGTCTGGGACTCTCCTGCGTTTAGCACAGCAAGTCCCACATCTCAGGAGAGCCCTCCGTTCTGGGCAAAACCCGTTCTGAATTTCCCTTTCCCAAACAATTCCTGGCCAGTCTTCCAAATGTATGCTTCGGATAAACCTTTGCTAACTAAAAACTGCCTTTTTTCCCCCCTGAGATTCTAATCAGAACACATTCTAGACCCACAGGCTGGAGAGCCCGGGCCGCTTTCCCACACGGACCCAGGCGTGCCTGTCCGTTTGTGCAAGCGTTTTCTTTTCCCCAGTAACAGGGGCTTGTTTCCTTCGTGGCGTTCCTGCGCACACGAGTGCCGATGGTGAGTCACAGGTTAAAAAAATAAAAGAAGACGTGGCAGCGCTGGTTCCTAGAGTTGACCTCAGAACGTGGTGCTGCACTGAGTCCTTCCCGCCGGGGCTCAGCCTCGTGAGGGAGACAAGAGGCCACGCCCGCGAGGATCCGGCCGACGAGCAGACTCAGACGTCCAGCTTCGCGGAGGCCTGTCGGGCTACCACTGGCTGTGGGCCGAATAGAAACGGCCCGCTTCGCACCATCCCCACCATCCCAACCACGGGCCAGCCCGCTGCTGAGCTGCTTCAGGAGGCACACCGCGGCGGCGGGGGCCGCATTCACCTGGCCCTCAGCAGTGAGCCGGCGCCCTGCGGTGGCCACTAAGTGGGTGTCCCGAAGCCGAGTGCGGCGGTGATGCTCCTACCTCGCTCACGGCTTTCCTGAGAGCCCGCGTGTCCTCGGCCTGGGCACAGCTCTGAGCCTCCAGCAGCGCGATTTGCTCTTCCAGCTGGTTGGCTTTGGTGGTGAGCTGGTCCACGTGAAGGTCCTGGGAAACGAGACCACGGGCCCCTCCAGCATATTCCTCCACCAACTCCCAACCCAAGCCAGCGAACCCCAGGCCGGCCGCAGCCTCCTAGGCAAGAGGCCGAGCGGAGGGACTTTTGGGAAATCGAAGGTTTGAGGGTGGTGGCAAACGCGTTGAAGTTGAGAGTACCTGCTTCTTCTTCTCCACCTCGGCCCGCATCCGCTCCATCTCTGACTTCTTCACCACTTGCTTCATCACACGGATGTCGTCACGCACGTCCTGGTCTATGTTCTGCATGTAGAAGAGATGCAGAGCCAGGCTCTCCAACTCAGCTTGCAGAGCCGCCACTGGGGGGGGAGGACGAGGAAGGCCGCTCAGCATCCCACACACGTTGTCTCGGAACCCGAAGCTCCGGAAGGCTCCCTGCCTGCCCTGTGGACCCAGCCTGGGAACCTGCTGCTTCTAAACCACAAAGACTCAGACTTTGCCATCAAAGCCTTACAAGCCTAGTTGGAGAGACAAAGACGTAGGTAATCCATGTCCAGCGATCACCACAAGCCACTCCGTTGCCTGCCGTGTCTTAGAGGCCCTCCCCACGTCTAAGGATCTGCTGAGACAGTGTCATGCTATGAGGCCTCACGTTAGTCTTACAGATTTCTTACCGCTTAGACACTGGCAATCTTAGGTAGAGTCCCACAGTCCGGGAGGAAACCCGCCCAAAGGGGCGCTGCGCTCTGCCAGAGCCCCCCCCCCGCCCCCCCGGACTGAAATGGCCACGTGGGGGCGCAGGCCAGGAGCACCGGAGCTGTCCTCACGGGCCAGGCTCGCCAGCGCAGCACCTTCCACTCCCCACTCAGAGCCAGATGGCGGATTTCCGTCCAGCGCTCGGAGGAGACCACACCCCAAGGAATGGACTCCTTTTAACAATATTCACGGGAGATTGATTTATGAAGCCAGATTACCAATTCGTTTAGGGAGCTAACCCTAAATCAAGAGTCATTTTTGTCTTGCATAGAGCGTTCCTTTATAGGTGGTTAAATGCACACAGAACACTGATTTATAGAATAGAAATATAAATTCACCCCGCTGAGTGGCAGGCACCCTTGAAGGGTGTAGCTTAACCCTGAAACATTACTTTGCGCCCAAGGTAACTAAAAATTCCAACGCTGGCGACTTCTTTGGCTCCTGCGTGGGTAGGAACTATGGGGGGTGGGGAGCAGAAGCAGGGACAGGGAGGTGTTGTGGTCAGAGCAGGCCGGGGCGGAGACTGCATTTGGAGAGAGGGTCTTCACAGAGGTAATTAATGTAAAATGAGGTCGTGTGAGTGGACCTAACCCCTCGTGGCTGGTATCCTTAGGCGAGGAGATCAGGACGCAGACACACAAGGGACCACCAGCTGAGGCCCCGGGAGAGAGGCCTTGGGAGGAACCAGCGCTGCCCACGCCTGGCTCTTGGACCTCCAGCCCCCAGGACGCGAGAAAACAAGCCCCCACGGCCGCCGAGCTGACTAATTCACCCTCCCACCTAAAACGTGCAAGACTCACGTCGACCCTTCCTTAAGAGCGCTGAGTTCAACCCTGCTTTGCTTCACTGAGTAACAAAAAGTCAGTATTTCCAGTGCTTGTTTAAATCTGCATAAATATCAGTGAAGTTGAACCTAGTTTCACCGTTTTAATGACCATGTTTGTCCCTCCTCCAAATCGCTGGCTCATGTCCTTGGCCACACAGCTACTGGGACGTTTGCCTCTCACTGGGTGGCCTCTAGGAACTCTTGATGCGGTCAAGGCAGGGTGGGCAGAACTTGAAGATGCCTCCCAGGGCCTGTGCCACCTGCTGTGACTGCTATGATGATGTTGCTTATCTGTCCCAAGAGAAATTACCGGGTGGGCCTGGACTAAGCAGGTGAGTCCATCCAAAGCAGAGTGGTGTCCAGCTGGCGGCAAAAGAGGAAGTGAGAGAGATTCTCAGGGTGAACTGGATTCAATGAGAGGGAAATTCTCTGCAAAGCTGGCTCAAACAGGGGAGGGGCCCCACAGCAAGGGACGTGGGCGGCCTCCAGGAGCTGAGAACCGCCCCTGCAGACAGCCCCGAGAAGAAGCAGCCCGTCAGTCCTACAGCCCTGAGGAGCTGAATTCTGCCAAAGACATGAGCAAGGCTGGAGTCAGATTTTCCTGGGTCCTCCCAAGAGACCCAGCCAACCAGCACTAGGGTTTGGCTTCAGGATGCCCCCGAGGGGGGGCCCAGTCGGCCACGCCAGGCCTCTGACCTCAGGCTGTGTGGGCGTGCAGACACACGGGCTTGTGTTCAGCCCTGAAGTCTGTGGGAATTTGTTTCCTGGCAACGGAAAAGTAACACAGAACATATGGAGGTTGTCACAGATGCGCAAATGGGGTTTGCTCCCAACTTGTGTTTGTCTTTTAACTTCGTCATGCTTCTTGATAAGTTTTATGTTTTTGTATAAACAAAACTGTCAAACTCCTCCTCTGTGGCCTCGTACTTCACATCACGCTTCCGGAGACCCGCCTCAGACCAAGATGATTAACAACAACTACGGCAGCCTTACATACTCCTCTAAAGCTTCTGTGATTTTCTTAAATATTTACTGCAGACTTTATTTTTTGTATAGTGTGAAATAGCGGTCTAAGTATGCATTTTCAGATGGCCAAATGGTCAAGCAAATAGGTAGTGGCTTAAAGATGCAGTCTGTCCGTTTATTTAACCTGCAGAAAATGACTGGATGCCCACGTGAGTTCCCCAGCATCCTCTGCTCTCCACCATCCGTGTGCTTCTTCCCCTTTGGTGCCTTTCTGGTTTTACTGCTGTTGATTGATACCGTGTTTTGACACCTGATAAGACTATTTTCCTTCATTATCTTTCCTTTTCAAAATTTTCTTGGGTAGTCTTGTGCATTTAATCTCCCGAGTAAACTTTAAGATCAATTTGTGCAGGATGGGGAGCTTTTTACGTATTGATGCAGGTCGGGAAGTGGGGACGCGGTGGGTACGGCACAAAGCTACTTGTTTAAAAAAAAGATACCCTTGTAACTTTGCTTTTATACGCAAAAACATCTTTAAAGAAACCCATGAGAACCAATCCCCCGAGGGCCACACACACCCCCCCCCCCCCCCCCCGCCCCCCGGGGCCTCTGTGGAGGGTCCTGGGGGAAGGGGAGGCAGGAGACTTCCCATCCCAGAGCTCTTGACTTTTGAGTGATTACTTCTTGAAAATGAATAAATAGGGGCGCCTGGGTGGCTCAGTCTTTAAGCGTCTGCCTTCGACTCAGGTCATGGTCCCAGGATCCTGGGATTAAGCCCTGCATCGGGCTCCCTGCTCCACGGGAAGCCTACTTCTCCCTCTGCCACTCCCCCTGCTTGTGTTCCCTCTCCCGCTGTGTCTTTGTCAAATAAATAAACAAATAAAAATAAATAAAATCTTTAAAAATAAAATTAAAAAAAGAAAATGAATAAATAAACACCTATGTCAAATAAATTTAAGGTCACCCAAAATACCCCATCGTGGACTTCAGCTGGAATGGCACTGAACGGCATGTTGACTGGGACAGAGGTGACACGTCCGCATCGTGCAGTTTTCCTCCCAGTAACAAGGCAGCTTTACTTATTGAAATCTCTTTTATGTCCCGTAGCGAGATTTTATTGTTTTTCTCCGGATAGGCTCACTCACTTCTTGTTAGGTTTATTCTAGGTATTTTATGGTTGTTATAATCATGATGGATGAGATTTTTTTTTTTTGAAACAATTTAGTTCTTAACTGGATATTACCGGGAGAGGAGAAAGTGCTAGCTCTGACATTCACCTACTTTACTTTCTTTACTGTTTCTAGTACTGTTTTTTTTAAATTTTTAATTTTATTTATTTATTTATTAAGATTTTATTTATTTGAGAGAGAGAGCATGAGAACAGGGTGAGGGGCAGAGGGAGAAACAGACTCCCCGCTGAGCAGGGAGCCCGATGCGGGGCTCGATCCCAGGACCCCGGGACCGTGACCTGAGCCGAAGGCAGTCACTCAACCGACTGAGCCACCCAGGCGCCCTGGGTTTTTGGGGTTTTTTTTAATTATTATTGGTAATCTTGGATCTTCTAGGTAAACAATCATATGATTGGTAAAGCATGAGAATTTCACGTCCCAAATCCTCACCTCATTCATTTTGCCTGTTGGAGCCTCCGGGGCTGTGCCTGTGCCCTGGTGTCCCTCCTGACCCTATCTGTACCTTCTCCAATGTTTCCCACTCAGGACAGTTTTCTGGTTCGTTTCCAAAAACATCATAAAGAATGTTCTTTCTACCTTAGTTTAGGATGGATGGTAAGTGTTTTCAAACACCTGTTTTGCATCTACCCAGAAAATCCTTTGTTTTTCCCTCCCCTTTAACTTACTAATAGAATGCATTAAATGAGCAGCTTTCTTAATTTCAAATGATTCCTGAATTCCACCGGAACTCCACCCTTCTCTGTTTGCTACTAATTTATTTAGGATTATCTTGCCTTGCTGGTGGGATGGCTGTGCAGTTTCTGCGTTGAAGGCTGTCCGTATTTGCAGCCAGGGCTATCCTCCCCCTTGTAACACCAGCCTGGGAAGTTTCCCAGATTTCCCACCCTCTGGAGGGTTGGACAGCATCGGGGGAGGTGTCTGTTCCTTTCACAGTTGGGCGGACTCGTCCATAACGAACAAACTGGTACTTTCAGGGGAAATCGATGTCCGACAACGTTTTCAGTTTCTTCAGTGATGAACCCAGTACAGAGCATGGCCTTCTTGAAATGAAAACCAATAATGCCTCTGAACTGTCCTCATTCCCAGGGCTGCTACTTGCGGGACACCCTTTTTGTTCTTCCCCGGGCAGGCCAGAAGTTTACTCAGCGTGTTGGTCATTTCACAAACGGAGTATTTTTATCTGTCAGGCCAACTCGTTGTTTTTTTTTTTTTTGTACCAGTTGCAGCTATTTTACTTTATTAACTCCCTCTTCCTACCTCTTTTGTTTGTTTGTTTGTTTGTTTGCCTTTTTTCGGCCTCTGGAGTAGAATGTTTGATTTTCGGTCTTGTTAATGAAAACTATGCAAGGTCCTGGGTTTTACTGGAGTGCTTTCTGCGAAGCCAGAAGTCCTGATACATGGACTCCCTTTGCCACTAAATCCCTAACTAGTTGGTGATCTCTGTGCGGACGGGACTCTGTCCTTGTGCCTTACAATGTTCTGAGCATCACTACTCCGTCATTTATGTTTGAGACCTGTGATTCTCAGCCCCAACTGCACGTTAGAATAACCTGGAAGCCTTCAAAAAACAAAACAAAACAAAACAAAAAACCAAGGCAAGAAACACAAGATCGGGGCCTTGGCAGAACAGCTGAACAGGGGGGTGTGGGCCTGGCTGTATGCACCTCAGGGGCTCCTGCCAAGGACAGCATGTTGCTCTCCACCTGCCGCAGTCTGATTCTGTCTGGCCCAGAAGCCGGCAGCATTTTTTCCCTCAGCTTTGGAATTTAAAAATCTCACCAACTGTGCCTAGGCATGTTCATTCTGTTTTCCAGCTGTCGGGTCCTCCGAGCACCTTTATATTCGAAGACTCACCTTTCCTGAGCTCACGCAGATGTTCTCCTCTGGTGTCGCCCGTGAGCGCCCCTGATCTCCTGGGACTTCCGTCTGATGGGCGTCCACGGGCCCAGATCTCACACCCATGTCTTGTATCTCCTTCTCAAAACATCCACCGCTTGGGGTTTTCCCTCTGAGTTCGGGGAAGAACTCCTCAAACTGGCCTTTCGGTTTACAAGTTCAATTTTCGGCAGTATTGCTTTGTCTGTTTAGTGACTTTTGTTTTGTTCGTCTGGGAGGATGGTTATATATATATTTTTTAAAGATTTTATTTACTTGATAGAGAGAGACACAGCGAGAGAGGGAACACAAGCAGGGGGAGTGGGAGAGGGAGAAGCAGGCTCCCCGCGGAGCAGGGAGCCCGATGCGGGGCTCGAACCCAGGACCCCGGGATCATGACCTGAGCCAAAGGCAGACGCCTAACGACTGAGCCCCCCCAGGCGCCCCAGGATGGTTATATTTTTTAATTCCAAGTACCCTTTTTCCTAACACTGTGCTCTCGTTTTACTGATGGGACGTCCTCTACGATCTCACGCTCTCTTGTTTTTGGCGTCAGGCCTGTCTGTGCCTGTGGCCGCGTCAGCTTTGTCCATGCAGCCCCAACCCCTGCAGTCTGGGGGCGCTGCTGAGCACTCGCGTTTTGATGGGAAGTGTCAGTGACTCCCTCCCAGGGGAGGCACGCACTCGTGGACATTCTCCAGTGGCAAACACCCACGTTTCAGGGCAGTGGCAGCACCGAATTCCCTAGTGCTCGGAAGGAAGAAAGGGTAGTATTTCTGGAATCCTTGTTTGGTTGAACAGCTTCTGTTCCTGTGTCTTGGTGACCTCCAGAAAGGACGCAAAGTCCAAGAAGGTGTTGGCATCTCTCCAGAAGCCCGGCCACACTTGAGCCTTCACTGAGCGGCGCTGGTGTGGAGCACGTGGGGCGCCTGGGTCCTCTTTCAGGTCAGTCTAAATTCTGTCCCACCTGGAGCATTTTTATTGTTTTTGCATGAATGTCACGTTCTTCTCTTCTTGGTATTTTATGTTAATTTGGTGGAAATCAGGGAGGGTGCTTGATAAAGGAGCACTTAGTCTGACTCTGTCAGTCCAGAAAGTTCTGCATTTCTCGGGGTCTGAAATGTCTCTTTGCAGCCACAGTTAGAGTGTCCGTGTGCTTCTGTTTCCCGTGTACCTTGTTTTCCCCATTGTGGTAATCATACACGGCTGATAAACAAACTTGGGAACAAAAAACCCCCCAGACTGAAGTAATCACAGCAGAGTGCGCAAAGCGGGTATTCACGGGGCCCACAGCCTGGCCCTGTGCAGGGGGGCGTGTTCCTGGGCAGAGCCCTATTGTCTCATCTGGTCCGAAGCCTCCCGGTTTCACCAGGATCTGCCGTACAGTCGGGGCTGCCGCCATCCCCTGGGCCGTTGTGCTTGGGATTGGCCGCATCCGGGGGTCCCCGCTTATTTAAACCCTGCCCACCTCTGGCAGCCGGCCAGCCTCTTCGATGTTGACTCTGCCTGCCCTCCTTGTTCACTGCTTGACCCAATCAGGTGCCTTTTAATGCACTGACGCCTTCTCTCCCTAAAAGCCTGCGAACTCCCCGAGGACACGACCACATCGCCCTTTTCTCGATGCCCTGTGATGGCACGCAGGGATGCCTTTCCGGGGCGAGCTGGCCTGTGGGACCTCCCCGCGGGGGTGTGACAGCACGCGGGGACGCGCCCCTGGGTCGCGAGGGCACTTGGGGATCGGGGCGCCATGGCAACGGGGACCCCCAGCCTTACGCTTTTTGCGCTCCTTGTTGGCGGTCTCGCAGGTCCTGGCGTAGCGAAGGCGCACACTCTGAAGCTCCTCCTCCCTCTGCCGCCTGGCGCACGCTGCCACCGAGTGGAGGTCGTGGTTCTTCTCGAGCTGCATCTGCAGGCGGGCCAGGTGCTGCTGGACCCCGTAGAGATCCACGCCCAGCTCCTGGCGCTGCACGCGGCTTTGCTTGGTGGCCACACTCTGCGGGGGAGGGAGAAAAGTTGGTCACGGGCCGGAGGCACACGGCCGGGCGGGAGGCTGGACCGGCAGATACGCACCAGCTCTTGAAGTTCCAGTTTCAGCTTCTCTATCTGGCGGTTAAGATAGTTCTTCAGCGCAGCCTGGAACCTTACCATCAGGGGCTGAAACGACGGAGAAGCAAGCCTGGTTACCCTCCTGCCCAAGCAGGGCGCAGCCTAAGTCGCCAGAGCTCCCCCTGGGGGCACCGAAAGGACTTCCACGCTGGGTGCCCCTCACTTCGCCAGGGACTTGCGCCGGCAGCCATAGACTAAGGGCACTCAAGGTCCCGTCCCAGGCACCGAAGACCTGAGTACGCATTTTGGCAAAAAGACAGAGTGAGCTGGAGTGGTGGTCCTGGTTTCTCCCCAGGGATGCGGGGGTGATGCCAGCACCGAATGAGCCCTGAGCCTCTTTTTCCATAGCAACCGCCAATCTTTCCCGCGGGGAGCACCCCGGCTTTCCAAATGGGCTCATCCAATCAGGATTCGCCTTCCCCGCTTGCTGGAGGGTGGGGTGTGGGAACTCAGGTGGTGGGCTCCAAGCAGGGGCTCTGAACTGGGGTGACTGGGCTCCCACCCAGCATCCGGGATGTCTGGAGACATTCCTGGTTTCACGGCTAAGGGGCAGGGGTGCTCCTGGCATCTAGCAGGTGGGGCCAGGGGTGCTGCCCAGGACAGCCCCGCCCCAGAGACTGGGTGACCGGGTCCCAAATGTCGGCAGTGCCAAAGTTGAGGATTGCTGACTCTGGGCGAATGAAACAGAAAGAAGACACCTCACAGAGCAGTTTTGCCGAGTGGGCGAGGGGCGGCGCGGCGCTGGGGGCAGGGCGTGGGGCGCGGGGGCAGAGGTGAGCTCAACAGCAGGTGAAGGGGCACCTCTGATCGCGCTCCGTGTCAGGGCCCCAGCAGGGCCCGGGAGCACGTGCTTACGTGGTCGGGGTCCAGAACCACCAGCTGGTGTCTGTCTTCCTCGGCCTCGTCACTCCCCTCCGACTCCGTTCTCTCGACAGTCCCTTCTTCGGCGGTGCCCAGCTGCTGGATCCGGTCCAGGAAGGCCGGCGCGGCTCCTCTCCCCGGCTGCGCACCGGGCTCCTCTGGGGGGACACCTGGGGGCATAGCAAGCATTATGGAGGGGTTATTGCAGTGGCTAGTGAGGCCACTTTGCAGGTGCTGTCAGGAGAGGCTGATTTGCAGCCTCATGCAACACAATGGAAAAGAGAAAGAAAAGGCATCCCATGGGTTGGGGCTCGGAAATGCTGCTTACAGTGTCTTCTGTTCATGAATCTTCTATTCGTTGGTTCAACATGTTCCATAGAAGGGATCGCATTTTAAAGGTAATACATATTACCTTTAATATACTCCAAGAAGGAAATATATTTTGTAGATACTTTTTTAGACATAAATAGTGAATAGGAAGGTGCCTTCTTACTCATGGACTACCTTGATTTTTTTTTTTTTTATGGGAAACAGCTGATAAGATTGACAAGCTGTATCAGTGAGGCTCTAGTTGCAGCTTCCCCTGTCCTCCTGAGCTGGAGAGATCCTGTTCTGTTTTAACGAGTTTAAAAACTCGTTCGGATGTGTGCTGTCTTCACCTCACTGGTGAGTGATGTACAACTTTGTTAGTTGCACCATCCATGCTTGTGTATCATAAGGAAGAAGAAATACCCCGGTCTGCTTTCCCACATCCACAACAGTGGGATATGGGACAGGGTGTGCCGAGCGACCCTTGGAGACTCAGCAAACACGCAGGCTTAGGGGTGTTGTTCCCGAGCCCCTCTCTGAGACCAGGAGGCAGTGAGGGGTGGCGGTCGGGGGCTGTGGTTTGGACGTCATCAGATCTCTCAGTCAAGGTCTGGTTCTGCCACATACTCGGGTAGGTCACTAAGTGACTCTTAGAGTCTTTGTAAAATGGGAGAATGGTTCCTACCTCATTGGGTTACTATAAGGATTAAATGAGATAAAACACAGTGAATGCTCCGTAAATATTATCCCTATTTGTTAATAACATTTCTATCCTTCAGCTCCCAGCTGAATGGGAAACGAGGTAACAGAGGGTGAATGAGTGGTACCCCTTGCACAGAAGGAGATGTGAAGGGGCTCATCCCGTGGGCAGGACAACCCAGCAGGTGCCACGGTACCTAGCTCCTGGATGAAGGGCTCCTCCGTGCTCAAGAGCAGCTCGTCAAAGTCTGAGGAGGTGATGCTGCTCCCCGGGCTCAGTCGGAGGTGGTGTCGTGCCCCCAGAGGAAAGACTTCCTGCTGGAGCCCTTCACCGGATTTTTTCTAGAGGAAGAACAACCAAACCTAAATCAATGAGGCCTTAATCAGGACTGAAAAGTTATTTGATTTTGATCTAGTGCAATGTTCGAAATTCAACATAATTGCTGAAGCAGTGGAAAACAATTTGGAGGGGCGCCTGGGTGACTCCGTCGGTTAGGCGTCTGCCTTCAGCTCTGTCATGATCCCAGGGTCCTGGGATCGAGCCCCGCCTCGGGCTCCCTGCTCAGAGGGAAGCCTGCTTCTCCCTCTCCCGCTCCCCCTGCTTGTGTTCCCTTTCTCGCTGTGTCTCTCTCTGTCAAATAAATAAATAAAATCTTAAAAAAAAAAAAAAAAAGAACATAGCTTCTCTTGTTAAAAATGCCTGGCTCCATTTAAGCTTTAAAAGAGACTCTTGCAGTTATTACTGTTGACAATAATTATTGCTGATGATGATCTGGCAAGGATTAGCAACAACAATGACCCTGCATAACACTCTGTGAGGTAGATATGAGTCACCTCTGTTATCTGAGGGGAAGCAGCCTCACGGAAGCTAAAGACCTTGCCTGAAGTTCACACATGCAGCCAAGGGCAGGTTCAGAGTTGGGATGCCTCAACCCGAAGCTCGTGCTCTTTCTAATACTTCCTCAGATGATGCTGATTCTAGAAACCATCTCTGAGGCGGCCAGAACTGTAATGATAGTAATGGGGGCCCAGAGTCACAAGCCCACCTCTGGGGTGTCCAGAAAGGGCTTCTCCTACCAAGAAATCGATGAGGCACCCACACGCCGAGACACAGAGCAGCTCCCACTCTGCAATTCCTGTTCTTTCTAAGGACTGAGCACCAGGCGGGAGGAAGGGAAATGGGGCTCTCACTCAGGTGTGTCTCTGCCTTTCTGATTGATCACATTTGGAAACTGTTTCCTGGTAACTTTTCTAGAAATGGGACCCGAGGATGGAAACTGGGTTTATAGCTCAATAAGTGACTTACACCCCAAATCGCCTGGACATCTTACAAGGTGAAGACAGTTGTTTTCTGAGCTTAATTAGTGATCATCAAATCATGTTACTCTCCAAGGTTATTAACTCTTTAGGGGTCACCAGGTGGGGTGGGATTGTGGCTTTTTGGTTCAGAATGGTGGCTGTGGAACAAGAGCCACACGGCTGCATGACTCTGGGCAGGGAAGGCCATCTCCCCATGTCCTCATCTGTCCAGGGGGGTAATAACTGTTCTCACCCCAGAGGGCTGTTGTCAGTCACTGAGACGGAATGTCAAGGGCAAAGGCATGTCCAGACCAGAGTCGAAGATGGAGGAACGTAACCCTGCTCCTCGCTTTCTTTCCAGATCAACTCAAACCTGCAGCCAGCAGTGGGGGGAGAGGAGAGCAGGCTTCAGAGGCCGTCCCCGTGGGGAGCCCTCACAGCATAGGTGCCGGGCCTGGTGACCAGAGTCCCCACAGAGGACAGCCTGGCACAGTCAGAGCCCAAATATTTGGGGGCTGGCCTGGGTGGGGTTGGCCCAACAGTGACGAGAGTGACCAGGGCAGCCCAGGGTGGGGGTGTCCGGGTTCAGGTGGGGTGAGGACAGTCCACGTGGGGGTGGAGAAATGCAGAGAAGGTTATCTCCGGGGGATGGACCAAATTAATAAATACGTTAGGGAGAATGGGGACTAGCCTTCTCGTTGCTGGAAAAAGGACTTGGAAATATGGAAGGGGAGGGCACTGAGAGGGACCCACTCAGAGAGGGCTTGGTGTGAGCTGTGTCTGTAGGCGGCGCATGCAGTGTGTGCGGTGTGTGTGTGTGTGTGTGTGTGTGTGTGTCATGTGCGTATGATACTGAGAGAGCCTGGGGACAGTGGACCTCGCGCCCAAATCATGACTTCCGAATTTTATTTTCCACGAAAAGAAACCAGGCTCCCGGAGAAATGTCTGATTCCAGGGCTGGGCACTCTGTGCCAGAGAATGAGAAAGTGCTCCATGGATGAGGGCGGTTAAAAGAAAGAATGATACCCGTGTGTCAGAAGGACACAAAGGCCAATTTAAATGGGCTCTCACCGGCCAAACTGGGGACAATTTCTATTCAGTGTTGTATTGGAAGTTCTAGCCAGTGCGAGAAGGCAAGAAAAAGATATAAAGGGCATCCAGATTGGGAAGGAAGAAGCTGAACCGCCTTTATTCGCAGAGAACATGATCATCTTTATGAAAAATCCTATGATTCCACACACAAAAAAAAAAGCTACTAGAACTAACAAGGGTGTTTCGCAGTGTTGCTGAATATAAGATCAATATGAAAAAATCAGTTGTGTTACCATATACAGTACCGCAGCAAACAGCTGGAAGCCATTTCCAATAGCATCAAAAATGCAAAATAGCTAGGGACAAATCTGACAAAAGATGGGCCTATACACCCTGCTCAGAGAAAGATGAACTCCTAGCAATATGGTGGTAATCTGTTGTGATTTGAAATACTCACGTTTCCTATCTTAACCAAAAAGAGCACCTTCCCACACCATTTTTCTTAAATGCAAAGGGGTGGAGGAAAACCTCCCAGTGGAGAAGCCTTGCGCTTTTCATTAAGGGGTCCACAGCACCATCACTGGTCATGGGACAAACTACAATCAGTGCACCACCGCATGGGGCTTAAGGAGAACCAGCCTCCCTCTGTGACCCCTTTCCAAGGAATCATAACCCAGATCACAACAAGAGGAGGACCAGGCAAATCCAAACTGAGAGCCATTTTAAAGGTGGCTGGCTGGTGAGCTTTGGAAGTGCCAAGGTCATTAAAGTCCAGGAAGGATTAAGACCTAAGAGATGGGACAGCTAAAGGCAACATGTGATTTGGAACTGTACCTCTGCTCTGAAAGGTGTCACTGGGACACCTGGTGAACGAGGCCTGAGCATTATTTGGTAATATAACGACATTTCCTGAGTTTGATAGCTGTATTTCGGTTGTTTGGGAAACACGCACGGAAGTTGGTGGCAGTGGGCGCATCCGATGGTTGACTTACTCTCCAAGGCTTAAAAAAATAACAAGTTCTTCTAATCATACTTCAACTCTTCTATAAGCCTATGCTCGTTTAAAAATTAAAAAAAAAATTGTAAGACCATAACTACTGTCATTATAATCATGATTATCTAGAATTACATTGTCCAGTACGGTAGCCACTAGTAACTGGTGGTTATATAAATTTAAATTAATTAGAATTCTCATTAAAAATTCAGTTCCTCCATCTCCCAGGCCACATTTCAAGTGCTCTGTAGCCCCTTGTGACTGATGGCTGCCATGTTGGACAGCAAAGGTAAAGAGCACTTCCATCACCATGGAAAGTTTCACTGGACGGCCCTGTTCTGCAAACCAGAAACCTGGATGCCCTTACATGGAATGTTCCCAAACCCAAGGTCCAGAAACTTTTGGCATTCAAGAGTGGGTCCTAAGACTTAACTTTGCTAAGAAATTTCTAACAGAGATTGCAATTTGTTTTTATAATGTGCCCCGAGTTGCTCACATAGGGTGGCAAACCACAAAGGCAGTCAAACACTTTCATAAAGTTGACCTCGGGGCCACTTACCGATCTGCTAGCCCTGGGTCTAGAAGCGTCCTGGCCTATTTGCTCTGATGAGTCTACTATTTGCCGGGATGGCTGTGTGGAGATGTCCCCCAAATCTCTGGATTCCGATGGACGGGGGGCTTCTCTGTCTTCAGGAACACCTTCCCTCCCTCCATGCTCATCTGGGTACGTGGGGCCCGCTTCCTCTTGGGGCACCGCCCCAGCACCGACTTCTGAATAAGCCAGATCTACAGAACCGACTTTCCCTTCAGGGGAGGCGGCTTCCACATCAGATTCGAATTCCCCTTCAAATTCAAATTCGACTTCATCCCCTTCAAATTCAAATTCCTCTTCCCTTTCTACTTCTCCACTGATTTCCACTTCTCTATCAATTTCCACTTCTCCCTCCGTTTCCACTTCTCCCTCAGTTTCGATTTCTCCTTCAGTTGTGACTTCCCCAGAGGCTTCAATTTCCCCTTCAGAAAGCTCGGCAGCACCAACAGCCTGGTCAATGTTTTGGTCACCGGTCTTCCCTGTGGGTGACGCCTGCAGATTTGTGGCAGGAAGAAAAAAAATCAGGAAACACAGTCAAAAACTCCCGGGAAGTTCTGCTCGTAATTGTGTAATTATACTGGTGGGAAAACTGCATCTGCACACACCTACGTGTCCCTGGAAGACGAAGCTCCATGTTCTATCTGTTCTCTCCAGTGTTTGTAATTTTTTGCATCCTTTGTTAGAGAACCTGAGTTCTGAAAACCTCGGGGTGATCTGAGTAGGGGATGCGGGGCATCCCAACTAGCCGCCAGCACTTAAGAATGGGGAGAAAGGAAAATGAGTCTCTCTGCAGGGGGACTGAGTCTGTTCTAGTGCAAGGTATAGGATCCCCGTGCAGTTTTCTTGAGCAGAGCTCTTAACTCTTTAATTCCCAGTAAAGACAAGCCGAGCACAGCCCACCCCACAGGGAACTTTACCCTGTCGCCTTCATTATTCCGGGCCTCCTCTCCTGCAGAAGTCGATTCGCCTTCCAGCTGAGACCTGCGTGCAGAAATACAGTTTAACAGTTTCAAAGAACAGTGTTCTTTTTCTTGGCATTGATCACCTCCTGGTGTCTGTCTATATTCTTATTTACTTGTTGATTATATGCCTTCCCTCTAGGCTGTTGGCCATGACTTTGTCATGTTTGCCATCAACCCCAGCACTAGATCATGCCTGTCACCTGGAGGGAGGGAGCGTCACAAAAGAGTTGTTCCATGAATGAATGAAAAATAATTATGGAAATATTCAGGGAACAGCATCAGTACATTACAACAGAAAAGTCACCTTAAATATACTTGTGTCTGGGGCCAAACTGGGGAAAAGAAATACAGTGTAAGAGAAAGTTGCACAAAAGGGACAAAGACTCTTAGAGACTCTTGGTTAGTTCCCCCATGATTTAGATAGTACAAAAACGTCATGATTTACATTCTTAAAATTATTTTTTTCTAATTAAAAATACAAGCTCATTTTTTCAAAAAAAAAGTGAAATACAGAAATGTGTGACACAGAGAACGAAAATCCTCTGTGACTTTCTCTCTTCTCAAGATAACCACTAGTAATAAAAGAGATTTAAGGATATATTCTTGCAAATATTTTTCTATGCATTTAAACACACACACACACACACACACAATTAGAGGCCACACTCTACATACTGCTTTCCATTTAGTCTTTTCTTTTAATGTAACCTGGACTGCTTTCCATGTCAGTATATATAAATCTATCTTTTAAAAAAAGTGAAACACTACTGAAGCGTCTGAGATAAAAGGCCCAATTCTTGAAAATAGTTTCTGTCCCCAGCCCAGCCCCCGCTCCTGGAGGTCTGGGGGTGGCAGGGGAAGGGTCGGGGTCCCCGCGGCCAGGAAGCCTCTCGGTGATCCTCCGCACACAGAGAGACCTCAGGCAGGTAGAGATCCTTGCCACCAGCCTCCGCGCTCTCCTGCTTTATTTACAAGGACGCAAACTACCCGCGCAGGCACCACGGAGCATAGTGGTTGCCATGGTTACTGCGGGACGAGCAAGCCCCGGGGTTTCGAGAGCCCAGCGACCCGAGCGAGGGGAGAGAGGGAGGGGACCGGGAGCTGACAAAGGGACGGGAGACGAGAAGGGGCGCGGAGGGCTGGGGGTGGCCAGGGAGGCGCGAAAGGCCGGAAGGGCGAGGATGGACGGGGCAGAGGAGCGGGGAAAAGGGCGTGAGGGCAAGGGGGAGGCGTGGGGGACGCTTCGAGACCCGGGACCCTCGCCCCGCTTACCCGCCGTCCTGGCCACCCGGCTCCGCCATGTCCCGTTGCTAGGCGACGCCGTCAACATCCGGCGGGCGGGAACCCCGCGCGGGGCTGGAGCCGGCGGCGCGGCGGCGCGGCCTTTGTGCCACCGCGGTGCACGCAGAGCACCTACATGTATAAATACATTAAAACATAAACTTAGTTTCTCCGTCTCTAAGTCCGAGTTCTGTCCCGCCTGGCTCAGGTTCAGTGAAGCGACAACAGTGTCCACGAGCGTCCAGCCAGGCAACTCAAATGCCTCAGGGACCGCGCCGGGCACCCGGGGACCCGAGACCGCTCAGTGCCCCGAAGGTGGCAGGCGGAGGGGGGGGCGCGGGGGGCCCCGGGGCCCCCTGCCCCTGGGGGGGGGGGCGCGGGGGCCCCAGCCTGGTGCCCATCCATCCATCTCCAGACCTGGGGCGGGGGTGCTCGGCGTCCCCTCCGCGGGGGTGCGGCGAAGAATCCTTGGCGGAGAAGGATGCTCAGTGGCTTTTTGGAGGGTGATGATCACTTCTTACCCCCACATAGAGGAAAAATATAAATGGAGAGGGCAGAACAGCGAGGGCGAGCGCGCACTTGGAGCGTCCCGGGGGTCCTGTCTTCACAGGGGGGGGCGCGGGGGGCGCGGGGCTGCCATCAGGGCCAGAGTCCTGGGACCCGGAATTAGGACGGCCTGGGGCGGGGGACTCGAGTCCCGAGGGCGAAAGGTGACTGGGGCAGGGTCGGGGCGAAGCAAGGGGTTGGGGGGAGAGGGTTCGGCGGGGAACCGGGCTGGGCCCGGCGCCGGGTTGGGATACGGGTTGGGTGGGGTGGGGGGGAAGGCGGGGTCTGGGTTGGGGGCCGGGTTGGGCCGGTTGGGCAGGGTCCGGGTCCAGGTCCGGGGCCGGGTTGGGGTCCGGGTTGCAACAGGGGTGGGGCTAGGCCCGAGGCCGGGCTGGGGTCCGGGGCCGGGTTGAGGTCCCGGCTGGGCCAGGGGCCGGGTTAGGGGCCGGGTTAGGGGCCGGGGCGGGCCGGGGGCCGGGCCTCGCCGCGTGTCCCCGCCCCGCTGCGCCTCACTGGCGGCAGCGGCGGCTGCGGCGGCGGCGGCGGCGGAGGAGGCTCCGGGAGCCGGCGCGAATCCGGCCCCCGCTGCGGGACCCGGGTGGGTATCGGGGTCCGGGCGGGGGCCGCGGGGGCGAGGTCCAAGGGGTCAGCGGGGGAGCGGGCGGCGCCCCCTCAGCTGGGACCGGGTGGGGGTGCGCGCTGGGCTCTGGGCCTGCAGCGACGGGGCCCGGGAGGGGCCGGGGTCCGGCCGCAGCCCCAGGAGGCGCGGGGCCGGGGCAGGAGCGGGGCGGCGTGGGAGCACACGGGATCACGCAGAAGCCCCCCGGGGACCCCCTCCGCGGCGGGTGCGGGCGCCCCGGGCCGGGAGTGGACCTGATTCGGGGAGACTCCCTCCCCGCGTGTGTGGAGCCGTGGACCGTAGAACTTGCGGTCTTTGTCTGGCTGGATCGTCAGAGCACGCCAAGGAGAACTTGCGGGGGGCCGCCGTTTGCAGACACAGCCCCCCGAAGTGTGCTTCCCGGCTCGGCAGCGCGCGCGCTCTCAGCATTGCTGGGCCTTAGGGTCGGTGGTCTGGTTGTAAAGAACCGCACGTCAGGAAACTCACTTCCTTTAGGCCCGGCCGTTCCCCCTTGTCCTCTGCTTAAAAGAAGAAAGAAAGAGTAGAAAAAAGGAGAAAGAAAAAAAAATAGGCAATTTAAGATTGCTAAATATAACCTCAGGAACCCTGCCAGAAGCCGGGGCATCTTGAAATCCTGTTATTCCCACACTCGGAAGTTGGTGTCATATGTTGGCCACAATCTAGTTCAGATTCTATTTGGAGATGGAAAACAACATAATATGTTGTTGCTCCCCACTCCGAAGTTTGTTTTCCTGCCCCACCAAGTTCCTAGGAGAAGCTGGGCTGGTCTCCCCCCCTTCCCCCCTGGTTTTACCGATCTCTCTTTACCACGGGAAGGCCCCAGTTCTTGCATCTGGAAGGAAGCGAGACATGGTTCTCAAAAATGGCCATGTGGGGAAGCCTATTATCAAAGGGTGGCTGCAGAAGGCCAGATCCCAGAAATCTGTTCCCAATCTGCCACTGATTGATTTAGAGAACTTTTAGAAATCTGTGTTGTTAGGTTTAGAAATTCCTTGGTAGAAATATTAATGGATGAGTGACTACTGAAGGCTTTGAAGAACCACGAAAACTTTTGCAAAGACAGGATTATTGAAGTAGGGGTTGCCTTGTAGTAGTAACTGGGGAATTCACGTAAGTTGCCCATTGTCGGTACTGGGAGACACATGGATGCTGAATGCGTTTATTATGTTTTCTGTGCCATTTGTTGGCTTGTGGAGTGTTGATGGTGAGCAGAATCTCAAAGTATGGCTAAAAAAGTTCTTATCAGTGGAATTTTAAAATCCTCCAGCGATGATGGTTGTTGTGTACATACTTTTTGATTATTATGCATGAATTCACTTAACGCCCAAAACAAGCCCATAAAGTCAGGACTGAGGTTATCCCCATTTTACAGATGGGAACCCTGAGCCTTAGAGAAGTAAATTCCCCAAGCTCATGCACCTAGGACAGAACCAAGTTCACGCATCCTCAGGCCCAGGACGCTCCAGCCCCAGAAACGGCTGTGCGTACCGCCTCCTACCTGGTAAGGGGTGCCTGCCATTTGCGTGCACACACTCTTCCTGACCCTCTTTTTGCAGACGGTTCATTCGCCTGACGATTCATAAAAAAGCAAGAGAGTAGGGACTAATCCCATGTCACGCACTGGCTGCTAATATCAGTTCTCTTTTGTCCAGAAGGAGCCTCTCAGGCCTCGTATAAAAGCGTTTGATAAGACGGCCATTGGGTTTCTGGAGCCTACCTGCTTGCCCCAGTCTCTCTGCCCTGGTTTGGGGTGGCTCTGTGCAGTGGTTAAAAACGTGGCCCCCAAAGTAAACCGCCGGGTTCAAATACCAACCCTGGTACGCAGCACCAATTTCATTCCTGGGTGCCTTAGCTTCTCCGTCTGTACGGTGAAGATAGTTCTACCTACCTCAAAGGCAATGGTCATCCGAAGCACCTAGTGCCTGGCACATACCAAGCGTTAACATTTTTTTTAAAAAATTTTATTAATGACCATCATTTGGATTGTTCACGGTTAGCAAATTGGTAAAAACATTTTGATTTTATTTCCTAATTCCTTGTATGTGGTATGTGTGGTCCGTCAGGTGGCAGGCTGCTCTGTGCAGAAGTAGAATTCACCGTTTAGGGATAGGGACACGCTCTGCCTTGGAACCTGCGGGTCGCTGGGTCCCGGCAGGCTGTTCCCGGGACCAGGGTGACCGGGTTGTCTGGAAACACAGGTCTCAAGTAGAGATTTGGCCACTGCCCCTCCTCCCCAGCTGAGGGACCCCAAATTTTTCACAGGCCTGAGTCTTCTCTCATGTAAGATTAGCCAGGTCGTTTCATACCGTGGGGCAGCGTGAGGAGGGCAGCGTGGGAAGGACGGATGGACTTGCGGCTCCACAGTGAAGCAACTGTAGCAGCTGGGGCCCAGGTGGGTTTTACTGATGTACATTGTATTGTACATCATTCTGTTATATTTGTACAATACTGATGATTGTTGATGAGCCCCATGCACAGAAAAGAAAGCACAAGTCTGCAGTCTCCCCAGCCCCTGAATTCAGGGAAATGGTCTAGGAGACCTTTTTCCTTTCACTTCAGTGGTATTTTTTTTAAGGTTTTTATTTATTTATTCATGAGAGACAGAGAGAGAGAGAGAGAGAGAGAGAGAGAGAGAGAGAGGCAAGAGGGAGAAGCAGACTCCCTGGATTCAGGACTCGACGGGATCATGACCTGGGCCGAAGGCAGATGCTTAACGACTGAGCCACCCAGGTGCCCAGTAGTGGTGTTTTTTGCTGTTGACCACCTGTGCGTCCTTCGGCACTGGGTCTTGCATCTCTAATAAATCTATTTTGATGAGCTGTCTGGTGATATCTTAGCCGAAGCATGTCTTTTACTATGTCTTCAGAACTAATATAGCCATCCTCAGGGAGGAGCAAGGTCTGGCCACTTGAAGACAGAACGTGATGCTCCCAAAGCCGTCATCCAGCCAGGATGGCATGCCCTTCTCTTGCTGAGCCTTGGGTGGCCAGTCTGTCCAGGTGTTTAAAGTTAATATATGTGACAAGCCACCCATAGGGACCCACCTGCCTGCAGGTACCCGGGTGAGGCAGTGTCTTTTCCATGCTCTTTCTGGATTGCCCACTGTAGAAACCACCATAATAGGGGTGCAGCCCCAGCCCGTGTCTGCACTAGCTTGTATACTTTGGTTTTTGTGCTGGTTTTCCACACTGAGTGACCCTGAATTCAATAGTCTGACAAACTGGTCATTACACTCTTTGTCTGAAATTGGGGCAAAGGGCATTCTTAACAGATGTCATTTCACACTCTTTCACTTTTCAGTTTCTGTAACTAAAAAGTTTTCCCCCGGAGCAAGATCAACTGTGTTGTTTTTCAGGGATATTGTCAATATATCCCCCACCCCCCGACCCCCCATTGGATTTTTGTTTTGTGGTGCCTTAGCTTCTCCTTTACCATAGACGGAGAACCTCAGCTCTCTGTATTAGAGTTTACAGGAACAGTATCGACATCAGGTGCACCTAACCCACTGTTGGGTCGGTTGGTGGCTTCCTGGCTGGATTTGTACGTTTCCTTGCTTTTTGGGTCCAGTCCTTCCTTGTTCCTCATTCCTAGCTCATCTCTAAGGTCAGTTTCATCTCCCAGGCCCTACTTCCTCAGCTCTTTGGGGAAAAAATAGTGTTTTGGTATTTACTGTCAAGGGGGCACAAAGAGTGAATGGTCTCCTGCTTGAGAGGCAGAGACCTTGGGGTTTTCCAGGGAGTAGGTGATCATCAAAGCGGCAGCTGGACAGCCAAAAGAGGGAAGTCACAGTGAAGCTGGCCACCAACTCCCCCCCACGGTCCTGTGACTGTCTTGTCCTTATGGCCTCTCAAAGGTCCTTTCCCGGAGGGCGATCGGTCCAAGCCTCCAGCACTGGGTTTATGCCCTACACTTTGTTCCTTCATTTTAAATACAAGTTGACTGTCTTGTCCCCCCTTGTATGCAGAGGCCCTGCCCACAGCGACCCTGTTTTTGGGTGACAGTCTTCTCCATGGGCATCCTGAATGTGATGTATGTGCCGGGAAGGCCTCTCTCTTCTACAATGAGCCCATGACGTGAAGGGAAGCAACGCAGAGAAGAGGGGTCGTGTCAGCCCACAGGTGTCTCGTCTGCGTGATGATACTTGGAAGACCCGACTTCCCCAAATCGTGTGCCCCAGGGATCGGGTTCCTGAGCCAGTCTACCCGCAGGGTTTAGATCACCCTTTGAACCGCAAAGTAGGGGCTTCCTGGAAGGACCCTGGTGCACATGCCTGGTTCTGGGAAGGTAGAGAGAGCTGGGGTCTCCTCTGAGGGGTGTTAGCAGCAGATATTGTGTGGGAGGAAAATGATCCTTGTTTTCGTGTGGCTGGCTCCTGTTTAAATAGCATCGCCTGTTCACCGCTCTGTGTTGATCTGGCTTTGAGAGCAAAGCAGAGGAACCGGTTCCTGCCGGCCACATGGCAGGTGACCGGAGCCCGGGGCTTATTGCTCCTGAGTGGCCTGCCAGTGATGAGGCCAGGGGGGTAATCATCTGTGGGCTTCGTCCCACCACACGTCCCTAACGTGTCCAGTGGCCCTCTGCTCCCTACCTGCCTCTCCCTGCTACGGTGATCAGCCGTCAGGATGGGTGCGGGCTGGAGTCTCCGGTCCGCGGACACTGGCAGCCCTGGGAGGCGCCAGGACCCCGTTTGCCCTGCTGACAGCTGCATCCCGGCACCTGAGCCAGGTGGGCCCAAGGCAGGTGCACAGCCCAGAGCAGCCAACAGGACAAGTCAAGCTCCTGCCTCTTAGAGTGGCTCCAGGCTGCCCGATTTCTTTGGTCTTCCTAGGAAGGTTCTGGAAGAGAACTTTGTACCTTTGCTCCTATTTTTCTGTTTGGCAATTGATGGGGCCCTTTATACAGGAGAGGAAACCAAGGCTGTGGGCGGAGCAAGCTGCCAAGGGCAGGCACTGGCGTGAGCGTGCACTTTCCTCTGACCCATCTTGCTGCTCCCAGGGGCCATGGGGGCACACGTCCTCCTCTCTCCTGGCTCTAGGCCTGGGTCCCCATCATATTGCCTAAAAGGTGGTCGCTCTGCGTGGGAATTTGACAGTCAGCGGGTGAGCTAGAAATTCGTCCTTTCCGGTGTCTTTGCCATGGTGTGGCCAGCAACAGAATGGTCCCTGAAGCTGTCCACGTCCGGATCCTGGGAACCTGGGACTCGGTTAGGTTATGTGGCGTTAAGTTTGCTCATCAGCCGCCCTAGAGATAGAGATATTGTCCTGGATTATCCAGTGGGACCAGCGTCATCCCAGGGTCCTTAAAAGCAGAAGAGGGGGTGCAGAGAGTCAGTGACGGAGCCTTGTGATGGCCAGGAGGACCTGGATGGCCACCGGTGGCTTTGAGGGTGGAGGAAGGGCCACGAGCCAAGGGCTGCGGGGCGGGGGGGGCGGATTCTAGAGGCTGGAAAAGGCAGGGAAACGTATTCTCCCTGGAGGCGGCAGAAGGAACTCAGCCTTGCCCATACCTTGGTTTGAACCGGTTGAGCCCTGGGTCAGACTCCTGGCCTTCAGAACTGTGAGCTGATTTATTTGTGTTGTTTTCAGCTGTGAAATGCATGGTGACTTGTTAAAACAGCCACAGAAAACCAACGTGTGGGCGACAGAAGTGCTTTCTGAAGGAAGCATGCGGGGCGACTTGTGTCTTTCCTAAAGGGTGTCATTTCTTAATCCGTGTTTTGCTCCTTTCTGGCTTTTCAGTGACTTAGGCTCTGTCTCTGCCCAGGACTTTTCCTCAGGTATAAATCACCAACTCCTGGGGAATGAATTTTGGGTAATGGGTGTCTCTGCTTTGCCCCGTAAATATTAGAGGAGAGCCCCGCACCAGCACTGCCACGCTGAGCTACGAGGCCTCGGCTGCCTCGGGCCCTGGGCCGGTGGCAGGTGCTCCCGGGGACGTCCAGGAGCGAGCTCGGTCTGTGGAGGCCGGCCGCCGCCCCCTGGCCACAACCCAGCAGCGGGGCCAGTTCCAGACAGGGCTGTGAAATAAAGACCTGCCCCTCTTCCCCCAGCAGCCACCCCCAAACCCCTCTCCTGGGTCCCCAGTTTCTCTTCCCCTGCAGGCTGCAGGTGGCTGACAACCCGCAGTTCTCCAAGGTGTTGGAAGAAGAGCTGCGGGGAGCAGGGCAGGCTTTCTGCGGAGGGAGCTCCGTGTTATGAGCATGTGTTTTGAGGGGAGGCCAAGTTGTTCTGTCCTTTCGAATGACACAATAGCCTATTTGCAAAAATCTGGCCCAACCTAGTGGTTGCAATGGCTCAGAGCGGCTCAGAACTCGGCTTGCGATCGTGGCTCAGTAGATGGCTAGAAACCGGCACTGCTGTTTTTACTTTATACCTTTTTAAAATCATAACTTTTTTTTTTTGCACCCAAACTGACGCTCATTCTGGATCTTGGCAATACTCCTATCTCTGGCTCCTTGTGCCGACTGCCGGGACGGCACTGCTGTCCTTTCTGTCGGCAAAAGCAAAGCCTGTGGAACTTTACTGAAGGTGGCATTCTGGTAGGCACATCAGTCATGAGGGGGACTTTTCACAGGTGTCTTGGACCCAGGAGCTTATAATCTCAAATCCACAGGACTGAAACAGGCATAACTAACTCCGAGTCCTTGCCGGGGGAAGTCAGGGAGCGGTTCCTGGCTGCAGGCTCCTCTCAGCCCCCTTTCGAGCATTGGCTAATTTTGTGTGCCTTAGGATCTCTGCTGACGGCATTTGAAGGTTGTGCCCGTCTCCCCAAACTCTGTCCGAGGTATAATGAGATTAAGTCATCTGCCCAGAGAAAGACCCCAGACCCACAAAAGGGGACCTGGCATTCTCCTTCCTCAGAGCTCTGTACCTGGGGAGACCTTCTGGAGCACAGCATTCTGGTCTACCAGGAGGGGTGGTTGGTTATCTTTGCTCCTTCCGCCCCCATGGGACACCAGGTCCCTAAGGTCACAGGTGTAAACTGCTCTGCAGGTTGTGAGCCAGAAGCATTCAAGGTCATGCATCTTGGGACTCAAGGACACTAGGAAGATCCCCGTCAGGGTGTGAGCCCTTGCCAGGCCCTAGCATCGCTGCTGGCCGTGGCCCTCGGCCTGGAGAGCCAAGCTCCCTTTGTCACCCTGCTGTCACTCGTCCTGCCGCTGGCTCCCTGCCCGTTCCCTGCCTCCCTCTGCCCAAGCCCAGCCTCCGCCTGGGTTCTTTGGGTGCATGCACTGTCGTCTCCACCCTCTTTTTAAAAATTAATTTCTATTTTTTAGAGGGTTTTAGGTTTACATTAAAAAGAGCAGAAAGTACAGAGAGCGTCTATACACCCCTTGCCAGGTTCCACTGCTATTATTATTTTTTAAAGATTTTTAAAAAATTTTTTATTTATTTGACAGAGAGAGACACAGCGAGAGAGGGAACACAAGCAGGGGCAGTGGGAGAGGGAGAAGCAGGCTTCCCACCGAGCAGGGAGCCCGATGCGGGGCTTGATCCCAGGACCCTGGGACCATGACCTGAGCCGAAGGCAGATGCCCAACGACTGAGCCCCCCCCCCGGGCGCCCCTATTTATTTTTTGTCACGGTAAAGTATGCACAGCGTGGTTCCCCCCCCCCGCCACCTGAAGGGGTCAGTTTTGTGGCATTGGGACCGGTCACATCCTTGGGCCACGGGTCCCAGTCTAGCCCAGGGAACTTTTGCACCCTTTTTACCCTGCTCTGCTCCTCCCACTCAGCTTCCCTGTGTGCCGCCAGCCCGGCCCCTGCCCCTCCTGCCAGCCCACCCGCCCTGAAGTTGGCAGGCCCCCCTCCCTCCCTCCCACGCTCCCTTCCCGTTTCACCTCACCACTGCTCCATGGCACGATTTTGCCTCCTCCTGGACGTGTGCCCCGTTCTGGACACCTTGTCCATCTCCAGATTTCTTCCTTTTTTTTTTTTTTAAGATTTTATTTTATTTTTTAAAAAAGATTTTTATTTATTTATTTGAGAGAGAGAGAGTGAGCGGGGCCGGGGGGAACATAGGTAGAGGAAGGAACAGACCCCCAGACTCCCCAGCTGAGCAGGGAGCCCAGTGCGGGGCTCGATCCCAGGACTCTGGGATCATGACCTGAGCCAAAGGCAGCCGCTTAACGACTGAGCCACCCAGGTTCCCCCAAATTTCCTCTTTTTAAGGGACACCAGCCACTTTGGATTCAGGCCACCCTAATGGCCTAATTCCAACTTAATCACCTCTGTAAAGACCCGTCTCTGAATACAGCCAGATTCTGAGGTGCTGGGGGTTTGAGCTTCAACATACGATTTGGGGGGCAAGGGGAAGACACACACTTCGACTCATTAACATGTGGAAAAACACACTCATGATACGACTGAAGGCAAGACCCGGGGTCATCCCAGTGGGGGGGGTCTTTGCTTTTTATAAGATAGGCACAGAAGGTAGGAGAAAACACACAAATGCTTTCGGATCCTGTGATTTAAGGAACTTGTGTTCTTTGTGCGTCTCTGAGCTTGTTTCCTAATTTACAAGAAAAAAAAAAGCATTCAAAAATAGGTCAAAGGGGGCACCTGGGTGGCTCAGACGGTTAAGCGTCTGCCTTCAGCTCAGGTCATAATCCTAGGGTCCTGGGATCGAGCCCCGCATCGGGCTCCCTGCTCCGCGGGAAGCCTGCTTCTCCCTCTCCCACTGCCCCTGCTTGTGTTCCCTCTCACTGTCTCTCTCTCTCTGTCAAATAAATAAAATCTTAAAAAAAAAAAAAATTAAAAAAAAATAGGTCAAGGACTCTCTCCGCATGTAGTTTTTGATAGAGAACAGAGTTTGGGAACCAGGTTTCATTTCAATAAAGTCGGCTCACAGAGGAACAAATGCATTTAGAGAATAAGTGGGGAGTGTCTCAAGGGAGTGAATATTTGTGGGGGGTGTTTGACAGACACCCCCAGGGCACGGCCTTCTGCAGGACACCCTGGGGCCAGAGCTGCGGGGACTGTCCCCTGCCCACCGGGGTGGGGTGGGAGCCAAACTCTGAACACAGAGGACAAAGGTCTTAGGAGCCAAGTTTTTCTGCTCACTGAGTGACCTGAATGCTCGGACCCCGTTCTCTCGTTTGTAAAACCTCGCATTTAGGAGGACGCATCTGCCAGAGCCTCAGTGGCCCAGAGCATCCGCTCCGCATCGGGTGTGTGGGAAAAGGCAGGATGTGAGCACTTGTATTTTGGGATCCCCTTCAAATCTTCCAGCACATTCTTTTGATTATCCTCCACGGGGGCAAACGTCTTCACTGAAGGACGGTTTGGTTTTTAGAATCGGCTGAGAGTTGTTTGCAGCCCAGCCTGGCGGTTAGAAGGATTAACGAAGAAGGAATACCGGCGGAGGCCCCCGGAAGGAGGTGGGACTCCAGCCTCGCCCACACGGAGGCCACGAGCCCCTGCAGTGTGGCTGGTCCCAGCTGAGATGCACTTAACGCAAAACAGACACCAGACTCCAGAGGCTGAGGGAATGCAAAGCAGCTCATCAGTAATTGTTTTCATATTGATTACATGCCAAAATGATACTGTTTGGGAAATAACGAGTGAAATCAGAGTATATTACCAAAATTAATCTTCCTCATTTCTGTTAAAAAATGCGGCTAGTGGGATATTTGAAATTGCGTATGTGGTCGAATTACATTTCTACCGGGCAGCGCTGGTCTAGAAAGAAGGGACTCATGTTCTTGTACGGCTCATTAAGGGACCTGGTCATTCTGGAATGATTCTTGAATTCTAAAAATATTCTGGACAACAGAATCATCATTAGAATAACTATCATTTTTCTAGACAGTTAGTTGGACAGACAACATGATGTGTAGGGGCCACGTGATTTTTTTTTAAGAATTTCATACCGAGGTTGGCAGGTGCCGGGGCGTGCCTCAAAGTTCAGACAGTAGCACCAGTGGGGGAGACAGGGAGGACCTGGAGAGGCCAGGAAGGCTTCCCGGAGAGACTGTTTGGGTGGAGAGGGGCCGAGTATCCAGATGGTGGTCCGAGCCAGGGGTCAGCTGTCTGCAGCCCATGGGCCAAATCGAGCCTTCTGCTTGTGTTCTAGTCTTCGAGCTGAGGATGGATTTTATATTTTTAAATGGTTGAAAAAAAATTGAAAGGAGAATTTTTTGTGACACGTGGTGACTTGTGAGATTCAGGAGAGAGTCTGTTAATCAAGTCTCACTGGGTCGCAGACACACCTACTGGTTACTGTCTGCAGCCGCTTTCACACTGTGGGACCCTCTGCCGTGGGGGTGAGGGTCCCAGAACCGTGATTTTCAAGGCGATGCTGATATTGGGAACCTCAGTGATTCGGGAGAAGGGAGTGATGGATCTTTCTAGGTAAAGATGCAGACAAGGGAGGGGTGACTTTCAGGAGGTGGTTAGAAGAATCTTGTGCTTGGGAGAGTTAGGGCCGTTTTGGGGAGACCCGAGAACAAAGTTGGGGGCACAGGAGGGGCCCTCACGGAGCCAGGTGGGCTGAGGATCCGGCATGGAGCCCCATGGCCTCGGACAGTGAAGGGCACCCTAAGACCCGCCCCTCCGCCCCACGAGCCCGTGCAAACCCTCAAGCAGAAAGATCCTCACTTAGGGAACATCGCAAACCAGCTCTGGATTTGAGGAGAAGTGTGCAAAAATGCAGAAGGTTCAAAGAACAATGTAATATACCCAGTTGATGGTTCAAAATATCATTTTCTTGTGGTAAAATAGACATAATATAAAAATGTACCACCTTACCAAGTGCAAGGTCAGTGGTATAAGGTACATTCACACTGTTGTGAGACCATTACCACCACCCGTGTCCGGAACATTGTCATCATCCCAAACTGAAACTCTGGCCCCCAAAACACTAACTCCCTGTCCCCATCCCTCCCCCAACCCCTGGCGCCCCCTCATCCTACATTCTCTCTCTATGAATCTGATGACTCCAGGGGCCTCGTGTAAGTGGAATCCTACACTATCTGTTTTTTTGTGAGTGGCTGACTTCACTGAGCACAGTGTCCTCCAGGTCCATCCATGTGGCAGGTGGCCGGATGTCCTTCCTTCTTAGGGCTGAATAATATTCCACCGTGTGGATGGACCACATGTAGTTCATCCACCCATCCATCAACAATTTTATCATATTGGCTCTCACCTTCATTTTTTTCCTTTCAAAGGGGAAGGTGAAGTCCCTCTGCAGATGCCTCCGTCCCAGCCCCCGCCCCATGAATCTGGCCTGCACCCTGCCCAGCGCGGTCTGAGCCTCGGACATGCACCATCTCTGGCCAGGGGCAGCATGGCTCTGCGCACATGTCTTCATTTATACGGGCGAGTTCACACCCGTGGCTCATTCCACGGCTCAGTTTGGTGGTCTGTGTTCCCGGGGCTCGACCGATGGGAAGCGTCTGGTTAGTTCACATAGCGAGTGATTTTGATTGTTGGGTTTTTGGCTGAAATAGAAATTGCTTTTGGCCCATCTGCTGGGTGTTGGGCTTTTGTTTAGACTGAGAATTCTTCCTTTTTATCAGCTCTTCCATTTACTCCTCTGTGAATTGACGCTCTGCTCCTTTTGTTGGTGACTCTCTAGGAGTTCTGTATGTATACTGGATCAAATCCTTTTGTTTCTTGTTTATTTTTTTATTTATTTTTTTAAGTTTTTATTTATTTAAGTAATCTCAACACCCCACGTGGGGCTCAAACTCATGACCCCGAGATCAAGAGTCACATGCTCCTTCGACTGAGCCAGCCAGGCCCCCCTCTCGTTTATTTTTTTAAAGAACGAGTTGTAGGCAAACTCGGGTCCTTCACATACTGCTTGTGACACCCTTCCCAGCTGCGATGACCCGTCGCATGTCGGGACATCAGGCCGGGCCTGGGGGTGGAGGAGGCCGGGAAGGACGGGCTGGAGGAAGGAGGATGCTCCCTGGGAAGCACGGTGGAAGGGCGAGAAGTTCAGGAAGGGAGGGCTTGTGGGCACAGACACAGGGGTGAAAACTGAGCAAAGAGAAGTCTGGAAGTTTTATGAGATCACCATGGGGGACGTTTGCCATGCCTGGAGACATTTTTGGCTGTCATAATGGGAAGGAACTGAGAACGACCTGGCCTCAAACGTGCATGGTGCCACGTGGCCTTGTGCTAGCAGGACCCATCCCGGTAGTTAGTGAACCACCATCCAACTCGAGCTTACTGGTGTGAGGCAGGACGCAGCGCCGAGGACACCTGGCTCAAGCCCATGACCTTGGCCTGACGCGCCTCCTCTGTGTCTTTCTCCCCCAGCCACATCTGGACGAGCCCCGCCCGGGCCGAAGCGTGCGGAGGATGGAAACCCTCCCCCGGCAATGTCTCTGGGCCGTCTCCTTCGCCGGGCCTCCTCCAAAGCCTCAGACCTCCTGACCCTCACCCCGGGCAGTGGTGGCGGGCCCCCCTCCGTCCTGGAGGGGGAGATCATCTACTCCAAGAACAATGTCTGTGTGCACCCACCAGAGGGGCTGCAGGGGCTGGGGGAGCACCACCCAGGTGAGCCCAGGAGGTGGGAGGGCCTGGGTAGAGGGGCTTGCTTTTCTTTCGAAAGTAACGAAGCCATAGCTTTGGAAAGCTTTCATGTCACTTCCCCATTTGTCCTAATTTCCCCATCTTCGAAGGGGCTGGTGACCTTTAACTTATACACATGGGGCAGGACAGTTTATGGGCAATCGGCCTCAGAAGAAGACATTAGGTCACTCCAGGCTGCTGGGAGCAGGGAGCCTACAGGCTGGGAAGCGGGCAGCCTTCCTCTGTGGGTGCTGGCCAGTACCCAGGGCCCCCTCCAGTGTGGCAGGAGCCCACCCCTCAAGCTAGGTGGCTGCTTCCCTTCCCACAGCCCAGAAGGCTGTGATGAGAACCAGGCGGACTGTGGGACAGGCCATGGACATCACCGGTCCTGTCTCCACCTGTCCTCAGACCCCACTGTTCTGAAATTAGGGCAGGAAACATCAGCTGGAGTCTGCAGCAGGGAGATGCAGGGACCGTGAATTCATCCCCCTGGGGCCGTGCCCGGGACACACCAGTGCCAGGACCTTCGTGAGCCTGGGGTGGACACTTTTCCTGTGGTGTCAGCGGCTTTGCCATCTTGTGCCAAGTCACAGACAAAGAAACTGCATATTTTTCCAGGGCTCAGGACGCGGCGGTGGCCAACTGCCCAGTGCATGGCAGGGCAGCAGGTCACAGCACGGAGCAAAGCATTCGCTTCTCTTCCAGGACGGGTACCTGACCATGGCTGTCCTCGGGCTGGGGGCAGATCTGAGGCTGTTAGATCTGGTCATAGTGGCCGGGCACTGACTTCCCTCAGCCCCGCTGCCCCCCATGGAAGGAACAAAATGATGGGTTGGTGATACCCAAGTCCTGTGTGGTCCTTTGTCGTTTGTGCAAATGACTTGCAACAAATACATGGATTGCTTTATTTTATTTGTATGTTAACTTCATGAGCGTGCCCGGAACCCCAGGCAGGCAGGCCTCTTTTTTGGACGAGGAAGTTGGTGCTCAGAGAGGCTGGGCCACTCCCAACGCTTGCCCGGGGTGGAGGTGGGGCAGGGGTGGGCACTCCTCGTTCTTCCTGCAGCCTCCCCAGGCTGCTGGAGGATGCTCAGGCCCCACCGTGCACCTGCAACCTGGCTGTGGCCTGTGGACTTGCCCACCCAGCGCAGTCAGAGGCCCCACACCAGATGTCAGAACATCTAAAAAAGTTATAAATTACAGTCAGGCCTGAGCGCTTTGCTGTATGCAAATTATGTGTCAACAGAATACTGAATAAATTAATTAAAATACAAAAAGTTTAAATTATGTTAATGAACTATTCCTACCTCGATAAGTCTATCTTTATAGTCACCCAGATGGTCAGGTGCAGGTCTGGAATCATCAGCCCCTACAGGTTCCAAAGCAGGAGAGCCGAGGTCCAGCCTAGCTCTTTCCTGCGCTATGAGGGACCTCGGGCATCCACGTGTGGACACCCCAGCCTGTCCACAGCCCCCACAGACAGCTCAGGAGCAGGCCCTGGAAGCTGGTTCTGGGCTGCAGACAGGGAATTCCAAGATCCTGCATCCCCGGCGTGTGCTCTAGAAGGGGGTGCAGGCTCTGGGTGGCACATGGCCGTGGATGCCTGACCACGGGGCCGACTCTGAGGATTCAAGGAGGAGGCAGAGGTTCTAGGGCCGGGTCTGAGAGTGTTAGCCCTTCTGGTCTAAATCAGAAAGAACAGCACAGCCTCGGGAGAGCTTCATGTTGATGCTGTTGTGATGGAAGGCCTGGTGGGGGGTGGGGGCAGAGGCCTGGGGCTCCCTTCCCAATCTCCGAGCCGCAGGATCTGAGGGTGTAGAAAAGTGTGGCCTCCCCTGCACCTTACCATTACCACTGAGTGTCCCCACCTCTTCTGGAAATGGAGCCAGGCTCAGGAGACTCCGGTGCAGGTTCTCAGAGCCCCGAGGGATGTGAGGGCCCAGCTCCAGCCCCAGGGGCTTTCAGAGAGGAGACCAGGAGGTCTGGGCACCTGGCATGATCGGCCCAGAAATCAGGACATCCTGAAGTGGCAGGAAGTGCCGCCTTCCCTCCAGACTGAGCGTCCAGGGGCCCAGAGAGCCCACCCATGGCTGCTGCCTCCTCGGAGAACCGCTCTTCTCCGCCCCTGTCTGCGGTCTGGTGCCTGACATCGGGGATGGCCCCTTCTTCCAGAAAGCCGCATTAAAGAAGATACACTGAGACCCCGACTGACCGGAAAACACCCAAACGCCCCTCTTTGGATTTATTTAGTATGATACATAAATAAAGCCCACAGCCTCCATCGCTCCCAGCTGTGGTGAAACCGGGCTCCTGGGCTCCTGGGCCCCTGGGCTCCTGGGCCCCTGGGCTCACCCAGACCTGGAGGCTGGCTGCGCCCGGGGACGCCAGACTGTGGCCGGGGTGGGGCTCTGAGCTGGAGGAGGTCTCCCCGTGCGTGGAAAGACAACGACAGGTCCCTGCCTGGGAGCCCAGTGCCCCCGAATCTGCTAAGTGCCCCCAGCTTTCACTCAGCTCAAGCCTGACCACGCCCCCTGGCCGGACTGTCTCGGGGCGTGGCCTCTAGCAGAAGCCAGAGGGAGGCCCCACCGTCCCTAACCTGCCTGTCCTCCTGACCCTCCCAGGCTATCTGTGCTTGTACATGGAGAAGGATGAGCTGCTCGGGAGCACCCTCATCCTCGCGTGGGTCCCCAACTCTCGCATCCAGAAGCAGGACGAGGAGGCGCTGCGCTACATCACCCCTGAGAGCTCCCCGGTGCGCAAGGCGCCCCGCCCGCGGGGCCGGCGCGCCCAGAGCTTGGGGACGCCCCACCAGCCCTCCCCTACGGAGCCCAGGCCCGCCCTGACCCCCAGAGACGAGGATGCCCTGGTGGTGGTGCAGAGCATCCAGGACGCCGTGCGCGTCAGCCCTTCACCCCCTTCCGAGGACGGGGAGAAGCTGGCCCAGGGCTTGGGGATGGCCCCGCCGGCGCCAGCCCACAGCGACTCCGGGATCCTGTCGGGGGTCAGCTCGCAGGACGGGCCGGAGGAGGGGCGGGAGCCCCGGCCCGAGGCCGGCGAGGAGGAGGGTTCCCTTGAGCTGTCGGCGGACGGTGTGAGCAGGGACAGCTCCTTTGACTCGGATTCCGACGCCTTCTCTTCGCCATTCTGCCTCTCGCCCATCAGCGCCGCCCTTGTGGACAGTGGCAGCTCCGTGTTCCTGGACAGCGAGAGCGGGTGAGTGCTGCGTCTGACCCCCAAGGCCGGCCCCGGGCCTCGCGGGGGGCAGCTGTGTGTGTCAGGCCTCTGCTCCCTGAGTGGTGAGGGCAGCCTGTGTCTCGCCCTGCCGGGGTCCGGCTCTCCCCAAGCCAGGGCCTCAGCACCCGTGTCCCATCGTCGATGCTGCCCAAGACGGCGGCGAAGGACCCGCAGTGGGGGTTCCACCTTCTCTCCCCTTCCTGTCCCCTTGGCGGCCTCACTTACGATAAGCCATCCCTACAAGTCTGACCTGCCCCATAACCCAAACTAAACCCCACGGGGCCAGGTCCTGGGAATCCCAGTTCTTATCACTGGGGGTACAGTAGATTGTCGGCCATCCCACAGACCCAAGGCATGCTCGGAGACTCCTGGCTGGTGGCATAAGGCTTACGGGGTTGCAGCCAAGCCAGGCACGTGGCCCAGCCCCCTGACCCCGGGGGAACCTTAGCCTTTCTGCCCAGACCCTTGAGCTGTAAGCGGCGGGAGCACAGTCCTGGGGGAATGTTGGTGGCATTCCCTCTATAGCCTGAGAGCCCAGGGGAGCCAGATGCCTGGGCACAGCAGCAGCCTTGCTGGTTCAGGCCACACAGGCAGAGCCGGGGGTGGGGGCAGGACTTAAGCTTCCTGGGGTGAACCTGTCAGGGGCTCGTGTAGCAGCCACCACACGGCATCATTAGGGGTCTGCAGGGCATCACGGGGGTGGACGTGCACAAGGCTCATGAACAGTGGGCTTGCACTAACCCGGAGCGGCCGGGGCCAGCACAGGACGGGCCACCCCCGACGTCGGCAACCCCTTCCCGTGCTCTGGCTGTGGTCCTCACTCTCCTTAGATTTCTAGGTAGACAGTGGTGAGCACGCTCCTAAGCGCTGATGTATTCAGCCAGCACACGATCGTTGACCTGGAGCTGTGAGCCAGGCACGGGCTAGGGGTGGATGGTTCAAGCATTGAGTGGGCACCAGGTGTGTGTGCCACGGATTACTTACGCTGATGCTCACAAGCACCCCCAAACCCTGTGAGGCGGGTCCTAACATCACCCCCGTCTATAGAAAGGGAAAGCGAGAGGCTCAGAGAGGTTACTTAACTTGCTGGAGGTCACAAAGCCAGTAAGCCAGCGGAACTGGAAGTGAGCCCGGATGGCTCTGCCCCGGACCTGGAGCACATGAGGTCACACAGGACAGACGTAAGCAAGGGAGCAGAGGAGAAGGAATTTGAGATGGATTCTTTCCTGATTTTATCCCCTCAACAAGATGTGGTCCATTAGAGCCTGAGAGTGGACTGATAACCTCTGTCTCGGGTATTGGAGAGCATATATGAAGGGGAGCGGTCCACTGTACCCCGTGAGGTTCACTGAGCTGTGTGGTGTTTCCCACCAGGGAAGCGGGCTAGGAATGGAACGCAAGCCTAGCTTCTGCAACACCACAGGGCTTGGTCAGAGCTCCCCCTGGTGGGCCACCCTGCTGGTGCCCGGCACCTCCAGGGCCCAGGTGGAGGGACGGGTCCCGAGCTCCCATCTTTACTGTGACTCAGGTGTCCTGGGCCTGGCCTGTGGTCTCATGGCTGAGGTCTTAGTGGCAGAATCAGAATCAGGGCCTGGTGTAATGGGCCTTGTAGCGCCCCTGATCACAGAAGGAGCTTGGATTTGGGAATTCGGGAGACCTGGTTGGCATGAGCCTGGGAAAGCTCTGTGTCTTCTTAGAACCTCCATCTCTTCTTTCGTAAGGTGAGGACAGTGACATCTGTTGTATGGGGTTACCCGGTGAATTCACTGCCGGCTTCCTTCCCCGTCCCCCGTGCCTTGCTGGTTCTCCACCCTGGCTGCCTGTGAGAATCAGGGGACCTTTTATACTCTCATGCCCAGGCAATTCCAGATGCTTCTAGAGCAGTGATTCTCACCTGGGGCCGATTCTGCCCTAGGGGACATGTGGCAGTCTCAGGACACACTTGAATCACAACCGAGGATGGAGATGTGATTGGCTGGCGGGTGGAGGCCAGGGATGCTGCGGAACACCCCACAATCTCCGGGACCGCCCCCCATGACAGAGGATCCTGCCCACGTGCCTCAGTGCCAAGGCTGAGAACCCTTCCAGACAGACAGGGGCGGCCCCAGAGTAGGGAAATTGTTTTGTTTTTCCAGTTGTGGTAAAATACACATAAAACAAAATTTGCCACTGTAGCCATTTAAAATTGTACAATTCTGTGGCCTTTAGCGCATTCAGTTGTGCAGCGGTGACCACTGTCTAGTTCCTGAACTTATTCCTCACCCCAAAAAGAAGCCCCACACCCACTAAGCTGCCACTCCCCATTTGCCCTCCCCCAGCCCTGGCAACCACTAATCTACCTTCTGTCTCTGTGGGTTTGCCCGTTGTGGACGGTTCCTGTAAGTGGAATCATGCCACATGTGGTCTTTTTTTTTTTTTTAAAGATTTTATTTATTTTGAGAGAGAGAGAATGAGAGAGAGCACATGAGAGGGGGGAGGGTCAGAGGGAGAAGCAGACCCCCCGCCGAGCAGGGAGCCCGATGCGGGACTCGATCCCGGGACTCCAGGATCATGACCTGAGCCGAAGGCAGTCGCTTAACTGACTGAGCCACCCAGGTGCCCGTGCCACATGTGGTCTTTGTGTCTGGCTTCTTGGAGCATGATGTCGAGGATGTGGACCTCCTGTTCACGGCTGGCTAATATTCCAGGTGATTCCGACTGCCGTTGGATGCGAGAGCCCCACTCTGTACCGTGTGCCAACTCCCGAGCGAAAGCAGGGGGGCGTCTCTCGGGTGCCGGGGTTCTGTGGCCACGTTAGGAGGCCTTTGGGGGGTAAGGCTTCCAGAGCCGTATGTTTGCTTTCCAGACCCCCGGCCCCACCCAGTTTCGTTTGGGGTCATCTGTTTGCTTAGAGCTGCTTCACAGATGGTGGATCGATCTCTGGGTATGCAGAGAAGACTGTGGTGTGGTCATGGAGGTGCCTCCACTACAGAGTCTCTGCAATTCTGTGGCGCTTGCTCTTCCGGCCCCAGCAGTCTGGTTAGGCTGGGGCTTTGTGTTGCGACAGGACAAAGACGGACGGGAGCCCTCCCTGCCTCCTGGCCAGGATTATGTCTTCAGCCCGGGGTAGGGGGGTTTGACATGGACACGGCCTGCATCCCAGACGGAACCTGATGGGTGTTACATGGAGGCACACTGGTTCCCAGCCCAGCTGCACATGACAGGTCTCTGGGAACTTTAAAAAGCAGATGTGGATTCTGGAAGGGGCTGGACGGGCCCTGGAATCTGCATTTTTCATAGGCCATTTTGATGAGAGCCAGATTTGGGCACTGGGCCAGTCCCCGCAATGCACGTTCACTTGCTCCTTTGCTCTCCAAGCCACCATACTGGAGACCGTGGAAGCAAGGATGGTGCTCCTCCACTCCTTCCCACCCCCACACAGTGCCCACACGGTGATGGGGCTGGAAATCCTACACTAAAGTGTCAGCCGTACGGGACACTATAGACCAGGCACTCCGCACCCGGCTGCAGGTGAGGATGCCTTTGGGCAGCCTTGGAAATGCCTAATGCCCAGGTGGCAGCCAGACCAACTAAAACAGAGCTGCTGGGAGGGGTCCCAGGGACTCCCAGCATGCTGCCTGGTTGAGAATCATGGCTCTGAAGGGTACTACAGGAAAAGAGGTGTGGTCCTTGTGCCTTGGACAGAGAGGGCGTCTGGGCGGAGGTCCAGGGCGGAGGTCCAGAGCGCCAGCATTGGCTGGAGCAGACACCCTGCAGCCGGGCTTGGCTTTGAGGACTGGCATGTGCCCATAGCCGCTCCTGGAGCAAAGGTTCCTAATGTAACAGCGCACTGGGTCCCCAGGAGGGGTGCGAGCAGACTGGCTCAAGGGATCCCTCTAGTGGCAGAACCTAAGAACTAGACGTGGAGGCTGACCGTGGGGCTGGGGATGGGCGAGGAGGAGGAGTACCCCCCCAACCCCCCTGCATCTGAGAGTCCCTCCAACATTTCGTTATGTGAGGGCGGTATCCGTTCCTGTGGGGCATAGCCTGGCAGGGCCCTGTTCCGAGATGGCCAAGGCACCTGCTCTACCCTACCCCCCACTCCAGCTCCCAGCACAGTGACGGCCTGAAATCCTTGACCAAATGAGCGCTCAAGGCCCATTGGGGAATGAGTGGCCGAGGAGAGCTGCTGTTCCGGCTGAGGTCTGAGTCCCAGAGCAGGGTTGGGTTCTGTGTTCCCTCAGTGCTGTGCCTTCCACGGCATCAGGAATTAGGGCTTGGGATTGGCATGCAGGTGATGATGATCATGGGGCAAGGTCAGCAGCGAGGTCACTGGCCAGCCTGTCATTTGTCTGTCCTGGAAGTCGCCCGGTCCAGTCTGAAGGGCCAGTGGGTGAGGCTGTCATATAGCAGGACCCCCCGTGTGGACCCCCAGGTGGCCTGCCAATCGACCCCGCCCTGGGAAGTGCATCAACAATGTGTGGGAAGAGCTGAGCACAGCTCCTGTCTCCTAAATCGAATGTCTTCTGAACGCATTCTAAGGAATAATCTGAATTTCAGAAATAAAACACATTTGCGTGAAGATGTTCATCACAGTACTTTTTATAATGGAGAAAAGGGGGAAAGCATTTAAATATCCAATAGTCAAGAAGGAACTAGCTCAACTCTGGTTCACCCTACCAGACAAGGGAGTTTTATCTGGGGTCAGTGAGCCCCTGAAATCTTAGGATACTTTTTGTCTGTGTGCTCATGGACACACATTTCCTAAGGAGGGGGCACCACGCGATTTCCGTGTCTGTGACTCCCGAACGTTCAGAACCTCAATGCCACCAGAAGGAAGGACACACAGTGTTTAGAAAGGCTGAACTGTCACATGGAGATTCACAGTGTCTCTGCAGCAAAGCAGGTGGCAAATCCCACGCATATTTTGGCTAAAGTCTATGAAAAGGCCCGGAGCGTGGGTGAGGCCATCCGGGGCAGGGAGGCCCAGGAGAACCTCCTGCCACGCGGGATAGACTCCAGATCTGTGCCTCTGATGTGGTGGCCACTGGCCCCCGTGCGCAGCTGGGCATCTCTGGAAATGTGGCTGGTGTGGCTTCAGGCACCACGTTTTACGTTTACATAATGTTGAGAGATCTGAATTTAAATGGCGTGTGCGGCCACCGTGTTGAACAATACAGGTTAGGGGATGGTGTGCCAGAATGTTAAGATCCTGTGATTATGAGTAATGTTTTCCTTTTCTTGATTTTCAACAATGTTATTCTGTGGTTATATTCATTTTATGATAAAAACCGAGTTTTAAAAGCAGAGAGCCCAGTGAAGTCCTGCCCGACTCAGACTGGCTTCCCCCCGGCCTGGCCTGCACGCTTGTCAGTGAAAAAGCTGTCCCAGGGCACCTGGGGGGCTCAGTCGTTAAGCGTCTGCCTTTGACTCAGGTCATGATCCCTGGGTCCTGGGATCGAGCCCCGCATCGGGCTCCTTGCTCAGCGGGAAGCCTGCCTCTCCCTCTCCCACTCCCCCTGCTTGTGTTCCCTCTCTCGCTGTCTCTCTCTGTCAAAAAAAAAAAAAAAAAAAAAAAAAAAGATTTAAAAAAAAGAAAAGAAAAAGCTCTCCCGCGCTGGCCGGTCACTGAGGTCCTGCCAGCAACTGATGCTAATGACCTGCTAGCCGGTCCCCAGAGCTGGGTCCCCACCCCTGGGGAGAGTTTCCCATCTCCCTGGATCCTCTGTGGTTCCTGGCGCATGCTCAGGGTGGCTGTCCCAAGTGAAGGGCGGCGTGCGGGGTTGCAGAACTGTCTGGGTGGCCTCTCATGGTGGCTTCCTGGGTGCCGTGGCCCAGCCCGCTCAGACGTGGGTCTACACGAGGGGGGCACAGGCCCCGGGGGGACGCGGGCTGGTGAACGCCGGGCCCACCTGCCCTCGGGGTCCTGCTCAGATGCCCACCTGCCTCCAACCTTTGCTCTTGATCTTCCCCCTGAGCCGGCCCGCCGTTCCACCGCCACTCCCCAGCCCTGCCGCCTCCGGCTGGAACTTTCTCCCCCATGCTCCTGAAGCCCCAGCCAGCCCGCGGGTGGGGAGGACCCTCTGGGCGCCTTGTTCAAGCTGCGCCTGAAACCCGCAGCCTCGCACTGTGGCTGTCCCGTGAGTCTTATGGGTCTGTCTTGGCAGCGCCATGCCTCAGAACTTTCTGTGGCAGTGGACGCTGTCCAGGCGGGTGTTACTGGCCACGTGTGGCTGTCGAGCCCTGGAAATGGGCCTCTTGCAACTGAGCAAGATTTTTAATTTTGTTGGTCCTCAATGAATTAAATTCTGATAGCCCCACGGGGCCAGAAGCTTCTGTGTCCGGCAGTGCTGGTCCCCACGAGACGGTCGCTGTGGGGAGGACAAAGGTGGTACAGAGGGCCCTCCAGATTATCTGTAGGAAGACAAGGGGTCACAGTACCGGTGGCCTGGTGCCCCCTCCCCCGCAGCAGGTTTCCCAGGGGTGGCAGAAGCCCACGAGGAGGGGCATCACTGCCCGGCTCCAGGCGCCCCCCCCCGCCCCCGCGCAGGACGCGAGGCGGAAATAAATGGTATCTTAAGTGCTTTTTGCCTTTAGGAGGAAAAGGCTGCATGACACCAGGCTATCAGCCGTAAAGGCTGAATTATTGATATCTGTCGTCCTCGTCGGTGTAACTGGCCTGTGTGCACAAGGGACAGACAGGAGGCGAGAACCCCAGCCTCTCAGAAGGATCTGGAAGCGGTGGGCTCAGTGGCCCAGGTCTGAATGCCTGGAGGTGTTGCTGCCAGGGAGCTGCCGCGAGGGACCTGGGGGTGCCGTCCAGGGTCCCCCTAAGCCAGCAAGGGCGGCCGGTGGTGTGAGACCACAGTTCTCAGTTGCTTCCGGCGGTTTCCATGGATAGCCTGGCCGTTCTTTTTCCGTACAGCCACCTCCGGCCGGCAGGGCGCCCATGCAGGGAGGGGGCGAGAAAGACGTGACCCTGAGCAGACCAGGGTGTGGGGGGGGGGCCAGGGGAGCCTCCAGGCGAGGCGACAGCGTGTTTGCACTGGGGGACGTCCCAGGAGGCTGCTCCAGCAGCAGCAGGACCAGATGGGGGCGGGGAAGGCCTGGGAGCGGCTGCCACCACACAGGAGAGGGGGTGCCCGCCTGCCCGACCAGCTGTGGGTCCCAGAGAGGCGGGAGGTGGAGCGGCCAGAAGCTGGTGGGGAGGTAGAGGGGCACGTCCCCTCCCTCAAGGTTTCAGGAAGCCACCTCTGCGCCCCGTCGTGGGCCTGCCCGGGGGCCCCGACGCCCCTGCGGATGCTCCAGGGACAGCCGCCCTCGCCCCTCCTGGGCCCTCAGCAGCAGCCTGGCAGCCGGGAACCTGGCAGCTTCCAAAGATCTGTTGTTTGGGTTTGTTTGTGCTTCTGTAACTGGGAGCTGAGATTTATTTCTTTAAAACATCCCATCTCCCGACACCCTGCAATCTGTTCTGGGCTTCGTTAAGACTAATCTTGTCTTCTGTTTCTGTAGCACTCGGCAGGCTCCGTGCCGGCTCTCCTCCCTCCCCTCCGCGTGCCCCCCCCCAGTCAAGGTGGCAGTCACCAGCTGCTCCACTCGAGCCTGTGGTGGCCGACACCCGGCTCTGAAGGAAGCAGCTTCGCGAAGGGCAGCAGCAGGTCGGAGCCCTGTGGACCAGCCTGCGGCTTCCGGGGGGCAGGCTAGGAAGCCTGGCGGGTGTCCAGGGCCAAGGACGTGCCCTTCACCATCTGCCCTCAGCCGTGGGAGCCCCTTAGCAGGAGGGGCTGCCCGGGAGCCCACTCTGGGCCTGGACAGTGCCCTGTCCTTCAGTGTCCTGCCTAGGGGAGCCATCTGGGCAGGGCAGGGACGGGCAGGCTTGGTGGGGGAGGCCCTGTGGGTCCCGCAGGGCGGGGAGTCTGGCCAGCTTTGTGGTCAGACCCTGAGCCCCACCATGACCCTTAGGGCATGACCTTGGTGACGTGTTTCATCTCCCCTTGCCTTGGTCTCCTCATCTGTGAAATGGGGCCATTGTGGGGATAGAGTAAGGCAGTAAAGGAAAGCGTGTGGGGCGGAGTCAGCCCCCAGTGGGTCACCAGTAGTTGTTAGCAGCATGGTCCGCAGGACACGGACACCTGCCGGGCGCCTGACAGCGTGCAGCCAGATGGGAAGTGCTTTGTGTTGGTGTCTGGGGGCTGCTGCAAGGAAGGACCACAAACCAGGCAGCTGAGGACAGCAGAAATGGATTCTCTCAGTCTGGAGGCTGGAGGCCTGAGATCGAGGTGTGTCTGCAGGCTGCGCCCCCCTCCGAGGGTCTGGGGAGGATCCTTTCTGCCTCTGCCCACTTTGGGGGGCTCCAGGCATTTCTTACGGCTGCATCCCTCCATCCCTGCCTGTGTCGTCATGGAGCCTCCTCCTGCGTGCGTCCGGATTCCTCTTCTTATAAAGACTGTGCTCTCTGCGTGTCGGGCCAACTCTAAATCTAGGGCCACCTCATCTTGAGACCCCTGACCGACTACTTCTGTAAGACCCTGTTTCCAAAGAAGGTCATATTGGGAGGTTCCAGGTGGACACGAATTTGGGGGACACTATTCAACCCAGCACGAGCTTAGTGTGAGCTGGCGCATTTAATCCTTGAAGCAAGGCCCAGGGCCGGTCCTGCCCTGCCCCCGTCCAGGAGAGCGCAGAGGCGCTCCCAGCTCACGTCACTTGCCTGGGGTCACAGCGCGCGGCTTGCTGGCCGAGAGACTGGCTTCGGGGAGAAAGCACGCACTAGCAGTATGCACGCAACTGGGCGTGGCCGGGTTCCAATAAAGCTTTATTTATGGACCCTGAAATTTGAAATTCATGGAGCATTCATGTGTCATGAAATATTCCCTTCCTTTTGATTTGTTTCAACGTTGAGAAATGTTCAAAACCATTCTTCACACAAAAACCCGCCCACGGATGCTTGTAGCAGCCTCCATCATAGCTGCCAACACTGGGGAGCAAACAAGATGTCCTTCGGTAGGTGAACGGACAAAGAAACTGTGGTCCGTCCAGACCCGGGGACTTTAGTCACTGCTAAAAAGAAATGAGCTACCAAGTCCCGGAAAGACCAGGAGGAACCCGGAATGCATATCGCTAAGTGAAAGAAGCCATGTGAGAAGGCTCCGTACTGTGTGATCCCACCTATGGGACATCCGGGGGAGGGCAGAGCTAGGGAGGCAGTAGGAGGATCGGGAACCGGGGCTGCCGGTGGAGTGGGAGGGAGTAGGGAGGGCCCGGAGGATGCTCAGAGCAGTGAGGCTGGTCTGGATGATCATAAGGCAGGTGTGTGGCATTGTACCTTTGCCAGACCCACAGAGTGTACAAGACCAAGACGAACCCGTGTGAACTAGGGACTTCGGTTATCGATGGTAATGAATCACTATTGGTTCATCAGTTAGAACAAGCGTACCGTGTTAACGCAAGATGTTAATAATAGGGAAATCATGTGCATGGGTGTGTGTTGGTGGGGGGGTATATCCAGGAACCTTCTACTCAGTTTTTCTGTAAACCTAAAACTGCCCTAAAAAATTAAATATTCTTTTAAAAACAAGTTCTCAGCTCTTGGACTGTAACAAGGACAGACAGTGGGGGCCATAATGTGCTGATTCTGGTCTCAACCAGCCCTGACCAGAAATGTAATGTTGAGCCCATGTACATGGTTTAAAATTTTCTAATAGTCTCGTTTTTGAACACTTGATTTTGAAAGAACTATAGAGTCACAGGAAGTTGCAAAAAAAAAAAAACATGTATGCCTTACAAGCCAGGAAGTTGAGGTGGGTACACCCCACAGGTCTGGCCAGTTTTCCAAGGGCCCATCGGGGGCTGCGTGCGTGCAGAGTTCTATACAGTAGTGTGGCTTTGTGTCACCATCAGCCCAGCCGGGACACCCCATGGCTCCCATATACCAGCTCAGAGCCACTGAGACCATCCTGCCATCGAATTGCTTTTGCATCTTTGCCAATAATTGGTTGGGTGTATTTGTGTGGGTCCAACAGCCACCCTTTTTAAAAAGTGAAAAAGAGACCTGTAAAATTAGTTTTAACAGTTATCCAGCATGCCCCAAATATTACCATGGCAACATGTGATCAGCTCCCATTATTGGTAAGAAGTGTTTACATTCTGTCTCCGGACCGAGTCTTGGGAACCCCACGTGTACTTTACCCGTAGAACGTATCTCAGGGTTAACTCACTGTCCTTCACGTGCTTGATGCCACGTGTGGCCTGGGGCCACCGCATTGGCCAGCCCAGGCTGGCATCCTGCTTTTTTTGTTTAGGTTTCTCTGGGCAGCCCTTTCCCCTGGACATCCCTCTGTCTTTGTCCATGATGGTTGGGCAGCTTCTAGGGGGAGGGCTGGAGAGTGTTTGGTTGCCTCTGCTAGGGAGGTTCTGCAGGCCTGACCCCCCCCCCCGGCTCTGAGCAGGGATTTGGGAGGTCCCCAGCCAAGGGTGTCACCCAAGGAAGCGACTGCACCTGGAGGGTCCCCTTGAAATCATGTTGTTGCTGACTGCCCTGCAAAGGACCATCCGCTCTTTAGAAAGCTGGCCTCTTTCTATGAAAGCTGTCAGGAGGGGGGAGGAAAGAAGTGCATCAATCCCTCCAAAACCGAGAGAAAGGAAGTTCAGCCTCCTGGAGAGGGAGCACTCCCTGGGGACTCGGGAGGCACGTTGTCCTTCCCTGCTCCGCTCACAAACCATGACAGCCCCTCTGGGGGTCCTTGATGCAACCCTGGATGATTTGTTGCATGGGGGCCGGAGGGATGCTCTCTGGGGAGCTCTTCCACTCCGACGGCATGGAGCCGCCTTCGGGAGCAGGAGGCCAGGGTCCCCCGGCGTCCCTCGGTGTTGCATCAGCAGCCCGGGCAGGGAGCCCGCAGCAGCTTCCCAGAGACCTAAGCATGAGGTCACAGAAGCAGTGACGTAGCAGTGCCTCCCAGGGACACGGGGAGCTCACGCTGTCTTCAGGGACCCACGTCTGGCTGTTGCAACGTAACCCAATACCGATGAAATTCTCCCTAAAAGTGAGAAGCGGAGGTGAATGACCTTTGTCTTTTTTTTTTTTTAAAGGTTTATTTGCTTATTTTAGAGAGAGAGAGAGCACGCGGGATGGGGGTGCAGAGGGAGAGGGAGAATCCCAAGCAGGCTCCACGCTGAGCATGGAGCCCGACACGGGGCTCGATCTCGAGACCCTGAGATCATGACATCTTGATCCGAAATCAAGAGTCGGGTGCTTCACCGACGGAGCCCCCCAGGCGCCCCTGACCTTTGCCTTTTGATTGACATGTCCTCGTATCCACTCTGTTTGCCTTAGCATTCATTCCCAGCAGAGTAATCAGCAAGGACTTTTTTACTTGGGTTTTCTGTCCACTTTAACCAATGTTCCTCAAACACCTGTGATGCACAGGGGACAAAGGGCTCCTGGCGGCCCCCCACCTATATCTGGAACATGCTTTCTTGCTTCCAGGAACCTGAAAGTGTGGTTTCCCTGATGGTCCTGCCCTTTGAGAGCGGAGGCCTGGACTCCGGTGCGAGCCGGTAGCCTAGGACAAGTCCCTGGCTTTACTTTTGTGGCAGGCAGTGACACAGATGGTCCCCGAGCATGGTGGTGCTGGAATCAAGCCATGGGTCCCACCCCAGCTCTGCCCGGCGGTGTGCCCTGGCAAGTCCCTGCCCTCACTGCCCCCCTTTCTCCTCCACGCTGTGGGCACAGTGACCGGTGCATCCACGAGGCCAGCATGGGGCGTGGCCCCTAAGTGCTCCCGAGGTCCATGGCCAGGAGTCCCCCCACCCCGTCTCAGCTGTGGGTCCCCAGGAGAAGGAGGGGCATGGAGACCGGCCCAGGGTTAGATGGCACACCCCTCTGCTCTTACGTTTTGTTTAATGGTCTCCAAAATGGGGTGCAAATGCTTTCGAGAAGGGGGACCTGTCCCGAGGGGCTTTGGAGCCAGAAAGGGCTGTAGGAAGGAGGTGCCTGCCAGGGTTGGGGAACATGGGAGTAAGAAGCCGGCAGTGGGAATGTTCTGGAAGGGGGAGGATGGCTGTCTTGTGGGTCACTGGAAGGAGACCCGTACACGTCAGGGAGGTGGGGGTAAGTAAGACCCTGGGCCCAGCAGAGGGGGCGGGTGGGCAGGGTGGCCTCTCCCAGGAGCCCCAGGGCTGGCGGTTAGGGCCGGACTCTGTAGATGGTAGAGGCACCAGGGTCTGTCTTGCTTCTGTAAATATTTAAACACTGGAAGGATTATTTTTGGTAGCTACGGTCTCTCTCCGAGCCTGGCAGGCTGCCGGGCTGCTAGGAAGGGTGTCAAGTGACTGCAGGCTCAGTGCACGCTCCCCGTGCTCCCCGTTCTGGCGATCCAGTGGCCACCATCGGTAATTGGGGTCATGGGCCCCCTCTTTGGGGAGAGTGTGGACAGACAGAGGCTCCTAGGCTTTCTCCCGCAGGTAGGAGCAACACGATAAATGTGGATGTCGTGTCTGAGAAGTTTCCCTGACGGTGGCTGCAAGGGACAGTTCCCTGAGCTTCCAGACCGCGAGCAGTGAAGTGTAGGGCCAGGAGCCAGCCAGGCACCCCAGGGGGGTCGCCACGCTCTGCCAGAGCCACCTGGGGTGAAAGGGCGCATTGTGTGGGCCGCAGCGTGGGGGGAGCCTGCAGAGAGCCGCCTTTGTCGGGCCCCCTGGGCAGACGTGCGAGGAGCCTGCTTCCCGGGCAGCCCCGGCCGTGCGAGGCCCAGGCAAGCACGCGAGCACCGGGACCAGCGGCCCGGGTTTTTGCAGAGCGGGCCACCCTGGTCCTGGCCGGCCACAGGATCGGGTCTGTCCCGGGCCTCGGCCGCACCGCTTCCCCTGGGAAGGAAGGACAAGGCTGGCAAACACCACCCCCTGAAACTCCATTTTCCGGAGGTGGCACTTCGCGTGCCCAGCAGATGGCAGGCTTCCTCCAGATCAGCCAGGGGTGTCCCCTGCCCGCAGCGCCCGCCCGCCAGCTTCCCGGCCCCTCCCTGGCGCCCCGCCCCGCACCCGGTCCTCCACGGACGGCCCATGGCCGAGGGACCTCCTCACGGGGGGACCTCCCCTCCTCTCTTCCTCCTCCTTGGCTGGTTTGCTAAGTCCCTCTTAGCACGGACGGGAACCGGCCAGTGCCTGCAAGCTCGGCCAGTTACAAGGGCTGGCTGTTGTGCTCTTGGGGAGGGGACGCAAGCTCAGACCCACGCCAGGCGCCCTCCGCTGTGGGACCACCGGATGCTCCCTCCCCGTGGCCGCTCTGTTTGCAGATGATCCCTGATCCTCACTGACCTTCCACCTCCTCTCTGGGTGCTGTGCGTAGAGAGTTGCCAGCATGACCTCCCCCGACCCCACATCAGCCCAACCACGACCTCCCCAGAGACCAGACAGGTTCTAGACGGGCTTGGCCTTGGCCTCAGAGCAGAGGCACCTGGCTGCTCTTAGACCCGGGAGTGGTCAGCTGGATGCAGACACAGGGATGCAGCCTGGTTCTCGTCCTTTCCACTGGCCCTGGGCACGCTGGACACACATGGACATGCTGTGTGGACACACTGACCCCGCGGCGTAAATAAAGAGTAGAGAATAAAGAGGAGGAGGCACCCCAAAGAACTGAAAGCAGGGACTCAAACGGGTATGTGTGCACCCACATTCAGAGCAACATTACTCACGGTCGCCAAAACGTGGGAGCCACCCAAGTGTCCATCAGTGGATGGATGGATGAACTACATGTGGTCCATCCACACGGTGGGATATTCAGCCTTAAGAAGGAAGGACATCCGGCCAGCTGCCACATGGATGGACCTGGAGGACACTGTGCTCAGTGAAGTCAGCCACTCACAAAAGGACAAATACTGGAGGATTCCACTTACACCCTAGAGTCGTCACTTATACAGACAGAGGGTTGAACCGAGGTTGTCAGGGGCTGGGGGAGGGGAATGGGAAGTTAGTGTTTAATGGGGACAGAGTTTCACTTTGGGACGATGACAACGTTGTTCTGCTGGTTATGGTCGCACAACAATGTGAATGTGCTTAGTGCTAGTGAACTATATACTTAAAAGGGGCTAAAATGGTAAATTTTATGTTGTACTTTGCCACAGTCGAAGCAGAGAGAGAGAAGGAAGAAGTTGAGTGAGCAGGGTCACTGGGATGGCGAGAAGCCACCTGGGTGTGCATCTGTCCAGCCTTTTGAGAACCAGTGTTCGCGATGAGATCCAGTAAGCTTGTGCAGGTTGTCCGCTTGGACTTCAGGCCTCGGGAAGTCCCAGGCTGCTGGCTGTGGGCTCTGGGGCTGCTCGGCCTGGAAGGAGAGCCTGGCTTGGCCACTGTGGTGCCCTAGCCAGAGGGGCCCGCCCTGCGAGAGGGACACCAGCTCTCAACATGGCTTGTTCGGTCCTAAAGCAGCTTATAGTAAAATCAGGAGCTGGGCTCTGGAAGCTGGTTCTTCCGGGAGACTCCCTGGGCCGGAAAACCTGGAGGAAGCCGGAGCCTTGTCAAGATTAGATCAGGGAATAGATACCACCATCCTGTTTTCCAGAACTTCGAAAGACAGATTACCCCCAGTCTTCTGGACACGGGGGAACCGAGCAGGCCCCTCTGGGCGTGGGCCCTGGGGCCCGTGGCAGAAGGGAGACACAGGGATGCAGCCTGGTTCTCGGCCTTTCCACTGGCCCTGGGCACGCTGGACACACGTGGACATGCTGTGTGGACACACTGACCCCAGGCGTGAATAAAGAGTAGAGAATAAAGAGGAGGCTCCCAAAGAACTGAAAGCAGGGACTCAAACAGGTATGTGCACACCCACATTAAATAACTCCCTAACACGACCCCCCCCAGCACCCCAGGAGGGTATGCCTCCCCCTACTAGGCCAACACTGGGAATCCAGTTGGGGGGCATCAGGGCGGGGCTGGCTGGGCATGCATGCCTCGAGGGCACAGCTGTCCCCCGCCCCATCCCCCAGGAATCTCTTTATCTAATGTGTGCTGAGATTGACCAGAGCCCATGTTTATGCCCCCTCTTAGAGTGTGAACACTGGCTTTTCTATTTTAATGAAGGTTCTAGAGTCCTCCCAGCCTGTGGCAAAGCAGGCAAAGGGCAGCTCGGGGTCATGGGCAAAATGAGCAAGGGCTGCTGGAGAGGCCGCAGGAACCCAGCTAGTCAGAGTGGCACCCCATTATGTGCTGGGCCTCGCAGTGGCCACAATCAGGGGCCCAACCCGTTCTCCCTCTTGCTTTGGTTCAGAGCGGCAGGGGCTGGGGTATGGATTGGAGTAGAGACCCCCGGGCTGGCGCCCCACCTGCCTGTAGGCACACCTGCTTTCTTGCTGGGATCCAGATGCATTGGCCCATTGTGGGTGTTTTCAAAGTCTAGGTCCAGAAACAGCCACCACATGGTGTGACCTCTGGTTCTGGCAGGTGTTCAAGTTCAACCATAACCTGCCCTGAAAAGGCCAGCATCCCTGACCTCTCAGGGGCCCCTAGTGAGGACCTCAGGCCATCCGCAGGGCCCACACCTGGGGTTATGGCTCATGGGGTGGCCTGGCTGGGAGCTCGAACCCATGGTGACTCAGCACCTCTCAGCTCTGCCATCCAGGGTCATCCTGTGGACGGAGCCTGTTCAGGCTTGCCCACATGGGGACCACGGGGCCTTTAAAACGGTTCTGAACTCAGCAAAGGCCCTTAGCCAGGTAGCGTTCTGGGGAGGGCAAAGACATGGAGCACTTATTAGGACTTTCTCTATGGTGGGCAAAAAAGCCCATGTCTTTTCACCCTTGAGATAATCTAGCACCGTGCTTCACTGGGGACCTCTCTGTCACTCAGGCTCAGAGGTGGCTTGCTCAAGGCCACACTCTTTGAGAGGACAGAGCCGGCAGAGTCCACCCACCTGCTCCCTAGACTGGTAGGTAACCAGTTAAGGAGGCTTTGGGCATTTTAACCACCTGCCAGGGGATAGCCCATGAGCTGTGGTGTGCCCCTGGAAGGGCCTCAGCTCGGGGGACCCCACTCCGGTTATTTAATGGGCAAAATGTGTTCCTGGTGCTTTTCCATCAGGGGAAAACGATGTTGCTGGTCAGGGTCTTAAGTGGCCCCCCACATTTGGGGTGCCCTAAGGGCCCCCTGGAATCCCGCCCCTGAGTGAGATTACCAGGTCACTGTGCTTGGCCTTTCACACCCAGTTCGAGTTTGAATAATAGACAGTAGAAAAATGTCCCACTGACCCCTCTGCATTTTTTTTGTTTTTGTTTTTTTAATTCCAATTTAAGAAACATCCTTTGGGGAAATCTTTTCCTCCTTTACTGATTGAAAGGCTTCTCCTTGGCAGGACCGAGGGGTCTGAATCCCCAGAAAGGGACTGGCATGAGAAGGCAGGTGTGAGTCGGGCTGCGGTGGCCCCAGCCAGCTCGGCCGGAACCGGGGAGTCACGGTCAAGCCCAGGACTCAACAAGACTGGCCGGGACAGGCTCCACTATACTGGGCAGAATTAGGCCTTGATTTTTTGAGGCTTTAACCAACAAAACAAGCAGGGGGCCACTGAGTTTTGCTTTGTAGCTCATTACCAATTAAAGGGCCAGTATCCCATGCATAGAACCTTCCAGAAAAATGCCCTTCACCCCTAAAGTTAATGATTTGGGTTTTGTTCCCTCTCTGTTGGAATTGGTTTGTTGAGTGGCTGATGTCATAGGAATTTCGATTCACCAGGAGAAGCCCCGGCTGGTGAAGCAGGGTGCAACCAGCTGAGCCATGTCTGACCTTCCTCCACCCTTTGACGATCGGGCAGATCCGTGGCCAGGAGCCCCATCCCGGTTGTGCCCACCACGCCCCTCGGGAACATGCCTGGTGGAGCTGACCGTGGGTTTGGATTTGACGCATAGCTCTCTACAGTTGACAAAGGGAGACTATGTCCAGTTTGGGCAAATTGGCCACAACCATTGCTGGAGCCAGGGAGAGAGGCCCATCAGCTAGAGTGACTTCTTCGGGGAACGTTGCTTTGTTTTGTGACTTTGGATAGAATATACAAGACGGGGCAAATGCCCGCTTGCCGAGGAGCCAGGGCTGTTGGCCAGGCCAGCATCTATCTGGCAGATGTCTGGGAAAATGTTTAAAGTAAATAAATGTGACGATTTCTGGGTGGACGTGATACCTTCCCCTCTTTCCTAATCCTTGCGCCTGGGGCGGGATCCCCAAGGGCAAGTTCTGGTCCTTTTGCTACTGAAGGTCAGCCTGGGCCTGGACCGGAACAGGGAATATTGGCTTAAAACCCACACCTCTGCACATGTACACATGCACCGTCCACGCGCACACATACGCATGCGCACATGCACACAGACCACACGTGTGCGCTCATGTGCATGCATACACACACGCATACATGCACCGATGCATGTGTTCATACGCAGAGGTATACATGCACATGCACGCGCACACACATGCACATGGCACATGTATGCATACACACGTGCACACACATGCACACATGCATATGTTCATATGCGGAGGCGCACATACATGCACGTACGTGTATGCACATGGCACGTGCATGCATACACGTGTGCGCACATACATGCACACATGCATGTGTTTGTATGCAGAGGCACGCGTGCACTTGCATGCACGCACACATGTGCACGTGGCACATGTATGCATACACGTGTGCATGCACACGGGCACATGTGCACTGCCTGCACGCACACACATGATATACATGGGCACACATGCATGCACACACATACATGCAAACACAAAGTTTCAGAGAGAAAAGTTTGAACATCTTTTGTTTGAGTCTGAAGGAAATATTCAATATTGTCTCATTCTCTCCTATTTAGTTTTTTCTTTCTCTCTCTCTTTTTTTTTTAAATCACTTTCAGAATTGCTGGGCTAGTTTTTCCAAGTTTAAGATATTCCCCTTCAGATCTCACACTGCCGTAGCATCCGGGACCTCAGAGCGCTCCCAGAGGGATGAGGCCATGGTTCCAAAGCTGTAAGGGAAGCATACTTCTTCCTGGGGACACCCTCCAGGGGATGGAGGAACAGTGCTGGTTCTTGATCGCTGGGCACATTCCTGCACCTGTTTATTCTGTTTTAAAAATAACCTCCTTAAAGAAGTGCTTGTTGCTCACGGGCACCCACACAGATATTCTGGAACAATGCCCTGTGTCGGTTGGCGTTGGGGTCATGGCCTGGAAAGATGCTCCTGGCTGGAGGCCCAACTGGGCCTTGGGCAATGACACTGGCCACATTCCCACAGCAGGTCCCGGTCCTGCCCTTCTGTGGCCTGCAGTGGAGATGCCCGGGCCCCGACTCATATCCAGGACCTTCTGCAGAAACAAAATATATCATGGGGAGCTTTGTTCCAAGGCCACCGAGGTAAGGGAGCTGGAGCAACACAGCAGGAGAGACCACAGGGCAAGAGGGTGCAGCTGACCGCAAATCCAGATCATCCCAGAGGTCATGAGAATGCAGTCTTGGCGGCCCCAGCCCCCACCACTACCCTGCCAGGGAAGGGCCTCAGACACCGATCTGGCTTCAGGCTTCTCGCTCAACCAAGACTTCCCGTTGACACAACAGGGGTGACAGGTCCCACGGAAGACGAAGGACGCAGGGCTCAGCCACACCCCTCCTGCAAGGTCAGGTTTGCTGAGCCTTTGCTAGGAATGGAAGCCCCAGCTGGGGTTTTGGTTTCCAAGATTAAATCCATCCAGTCACGAGGGTCACCCTGCCCTTTGTAGGAGGCAAGGAATGGGGCATCTCAGGCACCCTGGGGTGACAACCCCCTGTCTGTTTATCACTCCAAGCTCTGCCTTCCAAGATGGAAAACGCCTTTGTCAGGGGAAGCATCTGTCCCCTTCTGTTCTGTCTTTGCCAGTGGAGGTCTTGGGGTGGGGAGACTTCACAAGGATGCTGTGCAGGCAGGGGCTCTCCAAAACTGTCCTGGGGGCTGTGTCACCGCCAGGGTATGGGGAGGCTGCAGGACTGAGGCTTCTGCTCTTAAGCTCTGATTTGAAAGTGCATTGGTGCCCATCAAAAGCATCCTCGTGGGTTGGACTTCTCTTCTGGAGGATGACCAGAGATCTCCTTGCCTCTATGAACTGAGCGTAGACGGGGAATGGGGAGCCTGTGCCTGGTGTGTCCTAGAAAGACCAGGTCTGAGGCCAGTGAATAAGACTGGCGATGGATATTGACCCAAAGTGGGTGGATGCGGACCAAACACGCACCTTTGCTACCCCCACCTCCCATGCACCGGGGGCCAAACGGTGACTGGCGCCACAGTGATTTATTCAAGTGTTAATCAAACACTTTTATTTTCTGATTATCTCTCCGTTTGATGGATGGCAGATGCCAGTGCAGTCAAAATATAAACACTCCAGTCGGAACATTTCAAGGAAGAAATCAGCCGTTCCGGAGAGCAGGGGACAGCACCCCGTCTGCCGCCTGGCAGAGAGTTTCAGTGGGAAAAATTATTTTCCATAACCTTTTTGCTTTCTATTTAAATTAAGCTTCGCCAAGCAAGTTTGGCAGTAATAGAGGGCTCCTAATTTGGTCCCCCTTGACCTCTGCCGCCTTGATTGGCAGTCCGTTGTCGGGCTGGAAGTTGTGCCTGGGAGGTGAGAGTGAGCAGAACAAATGCCCAGGACAGCTCTGCGTCCCCCGAGGACCCAGGCGGAGGGGGGAGTGTGCAATTAGAGAGATCTTCACACAGAAAGTTAATTAGCTACTAAATAGCATTTAGCACAGTTTACGATGGGAAATGCATGTCTGAAAGCAAATGGAGGAGATCTCACCGGAGAGCGGGACGGCCGCCACAGGGCGAGGGCAGTCCTGGCCTGCTGGCATCTCCCCTCCCAGGGCCCACGCCACGCCAGGGTCGCAGGGCGGGGACTGTCCCCCGAGCAGCCCGGGCCTGGCCTCGGCGCGGCACTCCCACCCACCCCACGCACACTGCCCAGCCTCCCTGTCGCAAAATGGCTTAAATGTGTCTTCGCTTCCTGGGAATTGTGTCTGTAGGGGCGTTGAATAGTGTTCCCCCAAAATTCATGTCCACCCAAAACCTCAGATGCGACCTTAACTCGGAAGGTCTTAGCGGACATAACTGAGGATCAAGACGAGTCTGCATCGGATCAGGGTGGGTCCCAGGGTGAGGGTCTTTGCAAGAGACAGAAGAGGCCACAGAAAGACACAGGGAAGGTCTTGTGAGGCTGCAGGCAGGGGGTCGGAGGGATGCATCTACAAGCCAAGGACGCCGAGGATGCCAGCAACCCCCAGACGCCGGAAGACGCGAGGCAAGATTCTCCCCTCGAGCCTTCGGAGGGAGCGCGGCCGTCTGGACGCCCTGATCTCTGAGTGCTGGCCTGCAGGGCTGCGAGAGAGTGAATTTCTGTGGTTGTAAGGCACCCAGTTGGTGGTGATCTGTTCCAGCAGCCCCAGGCAACGGACAGTGTTGCTGGCCACGATACACCCCTGACCTCGTCCACGGGGCCAGGAGGCCGGTGTGGGTGCAGGTGTCTGAAGCCAGAGAATGGCTTGGTGGGCGGGGTGGGGGGGCCTGGGGGCCCCAGAAAAACGAAGAGGCGGCGTCAGGACCGCCTCTGTTTTCTGTAAGATCTAAATACTGACTTAGGTGTTGATCATTTGACCTTTATGTTTTGTTTCCCTGTTGAAACTGAGGGTTGATTGCTTGGGGTCTTTTTTTGTTTGTTTGCAGAGGGTAGGTTTTTGCTTTGTTTTGGTTTTTCATTTGTTTGGATTTCTTTGCCCTCGATGTTTTTCATGATTTGGAGGGATTTTGTTTTTCTTTCGTAATTATGAAAGTCACAGGTGATTTGCCAAAGTAATTTCAGAAGGGGGTGAAATCTTGCCTATGATCCACCCCCCAATGTGGCCCTTGGTGACATTTTGGGGTGTTTCCTCCTGCCTTGCCTTTATTTCTTGTTTGTGTGTTTCTGGTGCCTGAGTTATTTTATAGAGTTGTACACGTGCTATCTGTAAAATTGGGTTACTTGACTTTAAAAAAAACAATTCAAAATCCTGTTATATGTGATACATGCACTGGGACACGTGTGAAGGTACAGCCTCATACTTGCATGAGCCCCTGTCAGCCTTCGCGTGGCTGTGTGGGCCGGAGCCCCCATTGTCCCCCCGGTGTCCCCCCGTGTCTCCCCGGTGTCTCCCCCGTGTCTCCCCCGGTGTCGGGGAGGAACCGCCTTCTGGGATTCGGTGTGCGTTGTCTCCTGGCTTCTCCGCAGGGGGCCCCTGAGAGACGTTAACCATCGCTGCTTTAAAGGTCTGAGCCTTAGTGGGGGACACACTGACACACGTGTGTGCCACGCACATGCACACAGAGGTTCCGTGTGTCCTGTGCGTGTGTACGCACAAAGGTGGAATGCGGACGCGTATTTGCACACAGGCAATGTGATATTATTTATCTATCAAAAAAAAAAAAAAAAAGGAAGACATCCCAAGTCCTCAGGAGGAGGTGTGGCCGACCCAACGTCCTGACGGGACAAAGGCCACAAATATGGGAACGGAAAACGTCCTGCTGGAACACGGTGCCGACAGCATGGTCCCGTTTGCGCTCCAGTGTGTCCGTGCGCCACGCGCCCCGCACACCAGAGCGCCCCCACCGCTTCCCGTGGAGCAGCAGGACTGAGTCGGGGCTGGGGCTGGTGAAAGAACGGGAGACTTCGCGGTTTTGCTTTACCCTTGTCTGAGTGTCTGAATTTGTGACAAGCACATTCCTTTCCGCGGTAAAGAATTGGCGGAGAGGGCCGGGGATTTGCCCGTTCACTTTGCCTCGGGCAGGAGGAGGTGTCTGCCTGATTGTAGACCTCCCGACATCGCTTCCACCCGTTCGGAAATCACTCATTGCTGGTGCCGGCGCTAAAAAACCGTGTTCATTTGCGTTTCTTTATGACTGACACCTTTGAATGTGTTTCTGTGTGCTTACTCACGTTGTTTCTTCTTTTGTGAAGAAAAAGACATTGGCCCAGTTATCTCCTGGGGTCTTTGTGGTTTTTATGGAAGAGCACATCAAAGAGAAAATGCTATTAGCCTCATGGGAAGGTCCCCAAAACCTCCTCGAGGACCGCTTTGGAATTGTTTTCGTGGCGAGCAGGAAGCAGGGGGAGGCGGCCCGGGATCTGCCCCACACATCACCTTCTGGCATCTTACCCCTTCCACTCTGTGAACCGCCGTGGAGGGCTTTGGTGTGGGGCGCTAAGTCAGGCCGACAGGGGATGCCGCCCCACCCGCAGGAGCAGCCTTTCCAAGCTCCCCCGGTCCCTGAATAGACATTTGGCTCTAAGAATACTCTGTCGGCAATGTCCCAATCCTGGTTTGCCTTAAATACCCTGCGCCAAGCCAAGCAGAGCTGTTGGACAACCTGGAACCAGGCCCAGGGGATGAAGAAACAAGAGACGAGTAGGGGGCGTTGTAGGCAGGGAGGGGGGAAGGAATCAACGACAAGTCTGGTGCTGACATCACTCGTGGATGAGGTGCCGTGTGCGAAATTCAGGCTTGCTGCGTCAGCCTTGTGGCTGAGATTTAAATGAATATAAATGAGGAGCGCTATCAAAGAAGGCAGGTGATTTCGTTGTTTGTTATCAGGAGTTGCTGGTTTGGGTGGGGCGCGGTTGAGTCCCCAGGCGCCGCTCCGAGTGTGCTGGACCGCCTGTTTTGGACCCGCAGCCAGGACTGGCTGTCTCTGCTGTAGGGGTTCCTGGAGGTGGTTCACACCAACCCTGGATGTGGGAAGGAGATGCCGGGAGTGGCACCAAGCCCAGAGCTCGGGATCCAGAATGTTCTGGCTTCGAGCTCCACTCTTCTTCCCCCTGGCTGTGTTTCTCAGCAGGTGCCTTCACTCCCTATGCCTCGGTATCCATGTAGGAAAACGAGTTGACTGGCCTCATGATCTTTAAGGCGCTCCTAGGACCACATGCTCCTTTTCTGGACAAACCGGACTCCAGACTCCCCCTGCCCTCCCCCCATAAACCTCGTCCGATGGTCTTGCCGCTCTGGAAGGGGTGTTGCAGCCCGCCAGGTGGAGCTTGCTGATCTGTATGATGGTCAAGGAGTCCTTGCTGTGAAGCCCAGAGAGAAGATGAATTTGGGCTGAAAGCCTGAAAAGGAGTTCATGAAATTTAATCAGATGCCTAAGGGGAACACCTAAATTTAGTCAAATTATTATTAGTATTCATTCCATTTTTAAATTGCCTAGGGGAACGTCACTGAAAACGTCGGGAAACCACCAGCCTGGGTGGTGATGGTTCTGTTTCTGCAGAGCTGTGGGGCACGTCGGGGCACCACAGGGGTCCCTACAAACCACATGCCTGCTGCCCAGCGGCACCCCAGCCGGGAGCCAGAAGGTCCGGGATGGGGAGAGCAGGTGACCACAGGGGGTCAGGCACACCTGAAGGCTTCCTGTGTTTGGTGTAACGGACCCAGAGTGAATCACTTGTTGACCGCGTCAGCCCCAGGCTCTGGTCACCGGAGCCCCCCATGCACGGCAAGGCCCCTGGTCAAGGACGACTCCCACCCAGAGTTTCCTCCTTGTTACTTAGCTACGCGGTCAGTTTGTTACTTTGTCTGCCCTCTACCTCTGCTGGTTCTGGAGCTTGGGGCGGGCTTCCTGGTGTGTGGGAGAAGTTCCTAGAACAGGTGTACAAAGGACAATGGGGCCCCTTCCTTCCTGCTCCTGGTAAGATGTAAGACCTGTGTGATTTGGGGCCCAACAGATTGGAGGGGGACTTTCCAGGGCTGGAATTTTTAAAAAAGATTCCTGGGGCACCTGGGTGGCTCAGTCGTTAAGCGTCTGCCTTCGGCTCGGGTCATGATCCCAGGATCCTGGGATCAAGCCCCGCATCGGGCTCCCTGCTCCATGGGAGGCCTGCTTCTCCCTCTCCCACTCCCCCTGCTTGTGTTCCCTCTCTTGCTGTGTGTCTCTCTGTCAAATAAATAAATATAAAGATTTTATTTATTTATTTGAGAGAGGGAGAGTGAGCAGGACAGAGAGGGACAGAGAATCTGAAGCAGACTCAGCACTGAGCACAGAGTTGGACATGGGGCTCAATCCCATGACTGTGAGATCATGACCTGAGCTGAAATCAAGAGTCGGACACGTAACTGACTGAGCCCCCCAGGCACCCCCCCCCTGCAATTCCAGGCATTTTTGTAGAAAAACCACACAAGGCCAACGTGGTACCTTTTTATTGCCCTAAAAAACCTGTGTGAGGAGCCTGTGCTTCCTCCCGACCCCACACAGGTGGCGGTACTCCTGGCCTCCCCGCCTCCCCAACCTCCTCCAGCATCACATTGTTGGTTTGGGCTTGGGGTCCCAGCTTCTTCTTGAGAAGGTCATGAGGCTGGCAGGCAGGCTGGGCTGGGCCTGCTACTGTGGGTGCCTTCCCTCTCTGTCGAGGCTGGGAGCCGGGACCGCCATGGGCGTGCATCCTCTGCCTTTCTCTGCCAGCCCAGGGGTCTTGGCAGTGTGGCCCCCGGGGCCTCGCCTCTGCCAGGGTCTGGCCCTTGCCGGATCTGTGTCGCTCCTTATTTTTCTCGGGCATACACAACTTCCCAAGTGTGACCATGAGTGGGCTGAGGACATGCAGCTAATGAGTGCACTTTGCTCTAGAACTCTCTCATTTTCTCTCCTATGCTAAATTTCTGTAAAATCTGGAAGGATAAAAAAATGTGTAACTCTGTTTTTCGTTCTTTTGGAGTTCAGAGAGATCTCTTTCCTCTTATTTTCTCAGTCAATTCTATTTCAAAGATGAAGTCAGCCGGGAATAAAACCGAACACTTGGTCCTCAAAAGCCTGGTTCGGGAGCAGCCAGGAGTGGTCTCCAGACTGCTTGGGCTATTAATTATTTTGCTTTATTTATTAGATGTACCCAGCGTCCCTTAGCCTCCAAGCATATTTACAAATGCCTTAAGGGAAAGAGAAAAACAATGATTGCTGCCATCAGAGTCTCCAGCCCTTCATGAATAATACCGTATAATGACGTTAAGTGGAGAGGGCCCCGCACAGCATCCCGCGTACATCCTGTCTACCTGTGTGACAATTGTAATGCATCCGATGCAGGGAAGCTCAGAAACTCGTGAAAGCAACTGGATGGTTTAAATGACATTTTTCTTAATTTTACTTAGAAATCGGATGGCATCATTCTATTTGACTCAGAAAAAAAAAATACAAACACAAACAGCATCCAAAGGACGGGTGCGTTCTCTCCCGCCTGCCATGAGGGTCTGGGCAGCCCAGCGCCGCTCCCCCTGGGCCATCGGAGGAAAAGAAGCAAGGCCTGGCCTGGTTATCTTTTCCTAAATTGTGTTGGTAATAAACCTGAATAATGTGCCTGTTCCCTTCCTCCCCGTGATTTACGCCTTTCATAATTAGCCCTGCACACTCACGTGATGTCAGAGACAGAGAGACAGAGGCTGAGACACGGCCCTCCCGGCTCGGAGCAGCATGCAGAGCTGTGATTTATGCCCCGCTCAGCCCGTCTTCCCTCGGCCTGCGGTGTCCCTCTGGGCGGAAGAGCCAGGTTGGCCTCGGGCGTGGGCTGATGACACCCGAGCTCAGCCACAGCAGGTTCTAGGGACTGAAACAGCAGACTCTGCCCGGCCTCCACTCTGAAAATTTGCAATCGCATCAAAAACGACACTCTAAGCCCGGGAGGACCGGTCCCTGGGGTGCTCCGGGGCACCGAGGTCTCCGGAAAGCTTGTCAAGCTCACATTGGCCACGCAAGGGGCCACAGTCACCCAGGTTTAGTGCCCTGGCCGGCCACCCGGGAAGTGCCATTGACTGTCCCCCCTGTGCCCCGCCTGGCCGGGCTCCGCCAGCAAACCCCAGCGCAGGCCCCACAGCTGCTGTGGTCAGCGGAAACCAGACAGAGTCCAGCGCAGCGACCGGATTGATCCAACGCTGTCTGTGCGCACGCGTGTGTGTTTGTGTGCACGTGTGTGTGGTGTCAATTACGGCAGATGTGCCTTCGGTTTTGCTCGGAATAGTCGGCTTAGTATGCATTTTAGAAACTGCCAGAACTTGAGAGCCTAATGGGGTCTCAGTTCTCAGAGTCCAGCCGCCGTCGGCTCCATCGTTCCGTTTTACAGATGGAAAGAAGGATATGCAGACAGTGAGGCCTCCTTTGTCACCTGCCCGCATCCTCCTCTGTGCTGGGCCCTGCTGGGCGCAGACACCATCCCTGCTGGGGGCCATGACACATCCCAGGGAGGCGCGCGTGCTGGGAAGGGGCTTGGGGCAGGGCCACAGGCTCAGGGAAGGCGGGTCCCTGTCTGTGGAGTCAGAGACTTCAAGGTGGAGGACTGCCCCTCGGCCCCAGCCTCTCCTCCTTTAGACACAGCCCTGGCGAGGCCCCCTCCCTGTCAGGGAACAGGGGACAGAAGGGTTTCTACCTGAAGTCCCCTTTTCTCCCCGATCCCTCATTCACGGAGGGTTGGGCTGGGCTCCAGAGGATTCGAAGAACAGAGAGGTGCGGAGAGGGGCATGCATGCAGAGGCTGAGGGCTGGGGGGCGGCTGGGACCAGGCATGGCAAGCACTTTGGAGCCCAGACTTGGAAGGAGATGATACAGGGTTGCGGGGCCTGTGGAGGGCGGAGGGCATCTTGCCTGGACTGACTGTCCCATAACCACAGACGGTGGGCCGGGCAGCAAGCTGCACCTGATGAGCAGACGGAAGAGCAGCGTCCACCCAGCCCTGTCCCAGGGGTCTCTCCCAACACGCTTTACAGATGAGGAGACTGAGGCCCAGCCAAGTGGGTAACTGGCCCGACACCACATAGGCTGGTTAAGGGGCCAAGCCAGGATTGGTCCCAGGTCCTCCAGGAGCTATACCTGTGAGAGGGAGGATTCCCCTCGGCTTGACTTTGGCTGGAAGAATGTAGGCACAGGGCGCCTGGGTGGCTCAGATGGTTAAGCGTCTGCCTTCGGCTCAGGTCATGATCCCAGGGTCCTGGGATCGAGTCCTGCATCGGGCTCCCTGCTGCTTGGGAGCCTGCTTCTCCCTCTGCCTCTTTCTCTCTCTGTCTCTCATGAATAAATAAATAAAATCTTAAAAAAAAAAAAAAGAATGTAGGCACAGCCCATACATGCCTGGTGCAGTCGTTCATGTTCTGGTAAACACACGTGTGCATGCTGCTGTGTGTGCCATGCTTGTGGTCGGCGACTTGTCGGCTGGCCCCGTCTGAAAGCCCTGTGTGAGAGGAAACGCCTGATGCTTGGCACGTGATGGAGGGTGCGCTCTCCTGCTGCACATTGCAGCAGCCTGGAGCAGTGGCCGGGACTCCCTGGCCTCAGTTTCTGCATCTGAGAAGTGGGCATGGCCATGATGGGGTGGGGTTCCTGCTTAAACCTTTAGAACCGAGACTGCTCAGTTTGTGTTAGTGATCTTACCTCATCCTCTCGGCTTTGTCTGGGCAAGGAACAGCTGGGAGGAGCAAGACCCCTGGTTGTCCCGTGTGTGGACTAGTTAGCTTCTGGGGAACAAGGCAGAACGCGAGAATGCCCAGCAGCATGCGGTGGGCAGTCAGGACCCGCCAGCCAGAGGCTGTGTCACTGCGCGGGGTGCCCGCGCCCCGCCGGGCTGCCTCACCCGTGAGTGGTGGAAGCTGAGAGTGCCGAAACGGCGGTCCTCGTGACTGAGAGGCCTCTGTCACCCTGGAACCCAGTGGCTTTGCCGGGCTCTGCCCAGACCCCATGACAGCCCCGCCCTGCACCGCGGTCCCTTCCCAGGTGACTCTCACGCTCCATCTGAATGGGCAGGTGCAGGCAGCGCCAGAAATCACGCGTGTGCTCATCGTCCCTGGGCCATGCATGGGTGGACCTGCTGGGGTCAGGTGAGCAGCAACCCACGGGAGGCCAGGTTCCCGGCACACCTCCCACCAGCTCGCACGCTGTGCGGGGCGGGCTTGGCGGGCATTGCCATCGGGCAGATGGCAGAACATCAGATCCAGGTGGTTTCGTTCTCCCTCGTACCCTGATGCCAGGCTTTCTTCACATCAACTTTACCAAATCAGAAGAAAGAATAAAACAAAACAAAAGCATGCTTTCCCAAAACCCAAAGCCCTGCGGGGAGGGGGGAGGGGATGCCACGCAGACTGCAGCAGCTTCTGGGTCTTCGTGGGCCCTGCCAGGGACAGGTCACTTCTCTCTCTCAGGGCCACCGCCGGCGCGGAAGTAGTGGTCTTCTTCCACGGCCTTCCCTAAATATAGAGGACGTGGCCTCCCACCCCCACCCCTGCTCAGATGGAGGACCCAGGCCAAGTAAGGGATGGGACGCAGGGAGACAGCCGCAGAGCCCTTGTGAAAGCAGGATGGCCATCCTTCTACCTACTTTCTGAATGTTCCCAAACATATTTCACAAAACTCTTCATTGTCCTCAGGATGAAGCAAAGCAGCTGCGTGGACAGCACAGGTGAGCAGAGCTTCCTACCAGCCCTGCCCGTCAGCTTGCAGGGCTCCGCACGGCTCCCCGGCTGCCCCGCCCCGCAGCTGATCCGCTCGGGTGGGCGTCAGGCCAGAACCAAGCCAGGGAGAGAGAGGAAAGACCAGAAAATTCATGGGAGGGTAGGGGAAATGGAGAGGTTCCAAAGCGGTAACCTGTTTTCCTCTTCCCCTTTTCCTCCCCCTCCCCTTCCCCTTCCCCCTCCCTCCCCCTCCCCCTCCGCCTCTCTCTCTTCCTGTCCCCCTCCCCCACCCTCTCCCCTCCCCCTCCCTCCCCTGTTCTCCCCCCCTGCCCCCCCCCTCCTCTTCTCCCTCCTCCTCCCCCTCCTCCTCACTCTCCTCCCCTACCCCTCTTCCCCTCCCCCCCTTCTCCTCCTCCTCCTTTTCCACCTGCTAAAATACACATAACAGGGGCACCTGGGTGGCTCGGTCGGTTTTGCATCCAACTCTTGGTTTTGGCTCAGGTCATGGTATCGAGCCCCGCATCGGGGTCCGTACTCAGTGCAGAGTCTGCTTGGGATTCTCCCTCTCCCTCTGCCCCTCCCACTCGTGCTCACTCTCTCTTTCTCTTTCTCTTAAATAAATAAATAAATCTTTTTAAAAATACACATAACAGGGCGCCTGGGTGGCTCAGTCGCTTAACCGACTGCCTTCGGCTCGGGTCATGATCCTGGAGTCCCAGGATCGAGTCCCGCGTCGGGCTCCCTGCTCCGCGGGGAGTCTGCTTCTCCCTCTGACCCTCTTCCCTCTCGTGCTCTCTCTCTCTCATTCTCTCTCTCAGGTAAATAAATAAAATCTTTAAAAAAAAATACACATAACAAAACTTTAACCACCTCAACCATGTTTGTGTGTGCAGCTCGGTGGCACTGAGCACATTCGCACGGTCATGCGGCCGCCACCCATCCACCTCCAGAACTTCTTCATCTTCCCAAACCAAAGCTCTGTCCCCATTAAATGCTGACTCCCAATTCCCCCTCCCCAGCCCCCGACATCCACCATTCTTTCTGCTTCTGGGAATTTGACTCCTCTGGGGAACTCATAGGAATGGAATCCTACACTATTTGTCCTTTTGTGATGGGCTGACTCCACTGAGCACCACGTCCTCAAGCGCCATCCACGTGGTAGCAGGTGCCAGAACGTCCTTCCTTTTTAGGAGTGAATAACATTCCACTGTGTAGATGGACCACATTTAGTTTATCCATCCATCCATTTGCTTGCAATCTTGCCTTCAAATCTTTGAGGCAACCTGTTTCTAAAATCAATGCCAGGGCCCTTCTCAGAATGACTCTGACCAGCCCTTCCAGCTTTCTTCTCTTTCTGCACGTGTCCTGCACCTGCTCAGGCTCTTCCCTTCACCCAGAGACCACCCAAGACCAGCCTGCACGCCCCCTCTCTCCTGCCCTGGGGGATGCTCCCAGCACTTTCTGCGTCCGTCTCCCGGAGCCATGCATGGTCTGTGCTATGTCACTGCCCCTGTGCACGGCTTAGCTCTCCTGCAAGCTCCCCATCTCCCAGTGGGCAGGGCACCTTCCTCAAGTCTTCCTGAGTGAAGGTGAGGATTGCAGAGAAGCACCATTGATTCGACTTTAACAAGTCCATTGAATAAAAGATCAAAGGCTGTTCTTTTTTAATTGTGCCTGATCCATTGTCCCAAAATGATGTGAACAGGCGCCCTTCAGCTGTACGTAAGCATTGTACGCAGGGCTTAGGAGAAGGACTGCCAAACCACCGACGAGGACAGCTTCTTGGCGGGGGGTACATGGGGCAGGGTGGGGAGGTGTTGGGAAGGGCATTTCCACTGCGGACTCTGCACGATTTTTAAAATTCTGAACCACAAAAGTGAATTTATTTATTACTTGCACATTTTAAGCAATAAAAGAATTACAGGGAGTGTCTTTTCATGTAAAATTATTTGCAATATGAGATCATTTCCGTGCCCGCACTAGGAGGAAAGTTAAACTCAACAAAGTGAGAGCAAATGAATTTTGGTTTCCAGGGCAGTGTGGTTTTCACAGTAGGACAGATCCAAGGACTGCTGCCTTTTCCAACATCTTTTGCTTATTTCATGTACTCATTCCCCCGGGCTCTCTGCTTTGCTGGCTCTTTCCCTCCCCCCTGTCCGGGGCCTCTCCGAGGCCCCAAGACCACTGCGCTGGAGTGGCTGCCCCCAGCCCCTCTGCCTTCTGCCCCTGGGCTCATGGCCCCCGGAGTGGTCCATGACACAGCCAGCTCCTTGCTGTGTTTGCCAACTTGTTCTCCGCCAGCTCGAAGCTCCACACGGCGGGGCCCGCACCTAGCCGTCCCCAGCACCAGGGCACACACAGAACTTTGTGTTGAATAAACGAATATTTTCTGAGGTCATGCCTGGTGCAAGACCCTTTGCTAGGAGACGTACAAGATGAATCAGGCAGGGGAGAACGGAGACCCAGTGGCTTCTTATCGCGCTACCGTTCCCACGACACAGAAGTCACACTTTAAAGCACACAACCTGGTGGCATTTCATATGTTCACAAAGTTGTACCGCCATCGCCAGTAATTCCAGAATATATTCATCACCCCAACAAAGAAGCCCCATTCCCCACTGCAGTTAAAACCCACCTCTCCCTGCCTCCGCCTCTGGCAGCCACAAATCTGCTTTCTGTCTCGACAGCTTAACGGGTTCTGGGTATTTCGTACAGACGGAATCATGCGATCCGGGGCCTTGTGTGGCTGGCTTCTCTCCGTATGTTTTCAAGGTTCACCTGTGTTGTTGTGGGTATCAGCACCTCGTTATGTTCTGTGGCTGAATAACAGTCCATTGTATGGATAGACCCATTCAGGTGATGGACACCTGTATCATTCCCCCTCCGGGGCTGTTATAAGTGATGCTGCTGTGAACATCTGTCCACGTTGTGGTGTAGACATATGTTTTCAGTTTTCTGGAGTAGGTACCTGGGAGTGGGACCGCTGGGCGGTCACACTGTGTTTAAATTCTGATGAACTTCGAACCGTTTCCCACAGGTGCTCCAGTGTCTCCAGATCCTCACCAATACTTACTGTCATCCATCTTTTTGGTTCTGGCATTCCAAGTGGGTGTGAGGTGGTGGGTGTCTCATGATGGTTTTGATTTGCATTTCTCTGCTGCCTCGTGACGTTGGGCATCTCTTCATGTGCACGTCGGCCATGTGTGTGTCTTCACTGGAGAGAGGTCTGCTCAGACAGACCCATGTTTGAGCCGGGTCACCTATCTCTTCATGGTTGAATTCTAAGTGTTTTTGTATATTCTGGGTTCGAGACCCCTATCAGATATGTGATTTGCACTTGTCTTTTCACTTTCTTGATAGTTTCCTTTGAAACATAAAAGCTTTTAATGTTTAGTAAGTCTGAAGTATCTATTTTTTCTTTGGTTGTTTGTGCTTACGATGTCATTCATATTGAAGAAGTTGTGATCTGATCCAAGGTCATGAGGATCTATGTGCCTGTTTTCTTCTAAGAGTTTTATAGTTGTAGCTCTTACATTTAGGTCTCTGGTCCATTTTGAATTAACTTTTGTAAATGGTGTGAGGTAGGGGTCCAATTTAATTCTTTTGCACATAGATGTCCAGTTGTCCCAACACCATTTGTTCAAAAAAACCAAACAACAAAGTATTCTTTCCTCCACTGAATTGTTTTGACCCTTGTTGAAAACCAACTGATCATAAATGTATAGGTTTCATTTCTGGACTCTCCATTTGATCCATTAATCGATATGTCTGTCCTTACAGCAACACCACACAGTCTTGATTACTATAGCTTTGTGGTAAGTTTTTTTGGTTTTGTTGTTTTTTTTAGAGAGAGAGAGTGTGTGCGAGGTGGGGGAGGGGAGGGGCAGAGATAGAGGGAGAGAGAATCTTAAGCAGGCTCCACACCCAGCGCAGAGCCCGACACGGGGCTCGATCTCACGACCCTGAGATCATGACCTGAGCTGAAATCAAGAGTCTGAACTGAGCCACCCACGCGTCTCTGTAGTAAGTTTTTAAATTGGGAAGCGTGAGCCCCCCCTTCCCAACTTTGTTGTTCTTCCTTTATATTGTTTTGGCTGTTCTGGGTCCCCTGCATTTCCATATGTATGTTAGGATCAGCTTGTCAATATCTGCAAAAGAGCAAGTAGGATTTTGATAGGGATTGTATTGAATCTATGGATCAATCTGGGGAGTATTGCTGGCTTAACAATACGAGGTTTTCCAGTCCATGAATGCAGGATGACTTTCCATTTATTTAGGTCTTCTCTAATTTGTTTCAACAATGTTTTTGTCATTTTTAGGGAAAAGTCTTGTACTTCTTGTGTGTGTGTGTGTGTGTGTGTGTGTTGTAAATGAAATTGTCTTCTTAATTTCACTTTAAGCTGTTTATTGCTGTTGCATAGAAATGCAGTTAATTTGTTTTAATTGATCTTGCATCCTGCAACTTTGCCGAATTCATGTATTGGTTCTAATAGGTTTTGTGTGTGGGTGTTTGAATTCCTAAGAATAGTCTACGTGCAAGATCATGTCATCTGTGAATAGAGATAGTTTTATTTCTTTCCTTCTAATCTGGATGCCTTTTATCTCTTTTCTTGCCTAATTGCCCTGAGTAGAACCTCCACCGCAACAATGAATAGAAGGGGAGAGAAGCGGACATCCTGTCTTATTCCTGATCGTAGGGGAAAGCTTTCAGTCTTTCATCATTGAGTATAATGTTGGCTGTGGGTTTTTCATAGTTGCCCTTTATCAGTTTGAGGAAGTTCCCTTCTATTTTTAGTTTGCTAAGTGTTTTTGTCATGAAAAGGTGTTGGATTTTTGTCAAATGTTTTCTCTGCTGCTATTGAGATCATGTGGTTTTTGTCCTTTATTCTGTTAATCTGGTGTATTACATTGATTGCTCTTCATATGTTGAACCACCTTTGCATTCCTGGCATAAGTCCCACTTAGTCATGGTGTATAATCCTTTTTATATGTTGTTGAATTTGGTTTGCTAGTATCTTGTTGAGAATTTCGTGTCTGTATTCATGAGGAGTGTTCAGAAGGGCCTAGAATGCTATGTTCTTGGGATGTTTTTTGTCTGGTTTGAGCATCAGCAAGTGACTTTATGCAAAGTCAAAGACAAAACACACAAAAAAGAATGATAAACTTCTAAGGATTTCCCAAAAATTAAGGAAAGTCAGCATATACTGCCTACCTGGTGCATGGCAGGCACTCTGCTTAGCGGCTTCTCCAAGGATCCAGAGAGAACAGCATGGATAAAATGGTATCAAAGCTGGGCCTTGGAGAGTGAAAAGAATAGGCAGAGAGGCAGAGCAGGCAGCCCCCAGGGAGGGACCCAGTAAGCAAATGCCCAGAGAGGACCTCACAGGGTGGAAAGGCCGTGAGTTGTCCAGTTTACTCAGGATATACTGGGGTATAGTGGGTTGAATAATGTCCCCCAAATTCACGTCCACCTGGAACCTCAGATGATGATCTTATTTGGAAATCAGGTCTTTGCAGATGTAATTAGTCAAGATGTGGTCGTTCTGGATTAGGGTGGGCCCTAATCCCATGGCTGGTGTCCTTATAAGAAGAGAAAACAGAGACAGACCCCCCACACATGGAGGGGGAAAGGCCACATGATGATGGAGGCAGAGATCGGGGTGATGTAGGTACCAGTCGAGGAAAGGCAAGGATTGCCAGCCGCCACCAGCAGCTGAGTGGCAAGGAAGGGTCCTCCCCTGGATGTTCAGAGGGAGCATGGCTCTGCTGACACCTTGATTTCGGACTTCTGGCCTCCGGAACTGTGAGGGAGACACTTCTATGGTTTTAAGCCTTGCAGTGTGGTGATTTGCTGTAGCAGCCATAGGAAAGCGATGCAATCGGATATGATATTACGTGCCAGGCTAAGGACTGGGGCTTTGCTAGGGGACAGAATGTGAAGGCTGACAGTTTCTGAACCAGGAGCCTGGGACAGAGGGGAGGAGTAGACAGTTTTTAGTGGCATCCTTTAAGGGATGTTTTTAAAAACAGAGTTTTGTTTTCCTTTGTATCTTCCTTTTTGTTTTTTTAAATTGTTCCAACTCATTTTGGAAGTCATATGCCATAAGTGTCAGGAGCTTGAGCTTTGGATCAGCCACACCCGGCCATCCATCCCTGCTCAGCCATTAACCGTCTGTGATATGTCAGGACATCATTCCTGGCCTCGGTCTCCTTAGCTATAAAATGGGGTTAGTAATATCCCCCTTGATCAGCAGAGCTCCTCGCACCTAGGAAGCCACTGTTAAATGATGACCATGATGATGTTCAGTTATTTACACCTGACCTTTTCCTTTCATCTTTTTCTTCATGAAATTATCCTTAATCATTTTTCAGTATAAAAACCATTAATAGGCTTCTTGTTTAAAAAAAAAAAGGTATAAGTATACAGGATTAGCTTATTATTTCCAGTTATCAAAATGATTCATTATTACTTTTAGAAAAGTTATAAAATAAAAAACAAGATGAAAAAACTATAATCATGCCATCTGGACATGATCATTATTATAATTGGGGGACCATTTTCTACTTCAATAATATATTTAGGTAGATATAAAGTATCTATAAATATATCTTATATATAAAACCATATTGCTGTATTTCACGTAGTTTTGCATCCTATGTTCTTCATTTCACATAACAGTGTGAGCATTGTCCTTGTTCTTTAAAAACTTTTATAAAATGTTTTATAATAGCTTAATGGCATTGTATCATATTAATGGACCACAATGTATTAAAATATTCTCCTGTTGGGGCGCCTGGGGGGCTCAGTCGGTTGAGCATCTGACTCTTGGTTTCGGCTCAGGTCATGATCTCAGGGTCCTGGGATGGAGTCAGTCCCACATTGGGCTCCCCACTCAGCGGGAACCTGCTTCTCCCTCTCTCTGCCCCTCCCCCTGCTTGTGCTCTCTTTCTCTCTCTCTCTAAAATAAATAAATAAAATCTTTGCTTTTAAGATTTTATTTATTTATTTGTCAGACAGAGAGACAGCACAAGCAGGGGGAGTGGCAGGCAGAGGGAGAAGGAGAAGCAGGCTCCCCGCCGAGCAAGGAGCCTGATGTAGGACTCGATCCCAGGACCCTGGGATCATGACCTGAGCCCAAGGCAGATACTTAATCAACTGAGCCACTCAGGCGTCCCTAAAATAAGTAAATAAAATCTTTGAAATAGTCTCCTGTTGTTAGAAATTCGGTAATAGGGGTGCCTGGGTGGCTCAGTCGGTTAAGCGGCTGTCTTCGGCTCGGGTCATGATCCCAGGGTCCTGGGATCGAGTCCCACATCGGGCTCCTTGCTCAACAGGGAGCCTGCTTCTCCCTCTGCCCCGCCCCCCGCTTGTGCTCTCGCTCACTCTCTCTCGCCTACACTCTCTCTCTTGAGCAAATAAATAAAGTCTTAAAAAAAAAAAGAAATTCAGTAATAGTCCTGAGTTGAATATTGGTGGTTTGTTTCAACTTTATTGAAGTATAATTTATGTATATTAAATTGTATATATTTGAAATGTATAGTTGTTGAGTTTTCACGCACACGCACACACACACACACACACACACACACAGACACACACCGGTAAAGCCATCGCCACAGTCAAGTTCATAAGCATCTTCATCACCCCCAAATTAGCCTTGGGTCCCTTTGTAATCCATCCCTTCCTCCAGCCCCTGCCCCCAAAATGACTCTTCTGCTTTCTGTCACTATGGATTAGTTTACATTTCCTAGAATTGTATATAAATGGAATCATGCAGTATATACTCTTTTTTCTGTCTGGGTTCTTAAAGGCAGCATGATGATTTAACAATGTATCCACATTGTTGTGTGAATGAATCGAGAGTCCATTCATTTCTACTGCTGAATCCTATTCCATTGTAGGTATAAACCACAATTTGTTTATTCATTCACCTGCTGGGTTGTTCTCAGTTCTTAGCTACTACAAATAAAGCTGCTACGAACACTTACAAGGAAGTCTTGCATGTGAACGTAGGTTTTTTTTAATTTTTTATTGTTATGTTAATCACCATATATTACATCATTTGTTTTGGTGTAGTGTTCCATGATTCATTGTTTGTTCATAACACCCAGTGCTCCATGCAGAATGTGCCCTCCTTAATACCCATCACCAGGCCAACCCATCCCCCCACCCTCCTCCCCTCTAGAAACCTCAGTGTGAACGTAGGTTTTTATATCTCTTGGTAAATACCTGGGAATGGAAGAGCCAGGTCATCTGGTGGGTGGGTGTGTAACTTTTTAAGAAACTGCCAGTTTTCCAAAGTGGTTGTCCCATGTTGCACTACCACCAGACACATGTATGAGAGTTCCAGGGGTTTCAAGTCCTCATCGGCACTTGGTATGGTTGTGGTCAGTCTTTTTCATTCTAACAGGTATGTGAGAGTATCTCACTGTGGTTTTAATTTCCATTTTCCTGATCGCTAATAATGCTGAATATCTTTTCATATAATCTAGCTTTCTTTGAGTCTAGCTTTTTTCCACTCAACACATTTGAGATTCATCCATGTTGTTATGTGTATCATGGTTTGTTTCTTTTCATTGCTGAGTAGTATCCATTGTGGGGATGGACCACTGCTTGTGGATCCATTAACCCATGGAAAGACCTGTCTGCTGATTCTTGGTTTTGCAGTTATGAATAAAACTGCTATAAGCATGCACACACAGACTCTTCTACGAGCATTGTTCATTTCCCTTGGATAAGTACCTAGGAGTGGGATTGCTGAGTCATATGGTAAGTGTATGTTTCCAAGGTGGCTTTTTCATTGGCAATCCCACCAGCCACGTGTGAGTCTGGTTGCTCTGCGTCCCACCGGCAGTCTATACTATCAGTTCTCATTTGTGTTTCAGTCTTTCTCATAGGTGTGTGGTGTGTCACGTTGCTTCTTTGTATGACATTATGGTTCCTATTTACATTTCTCTCATAACCAACCATGTCACGGGGTGCCTGGCTGGCTCAGTTGGGAAATCATGTAACTCTTTGATCTTAAGAGTCATGAGTCTGAGCCCCACATTGGGTATACAGATTACTTAAATAAATAAAACTTTAAAAAAAATGACCAATGATGTCGAGCACCTTTTCATTTGCTAATATTTGCCCCCTTTTTTGGTGAAGTGTCTTTTCAGATCTTCTGCCTATTTTTAAATTGTGTTTTTCTCATTACTAATCCTGAAGTTTCTTTATACATTCTGGATATGGATCCTTACCAGAGATGTGTTTTGCAAGTATCTTTTTTCAGTCTGTGGCATGTCTTTTTATTTCCTTAGCGGTGTCTTTCAAAGAGCAGAAATTTTTCATTTTAATAAACTCTTATTTATTAATTTTTTTTCTTTTATGAATCATGCCTTGGTATCATATCTAAGCAATCTATGACTAACCCTACTATTGAGTTTTAGGGGCTTCTCATACATACTCTGGGTATATCTTTTATTGAGCATATGAGTTGTGAATATTTTCTCCCAGGCTATGGCTTGCATTTCTATTTTTTTAATGGTGAATTTTTGAAGAAAAGAGTTTTTAATTTTCCAGTTTATTAGCATTTCTTTGATGGCTTATGCTTTTTGTGTTCTAACAAACCTTGGCCTAATCTAAGGTGGCTAAGTCCTCTTTCATGGATTCTTCTGGCAGTTTTATAATTTTAGGTATCACATCTGGGTCTGGGACCTGTTTTGAGTTAATTTTTGTATCTGACATGAAGAAAGGGGGAATGGTAATATTTTTTCATACAAATATCCAGTTGATCTAACATCATTTGTGGAAGAGCTATCCTTTCTCCATGGAATTGCATCTTTGTCAATAATCAATTGATCATATTTGTCTATTCTATTCTCTCTCTATTCTGTACCATTGCTCTAAAAGTCTGTGTTTTCAGCAGTTCCAGACTGCCTTGACTACTGTAGAATTATGATCGGTCTCAAAATCAGATAAGTCCTTCAGCTTTCATCTTTTTTTGTTGTGTGATTACTTTGGCTATTCTAAGTCTTTTGAATTTCCATATGAATTTTAGAGTCAGCTTGTCAATTTCTACCCCTCCCCCCATGATCCTATTGGAATATTGATTGGGATTGTGTTGAATTAATAGATTGTTTGGTAAGATTACCATCCTAACAATATTGACTGTCTCAATCCATGGACATGGTATATCTTTCCATTTATTTACATTTCCTTGAATTTTTCTCAGCAAGGTTTGTGTTTTTCAGTATAGAGGTATCAAATGTCATTGGTTAGACTTATTCCTAAGTATTTTACATAGGGGTTTTTTTGGAGGGGGTGCTATAAATAGAATTTTTTATTTATTATATTTGCCAGTTGTCTGTTGCTAGTTTTTAAGAATACAATTAATTTGTCCACATTAACTTTTTATCCTGCAATCTTGCTAAATTCACTTCTTAGTACTATTAGTTGTCTTGTAAATTTCGTGGGATTTTTCACATAAAGAATTGTATCATCTGCACACAGGAACAATTTTACTTCTTCTTTTCCAATCTTTATACATTTAGTTTCTTTCCTTGCCTTATGCAGAGGCTATAGCCTCTGGTGTGATACTGAATAGAAGTGATGAAAACAGGCCTGCTAACCTTATCCTGATCATGGGGGAAACAATTTGGTCTCCAGTCATCAAGTATGATGTTAACTGTAGAATGTTTCTAGGTGACCTTTATCAACTTGAGGAGGTTCCCTTGTATGCCTACATTGGGGATGGTTTTTATCATGAATAAGTGTTGGATTTTTGTCAAATGATTTTTCTGTATTTATTCATATATGTATTTTTTGTGGGCATCTCTGGTTGTTATCTTAGGATCAACATCTACAAATGAAGGTAAAGGGTCAAAATGTATAAACATTTTTAAGCCTTCTAGATCCTATTTCTGAATTTCCAGAAAGAGAAATTTGACCTGTATACAGTGCCTCCCCACCCCTGGCTGTGCAAGAGTGTCCCTTGAGGCCCAGAGAGGTTAAGTAGCTTGCCCAAGGTCACACAGGTAGCAGGTGGTGCAGCTGGGATTTGAACACAAGCTCTGTGGCCCAGGTCCTCACCAGCATATTTTATTGCCTCTAAGTTCTAAGTTCAGCAATACAACCCCACTTACTCTGCTTTACTTATTTTTTTAAGATTTAATTAATTTATTTATTTGAGAGAGATTGAGTGCGAGCACAAGCAGGGGGAGGGACAGAGGGAGAAGCAGTCTCCCCACCAAGCAGGGAGCCCCATGCAGGACTCCATCCCAGGACCCTGGGATCACGACCTGAGCCGAAGGCAGACGCTTAATGACTGAGCCACCCAGGTGCCACTGTTGGACATTCTTTTGTTTTGGTTTGGTTTGGTTTGGTTTACATACATTTTTACCTATTAAAGCTATTATTCCCTGTCTTATGTATATATATGTCCTTCGGCTTCTCGTCTTGTTTGTTTTGTTTTAATAGATGTTATTTTTTAGAGCAGTTTTAGGTTCATACAAGAATTGAGAGGAAGATAGCGGGATCTCCCATATACCTCTTGCTCTGACACATGCATATCTTCCCTCGTTATCAGCATCCCACCCCAGAGGGTACATTTGTTACAACTGATAAACCTACATCAACAAATTATCACCCTGAGTCCATAGTTTACATTAGAGCTCACTCTTGGTGTACATCCAATGGGTTTTAACAAATGTGTAGTGACATATATCTAACATTATAGTATCATACAAATATGTAAACCAAACCAAACCCTTGAATAATGTGGTGGTTAGAGGTGCCAACCCCCCGCACGCTCAAAAATCCACATATAACTTTTGACTCTCCAAAAACTTAACTACTAATAGCCTACTGCTGATCGGAAGCCTTACCAATATCATAAAAGATCAATTAACACATATTATATATATATATTATATATTGTACTGTTACAATAAAATAAGCTAGAGAAAATAAAATGTTATTAAGAAAATCATAAGGAAGAGAAAACATACGTACAGTACTGGACTGAATTTATGAGAAAAAAATCCGCTTGAAGTGGACCCATGCAGTTCAAACCTGTGTTGCTCAAGGGTCAGGGGCAGCTTGCCTCCCGGCAGACTCCTGAGGGGGAAATTATTTGCATTAATTTATTGATTGACCAATTAATTCAAGACACTATGCTCGGGACCTACCACTGGGGTTCCACGGGTTCAAACTAGAGCCAAGTTGATGGAAGCCTTGGGTCTCCTTGGCGTAGTGCCTGTGTAGACATGACTGTATGGCCACCTCGGTCACCTAGCGTGACATCTGTTTCCCCATCAAGACCCGTTGCCATGAGGGAACGACTGTATCTTGGTGGCTTCTGCATCACCAGCTCCAGGCGTGGTCCTGGCAGAGAACACATGGTCATTTAATCCTCGAGCCTGGGATGAACGTGCAAAATGTCTGTGAACTTTGAAGCGGTGGAAAAAGAACAGTAAAGAAATAAGATCTGGGGGAAATTGAAATCAGCACAGTTTTTATTTTTTATCTGTTTACACGTGGAGAACAGTTTGGTTTTAAGAATATTCAAATGTGCCGTGTGTAATTTGGGTTGTTCATAAAATTATTATGTGTGGTGCATTAAAATGAAACGGATGGTTTATTTAGGCAATCTCTCCCGAAATACTACAAGTTAAAAATGTGTCATAGATAGAGCCAGAAAGACGCTAAACTCCAAGGAATGTAGCATCTCTTAGTTTTGGTTGTTTTCTGAGGATATCACCAAAATGCAGAAACAGAAACAAAAAAGAGCAAAACGAGCATGGTCACAGCTGAACACAGGGAGTTCTTCGTCACCTGGTAACCCGGGCCACGTCAGGTGGTTGGAGATTAAACCGGGCCTCGAGTTCTCCGCAGCAGCAGCAGCTCCTACGGAGGAGGGCGGTGTGCGGGTCCCCACTCCCTGAGTCAGGCCCGCCCACCAGTTGCTTTGGCCAATGGGATGTGGCGTGAGTGACGTAGGCGAGTCCAGACCCGGCAGCAGGTGCCTCCTGGCTTGCTCCCATGTAAGGAAGCCCAGGCACAGGAGGCAAGGCACCACGAGGGGAGAGAAACCCGGCCGACGGTGGCAGCACAGCCCCCAGACCTTGTGGACCGAGGCCATTTCAGCACCCCCACCCCCACCCCGCCCCTGCTCCAGCTGCGTGAGCGCCCAGCAGAGCCCCTGACTCAGCCCCGCCCAGCCAGAACTGCGAGCAAGTAAGAGGGCTTGTTTTTAAGTTGCTAAGTTTTGAAATCATTTGTTACTCGGCAACAGATAACTGGTGTATATATAGGAAGGGTCTCTTTTCAGAGAAAGCTTGACCTCCAAAACTGTTGTGGTTCTCAAGGTCAAAGAGGCATCGGGGCCAGATGTTAACATTTTTAAATTTTAAGATATCCAAACTTCTAAATTTGCCCTTGTTTTTCTTCATCCTGAGCCTTTTGAGTCGGCTGAAACAGTAAGTCGATGGAACCCCAGTGGTAGGTCCCGAGCATAGTGTCTTGAATTAATTGGTCAATCAATGAATTAATGCAAATAATTTCCCCCTCAAGAGTCGTGAAAGGGTATAAGCAGCCTCTGCCTGGAGGCAAGCTGTGCCTGGAAGGTGTGTAGTGGACCCTCTCTCTGGGGCCCTTTCCTGGTTTGAAATTGGCTCCTTCCCCTCCAGGGAGGCTGTGCTCCCGGCCGCAGCAGTGGAGAGGGGAGTCTTGGGGAGTCTTCCACCCACGACTGTGCCAGAGTGAGTCTCCGTCCTGGCTCTGTTTTCTGGAAAGCTTGGCCCGCCACATGGGGTGAGCGGGCCGCAGCAGTGTGTTGGCAAGGGCGTGCAGGTTTTGGAGGGTGGTGCTGTGTGCATGTGGTGGTGGGGAGGCTGGAGGAGGGGGCTGGAAATAATGCCATCCTTTGGGGGCTCCCCCTCCAGCCAGGTTTGGAGGCGAGCCCAGGATGGGCCGGCCGGCCTGGGAAGCATGCAGAGCCCATGATCTCCCAGCCGCTGGGGCCTCATTGTTCAATAAGGAGATTATGAGATGCTGCACAAGTGGCCTGGTGGGGGGCTGTCTTCAGGCCTGCCACGGGCCTTGTTTTGCACACAATGACTGTGTAGTGCAGCCCGGTCAGGGTCCACTCTGGAAGGCGGCGACTGCCTCAGCCTTTTTGGGTCCAAGTTTGCTGCATGGCCACAGTGGATCGGCTCATCTACCTCCCTTCCCATCCGCTACCTGTCTGTCCTGTTGGAAGGCCCAGGGGCCCCCACGGAAATGGCAGGACCAGGCTCAGCCCACTTCCTGACACAGGGAGGGAAGAAAAAGCATCCTACACACCAGGACCGTTATTGTTCTAGAAGCAGCAAAGGTTTAAAAAACCAGTCTTTCTCTTTGAGGAAGCTCCAAGTTATGAGGGACTGTGCTCAAACCACCCAGAGTGGCTTTGTGGAGAGACCTGGTGCCTATTGGAGGAAGAGGTGCCTTGGGATTAATCGCCTCCGACACTTTTATGCTCTGGGCTAGAACAGAGAGACATGATAAAGCAATCACTGTGGAATCTCGGTAGGATGCTGGGGTTGGGGCCTGGAACTGATGCATGCTTTACTCTGGTTACGTTTTAGTGGGCATTTGCTAGATATTGCTGGTAAATCTCAAGAGATGGCATTTAACCTATGGTACGGCTGAACCCATGTAAGAAAATATTTTGCAACTAGGGTTTTGAACAAATTTGTAAACTAAAAAAAAAAAACAAAAAAAAAACAGAATAGGGCCCCTGGGTGGCTCAGTCGGTTAAGCGTCTGCTTTTGGCTCAGGTCATGATCCCAGGGTCCTGGGATGGAGTCCTGCGTGGGGCTCCCTACTTGGTGGGGAATCTGCTTCTCTCTCTGCCTCTCCCCCTGCTTGTGCTCGCACACACTCTCTCTCAAATAATTAATTAAATCTTAAAAAAATAAATTAATTTAAAAAAACAGAATAAGTGGGGTTGTGTTGCTGAACTTGGAACTTAGAGGCAATAAAATATGCTGGTGAGGACCTGGGCCACAGAGCTTGTGTTCAAATCCCAGCTGCACCACCTGCTACCTGTGTGACCTTGGGCAAGCCACTTAGCCTCTCTGGGCCTCAGTTCCTCCTCTGTACAGGAGGGGTAATGACACGACTCATTTCAAAGGATTATTGTGAGGATATATGTAATAAATGCACATGAGGAGTGGTTAATACAGGGCCAGGCTCAGACTGTTTAATAAATGTTCATTATGCGTATTATGAGTATCAATAACCCCCATGTTTTCTAACTGAACCATAAACGGAACCAGGGTTTTTTCAGGAAAATAGTGAACTTAACGGGACTTAAATGGAAGCCCCATGCTGTCTAAAGTGGTCACGAAACAGCTTCCCGTAGAGAGCTCTGAGGACCAGGGTGCCCAGCGCCCAGTGCTCTGCCGCTGTTGATCCCGCACAAGACCCCGGCATTATCCTCACTTTGCACCTGGGGACACAAGGCTCAAAGGGGCTGGGTGACCTGTCAGGGTGAGCTCATCTGTCATTAGGGCAGCTTACTGCCTTGGTTGACATGGGATGCACTTTCACCGTAACCATGCGTCCCCTTCCACACGAAAATGGGACTCATTCATTCATTCATTCACGGTGTCTGTGGAGAGCCCGTCACCTGCGTGGCGCCTCCAGTCCTGTCTGTGTGTGTTCGTGCCTGGGCCCATGTTGAAATGTCTCCCCCACACCCTCCCTGCCCCGCCCCCGTGGCCATGACACGACCTCCCCCACCAGCTCCCCGTCCAGTGCCGATGCCCACCTGCGGTTCCCGGACGGCACCGGCCTCCTGCAGACCCCGCGCTGGGACGAGCCGCAGAGGGCCTGTGCCCTGGAGCAGATCTGCGGCGTGTTCCGTGTGGACCTGGGGCAGATGCGCTCCCTCCGCCTCTTCTTCAGGTGAGAGCCTCTCTGGGCAGCTTCCTGGAAGGTGGCTAGTGGTGCAGGGGTCCCGGCGGGCGGGGCTTTGGGTCCAGGGACAATGCTGGCCTTCCCAAATGTTTGCTTCCCGACATCACTAAGCTGGAGAGCAATGGTCCCCCACGATGGCTGCTCCCAGGAACTGGGTCGGGGCAGCTACCAGCCTCCTCCACCTGACCTCAGGGTGACAGTGGCCTGCTGTGGCTTGAAACTCTGGCTTGGAGAACAGCCAGATGGGGGCCGCACAGAAAGCAGCTACAGGCTTCTCCCAGTTACCCACGGAGAGGCTTTGCAGCTCGGCCTGTGTGTGCAGGACGGGGCCCTGGCTTTCCGGAGGGAGGCTCTCCTTTCTCATGGTGGGCGGACTAATAGTGTCCTGTCTCGTGGCCACATCAAATCTCTCCTGAAAAGCACAGCGGCCCAGCCACAGAATAGCCCCAACTGAAGACCTGTGCTCGAAGCAGGTGTGTCCCCAGAGGGTCCCAGACCCGGAGCCACATTCTGGCTGTTTACGGAAGGGCAGGCAAGGTTGGGCTGATGGCCCTGTTGGATGTGCAGTGAGTTTCCCTGGACGATTCTCCCTGAGTGAGAGGAGGAGTCCATCCCAGACCAATGGAGGAGGCTCTCTCAGGGCCCGCCCCACCTGGGTTCAAAATCTGATTCCACCCAACGCCAGCCACCCCTGGATCTCCCGGACAGGAAGGAGCATACGGGGGAGGGTACGCAGGGCCGCAAGGGCAGTCCTCCTTTCCGGAGTCCCCAGGAGAGGGCTCTTTTCCTTCTGCAGCCAAGCGGGTGGTGGGTTCCTTGCAGGTGTAGTGCTGTCCCCCTGCAGCCAGCAGCCGAACTCCAGGGGCCTTCTTGTTTCCTGCCTCTGAGGTCAGTGATAGGGGTCTCTGATTATACTTGGAAATCAAAGCCGGGGTTTCCATCTTCATTGCCCTGTTCCCTTCCCCTGCCGCGGCCGCCCAGTGATGAGGCCTGCACCAGCGGCCAGATGGTCCTCGCCAGCCGCGAGAGCCAGTTCAAGGTTTTCCATTTCCACCACGGCGGCCTGGACAAGCTGTCCGACGTGTTTCAGCGCTGGAAATACTGCGTGGAGACTCACCTCAAGGACCAGGTAGCCCAGGGGGGCGGAAGGGCGGTGCCGCGGGGGGGCGGGTAGGTGTCGTGAGGCCCGCCCCCCGCGGGGGAGTCCAGGGCTCCCCCCCCCCACCCCGCACAAAGGCCTCACAGGGTGTGACCTCGGGGGCCCCTGGCAGTCCGTGGTCGCTGTGGGGCCGGCAGAGTGGCAACTTCGGATCTGAAGCAGGCCCAGGTCTTGTAAAGTCAGTGCTTTGCACTTGAAAAATCATGTTTTGACAAGGCTTCCTGCCATATTTTGCTCAATCTACATACAAATGTAATAAGAGCTCTTTAATTATCTGTTCAAGATACTGTATGTGCTTATTAGAAAGGGGCTGACTTTAAGATCCCCTTCCTTCCCACAGAGCCTCCTGCTGGCTCTCCTTATTACAGTAGTATGGCTTGCTTTTCCCCCTACATCGAGCAACCTTTGATTTTTGAATTAAATGTCAGCTGCAGTTTTGCCCTGGATTCGTGACTGCCCGTGGAGACAACCTGACAGGCGGGCTCCCTGCTCGGGGAACAGCGGTCTCTTTGTTTGTGGCCAATCACATGTAATTTATTGTAGGCCCTCCCGGCAGAGGGAAGTTGGGCCATTCGAGGCATTAATTCCGTTTTTTGCGGCCGGCTGGGGGTCGTGGAGGGAAGGGGGGGGCTGGCGGGGGGGGGCGCCGTGGTCCATCGGTTGGTCGGTCAGTGGGAGTGGGCCGGGGGAGCCCAGCGACCCGGGAAACCGATGTTAAGATGAAGGTATTTTCATTTTAATTGCATCTAATTACACTTGCCATTTAGGGGTCTGTATGCGGGGAGAGCGGGTCCCCCTCCTTTCGGGGTGTGGTGGGGAGAGAGGGGGGCTTTTCTGTCCTGGGGAGAGCGGGCCGGCTTCGGGGGCCCGCCCGCCAGGTGCTTATCTCCTGGAGTTTCCGGACTCCGTCCGGGCCAGCAGGTCACTGACGAAAAGACGTGCATGCAGTTCTCCATCCGACGCCCCAAACTGCCCTCCTCCGAGACGCACCCTGAGGAGAGCATGTACAAGAGGCTGGACGTGGCGGCCTGGCTGCGCCACCTGAACGAGCTGGGCCAGGTAGAGGAGGGGTACAAACTGCGCAAGGTAAGCCGGGGGCACCCAGGGCCGCCTCCTGGGAGGCTGCCCCCTTGTGTGAACACGCCCGCCCGATAAAGCAATCAAAGGCTCGGCGTTGAAAAGGAAACCTCGGGAGCGGGCTTGGGGGACCCGGAGTCAGGCTGCATAGAACAGCTCGCAGTGAAATGCAGCGCTTCCAAAACCGGGATTAGGCCATGACGTGAGAACGACACGTTAATCTGAGCGCCACACCAGGGTGGGCATTGACATTGAAATGAGCCTGGCTGTGTGCTGTATGGGAATGGAGGGCCGCCACTTTCCCTCCAAACATGTGCAAATCACAGCGACCTGAATCAAGGCATCAGCTGTCACCGAGGCGCAGCAAAGCCCCCAAAACACAAATCTCCGGGGGCTGGGGGTGCTTTGAGCCGCCCTGTGTTGGCCCCTCCCCAACTCTGGCCGCTTCCTGCAGGCCATTTTCTTCGGCGGCATTGATGTGTCAATCCGGGGGGAGGTCTGGCCCTTCCTGCTGCGGTATTACAGCCATGAGTCCACGTCGCAGGAGAGGGAGGCACTGCGGGCGCGGAAGCGCCGGGAATACGCCGAGATCCAGCAGAAGAGGTAAGGGCCGCCCGCCCCGGCCTGGCCCCCGGCGGGAGTCAGCCGACCCGGCGATTGGTGGCACAACCCCGCACTGATAATATGTTCCGTGACCCAGACTTTCTTTGGAAAATGGGTCCCAGGCACGGAGTGATAGGCTTGGATAAGAGTCGGCGTTATCCCCGGCGCTCGGCCTGGGGCTGCGGTGCTCCTTGCTCCTCAGCGCCGTGTCAGGGTTTGAGAGCTTGTTCTCACAGACTGAGCTAGGCACCGACGCCCAGCCGGGAACACTGGGCAGGAGCCGACGGCTGAGGTCTCTCTTGGCCCGGCTGAGCCCAGGCCAAGGCCCGCTCTGCTCCCCGACACTGGATAACCAGCCCCCCCAAGTTAGTGGGGAACCGGAGGGTTTGCCGCTGGCAGCAGCCCAGCCCCCATCAGGAGCAGGGGTGGGGAGGGACGGGCCCTGCCTGGAGCATGTGTGTGCGTGTGCGTGCATGCATGTGTGTGCACACGCGTGCTGCTCGCGGAGCCCCCGGCCGGCGCTCCTCTCTGTGCCAGGCTCTCCATGACCCCTGAAGAGCACAGAGCGTTCTGGCGCAACGTGCAGTTCACCGTGGACAAGGATGTGGTTCGGACGGATCGGAGCAACCAGTTCTTCCGAGGTGAAGACAATCCGAATGTGGAGAGCATGAGGTACCTGCCCTCCCCAGCCAGCGAGGTTCTCCCGGAGGGGAGGAGAGCCCTCCCCCCCCACCATTCCACTTCCTCACCTGCCACTCTGGGTCACCTTACCCCTCGGACTCCGCCGGCCTTCTGGGAAGAAAAGGAACAGTAGCAGGGGTGGGGTCTGTCTTCCAGGTCCAAAAGCAGAGGCTCATTAGCTACTTTAGGCAACATCAGTCCACGTCTTGTGGCTGGTCCCTCCCCAGGGTGCCAGCAAAGCCTCCCATCCCCTGGGCCTCCACCAAGCCTGGCTTGCTTGGCTCCCACCAGCCCTGGATGAGCCTCCCTCTGAGCCTCCCAACAAGTGGTCCTCCGGCCGATGAAACCACACAGAGCCCGAGACTTGCATCTCTGACATTCTGCCACCTGGCAAATGATGGCACAAAATTCGCAGCCCGTACAAATGTCCCCGCGCACCCATCCTTTGTCACAGGTGGGCAGCCACCATTAAGAAAATCAGACCCACATACTCTCTTTCCCCTGCCCTGGAGGTTTGGGCCTGGCCAGGGGCTCCTGTAGGCCACTCCATTTCCCCAGACCCTGAAGACAGTGCCCAGGGCTACCTTCCTTGCCCTGAGATTGAGGTGAAGGGGGCGCATCCTGGCAGCCTGGCGTCTCCAGCCTGGGCAACACGCCACCAAGAGCACAGCAGGGGTGGGCTGCTTTGAGGCCCACTCTCACTGACTCCCTGCTCTCTCTGCCCTGCGTCCCCAGGAGGATCCTGCTGAACTATGCCGTATACAACCCAGCCATCGGCTACTTTCAGGGCATGTCAGACCTTGTGGCACCCATCCTGGCCGAGGTCCTGGACGAATCAGACACCTTCTGGTGCTTTGTGGGTTTGATGCAGAACACGATATTCGTCAGCTCTCCTCGAGACGAGGACATGGAGAAACAGCTGGTGAGGCTGGGCCGTGCGGGTTAACAGTGTGCTGGGGGAGAGCACGCCGCCTCCTGCCCTTGCTGCCCAAGGTCTCGGTGGCCACGTGTGGCGTGGCTGCTATGGGTCAACAGGCAGAAAAAGCCAGGGTGGGCATTGCCAATGGGGCCTGGGGCCTTAGCCGTGGGCCTCTGCTAAGGCCAAGCTCTGTGGGAGGAATGCACGTTATTCCTCAGTCCCACGACACCTGCTGCCATCCCCACCCCATGCTCCCTGAAGGCTGGGCTGTGGGGGGCGGTCCCTCCCCTGGTGGAGGAGTGAGGAAGGGGAGGCCCGTCACACCTGGCCCTGTGCTTTACAAGATGGGTCCCCAGGTATATCTGGGCTGCTCCCTGCAAGGTTCCAACATAGGATGCAGGAATAGGAGGGGCTCCTGAGGCCCTCCTGGGCAGTCGCCACGCCCCATCCCAGGCCCAGGCCTCCCCTGCAGTGCCCAGCCAGCACACCCCCTCCTCATGGCCTCCCCTCACCTGCACAGACCCAGCAGCTCTGAAGATTGGGGGGGAGGGGGACAGGCAGAGCTGGTAAGGCAGGGCCAGGAGCCTTCAGTCAGCACTCGAGGCAGCTCCTGTGTGTTCCAAACACCTGCCGAGTGCCGGGTAGAGGGCACTGGGCTGTGGTCTTGGCTCTCCAGTCCCAGAGAGAACCCCAGCTGGGAAGCTGACAGAGACCGGAAGTAGGCAGGCAGGCGGATCAGGCAGACGCCACAGCACATGGGATGTGCCCAGACTTGGCCGAGCACAGGTTCGGGCAGTGATACTGTGCGGCCTGGACTTTTGGGACCGGCCATGTCAGGAGCGATGAGGAAGGAGCTGAGCAGAGCTGGGGTCTGACTGTGGATGGGAGCCGAGCACAGCAGGGGGTCTGAGGACCAGGGAGCCAGGGTCCAGGAGGTGTGGCTTGGAAGGCCAGGGGACGTCCGCATGGGGTAAGGGAGGGGTAGGCCGCAGGCGTGGTCTTGACGCTGTGGTGGGCCGGTCGCAAGAGATCCTCAGACTCAGCCCCTCCAAGGGCCCCAGCAGCTGTCTCCGGTGGGAATGATGGGTTGCTTGTGTGGGAGGGGACTGTGAGTCACGGAGCCCTGCCCCAGGTCCCCCCCCCAACACACACCCCCCCCACCCCCAGCTGCCCCCTCTCTGCATTGGCCCTGTGATGTCAGGTTTCCACGGCACCTGGGGAGGTAATTATGGGGTCTGACGTGTTTGGCTCCTGACGGGCTCATGCAGCACGCGGCCCCGTGACTCATTAGCTGCCAGAGATGGATATTCTCAGGGCTCTGAAGTCAGCAGCCTGAGCCGGGCGCTGCCAGAAGGAGCCTCGATCTCGTCCCTCACCCATGTCACTGGGTGGTGACCTTACGTGCAGGAAACGAGCACCCTGAGGTTCAGAAATGCCCCCTCCCTGCTCTAAGTCAGCTCTGGAAGATGATGGGTCTTGGTGATGGGAAGGTGGTTGGACTGGGAGTTCCGTGCATGATCTGCTCGCCCTCCCCAGGAGGAGGGAGCGGCAGAAACCGCCCTGTGTGGTGGCTGAGACCCGGGGAGCCTCCGGTCCACAGCAGGGCAGCATGCTCTGCCTGCCCCGGGCTGTGCCTCCAGAGCAGTCTGAAATCTGGGATGACCTAGCCAAGACAGGTGTGAGTCCGACTCCAGCAGCAGAATAACGTAAGCCGGTGCGGGCGCAGCCGACGGAGGCCCCGTGCTCGGCATGCATGCTTCTCGGGCTGGGGGCCCAAGGAAGGGCCTCAGTGGGAGTGGGCATCTTGGGCAGAGCCTGGGGGCTCACTGGTCCTGGCCTCACCCCCAGCTCTACCTGCGGGAGCTGCTGCGGCTGACGCACCTTCGCTTCTACCAGCACCTGGTCTCGCTGGGTGAGGACGGCCTGCAGATGCTCTTTTGCCACCGTTGGCTGCTGCTGTGTTTCAAGCGCGAGTTCCCCGAGGCCGAGGCGCTGCGCATCTGGGAGGCCTGCTGGGCCCACTACCAGGTGAGCCAGGGCCAGGCGGCTGCACCCTGCGGGGGGCGCCCCAGCCCCCATAACCCACACACCCGCACCGCACCAGGCCCCTGCCTTCTCGTCGTCCCCAGGGGCTGCCTTCAGACCAACAGCTCGCCTCCCAGGTAACTGAAACAGATGTGAATTGCCCACTGACTGTGCTCATTACCACGTCCTGGGGCCCGGCTCCCTGCTGCCACAACCAATCAGTGTGAGGGTGACATCGGTGAGGGTGAGCAGGCCCCCTGCAGCCCCGGCCACCAGGCGCTCCTTCCCCGCTCGCTCAGGACCGCGCAGGGAAAGAGTCCCTGCGTCCCTGTCATCCCCTCCGGAGAGCCCAGGACCCACCATCCCTCCCCAGATTTCCACTGCAAAGCCCCCAAGAGCGTGCGTCCCTGGCCCGTGGCTTTAACAGCCAACTTAGCAACAAGCTGGCCATGTTGAAGGATGCGCAAGTCTCTCTGGATCCATCAGCCTTAAAAAAAAAAAAAATAGTATTGACACATCCGGGAGGTGGCCAGGATCCTTTCTGCAAGAGCCGGCTCTGTTCTCGCTGTGGAAGCCGGCAGCTTCCATTAGACAGGCCTCGGAGGTCGATGGGACGCCCGGCCAACCCGCAGACACATGAACCGGCGGCTGCACTCTTGCTGGTGTTGCAGGAGGAGCTTCTCTGAGGGCGGCAAGTCCCAGGAAGCCGCACTGGTGCCCCAAGCCATCTCCGGACCCGCCTGCCCGGGCCCCTGACCCGCCCCCTGGCCCGGGTCTGGCCCTGCTGCCTGTCCTGGATTAGTGTGCCGGACCACATTGGGCCACATGGGCCCTGCCCCTTGATGACATTAGTGGCGCAGGGGTGGGGAGGGGCGGGGGGGTGGGTGTAGGCTACTTCCTCAGGAGTGAGGGCCATGGGGGGGGGGCTCTTTTGAAGTGATCCCTCAGAGAGAAAGGCTCTATTCTGTTTACTACTCATGTGTCTGTGGGGGCTGGACTGCCCCAGGCCTGTCCCGTGAGTGGAATTAGTCTTGTCCTGCTGCCCAGCCCTGTGTGGGACATGCCTCACCCCTTCCTCCCCACACACTTGTCTCTGAGAGGAGCTGCACACCCCCCTTCCCGGAATCCTGCTGTCTCCCACCCCGGGCCAGAGCGTTCTGAGCCAAAGCAAGAACAAATCCATTCCGGATTAGTTCACAGGAAGGGGGCAGGCAGCCCGGGGCCCCACAGCCTGGGGGACGTTTCTGTCCAGAGCAGGCAGGGCACGGGGCATTGCTGACTCTGACCTCAGAGGAATTGTGGGCTCCGCCCGGCCAGCCTAGCTGTTCCGTCTGGCGGGCCAGTCGACATTGGGAGACTAAACATGGGCTTCCTGCTGCTCCTTACTCTTCCTCTGCCCTCGGGGGCCAGTGTGAGTCAAAGGCAGCGCCCCCTCCAAACATCCGGGCAGGGGAACACACAGGATGCGCCCCAGTCAAATGCCAGCCGACGGAGCGCCGGCTTCCTGCTGCGTGCCTGGTGTTGCTGGGCAGTGGTGTGAGGTGGTCTCCAAGGAGGGCAGCAGGGTCCCCGGTGGAGTCCTTGAAGAGATAGTGAAAGACAGCCGGATCATGGTAACCCCTCCGTGGGGGCCGTCAGGAAGCTGTCTTGCTCCTCTCTGTTAGGATCTTCTTGATTTCTTAGCAACAAACCTAGGGGTCATCTCTGGGACAAGAGTTGGGATGTTCAGCCTGGAGGGAGGAAGACACTGACCAGAGGGTAACTGCCAGAAAGTTCTTTCTCGCTGGCCTGTTCCACAACCCACTGGGGCATATTCGCACCCAGCCTCTGCGTGCACCTTTACGAGCTCTTCTCAGCGCCTTTATGAATAGACTTCACAATGAGCGTGCACCAGCCCTCAGAGGACGCTGTGACGGAATGCACCCAGAGGGCTCCCCAGCAGCAGCCCATGGGTAGCACGAGTTTGTCCCCTTTGCATGTCACAGCAGCCTTTGGGTGTAGGTACTGACCGTGGCCCGTGTGCGGTGGGGAAACAGGATGAAAGAGGCTGGCGGCTTGCCCAGGACCACACGAGCCCAGACAGCCTCACCCCACAGTTCTGCGCTCAGCCTCCACCTGGGGCCTTATCTGAACCCTGCTCTCCTCCTCCTCAGACGGATTACTTCCACCTTTTCATCTGCGTGGCCATCGTGGCCATCTACGGGGATGATGTCATTGAGCAGCAGCTGGCCACCGACCAGATGCTCCTGCACTTTGGAAACCTGGCCATGCACATGAACGGGGAGCTCGTTCTCAGGAAGGTGAGTGCCTGCCCCTCCCCCAAGTGTCCCCACCCACCAGGCTTGCAGAGCCCCACCCCTTGGCCACAGAGCCCCGCCCACGCCCCAAGGCTTGGACGCAGGCCCCGCCCCGTGTGCGCCTGGGGGCTCTCCCTGCGGAGGCCGCTGCACAGAGCTAGTTCACCATCAGGCCCGGACACCAGAACCTCCTCTGCTGCGTGGAATGAACAAATTATCCGTCTTCGTTGACAGCCCCTCCCCCCGCCCCCGCCACCTTGGGGCACCTACCTCACTCACAGCCCAGAGCCAGGCAGATTGAGAAGGCAGCTTTGGGGGAGGGCCGCCCTGTCTCATCCAAGGCTAGTGGAAGGAAGGGGCACCACGCTAGGCTTGGCCACACCCCACTTCCCAGCCTCCTGCCTGCGATGCCGCATGTGAAAGCTCTGTAGTGGTCTTCGGGAGCTTTAAGGAGCGACGCAGGGGCCAGCGGTCTCATGGGTAGGAAGTGGGCACAGCGCTGCCCACTACAGCGGGAACGGAGCCCGCAGAGGCTGAAAGGCCGAGCCGCGGGGCGGCCGGAGCGCTGGGGCATCCTAGCTGGGGGCTGAGTCGGAGGGGACAGACCCAAGGGCAGGGACTGCCCCTGAGGCGGGCCCCTGGGCCGCCCTTGGCCAGCCTGCTCACCCTTCGGATGAAGGCCTTTGGGAGCCTGCCCCACCCCCACCCCCATTCTCCCTTTGCAGGCCCGCAGCCTGCTGCACCAGTTCCGTCTCCTGCCCCGCATCCCCTGCAGCCTGCACGACCTGTGTAAGCTGTGTGGGACCGGCATGTGGGACAGCGGATACATGCCCGCTGTGGAATGCACGGGCCACCACCCGGGCTCGGAGAGCTGTCCCTACGGGGGCACGGTGGAGACGCCTTCGCCCAAGCCCCCCAGAGACGGCAAGAAGGGCCCAAAGGTGCCTCGGGAAGGCTTCGGTTTCCGCAGATAGGTGGGGCTCCCTGCACTGGACGAAGCTGGAGGGGACCTCCGCAGTGGTCCTGGGCACGTGGGAGGGGACGGGGGATGGTAGAGAAACATAAGGAAAAAGACTTGGGGCGACAGGAAGGGAACATTTTCATATTAATGACGTAAGCAGAGTCTCGAAGTGACTGAAGTAAGGCCCACCAGCTACCCAGAGAAAAGTCACCTCCCAGAACAGTGGGGCCGGAGCGCGCGGCCCTCCGGCCTGGAGAGGCAGGCTGGCTGGCTTCTTGGGCTGCCTGCCCGTGGTGGGTCTCGGCGTGCCTCAGGGACTCCGCCGCGGCATCAGCACCGGGCGGCACTGCCAGGCAGCGAGAAAGGCCTGCTCCCGCTGCAGCACAGGGACTGCAGAGCAGAAGGGGGCCCCATCCAGGCCAGGGACATCTTTGCAAGCTGGACACGCCTCCTTATCAGGCCCCGTTTTCTGAGCGGGCCAGTCTCAACTTTGCACAGTTTCATGAAGATGTCTGCAAAAAAAAGAAAAAGAAAAATCCCGGTGACTTCACGATAGACAGGTGTAGGAGCAGCCTGAGGGTCTGAGAGGCTGGGGGCTCTTCAGTGTCCGTTTACACATTTTATACTCCTGGTATGTGAAAGAACCTGCCTGCCGCTGAGCCCGAGCCTCAGGCTGTTGGGGGTTGTTGGACCCCTCTCCCGTAGTTGCGGGGGATGGTTCTCCCTGAGGATCTCTGTTTAAGGTCAAGCTCACCCAACACAGCAGTCTGCTGGGGGCCGCGTGGGTTGGGCTGTGTGGGCGCCGACGAAATCTCCTCTGTCTGAGGGAAGTGGGACTGCATTAGCTGAGCACCCGAGACAGAAGCATCCAAGAGGCCTGGAAGGACCCCCGCTTCCCTGCAGGGCCTGCACCGTGTGACCGGGGGCCTTCTCAGGTAGCATGGCGCAGCGGCGACCCCATAATGTAGCCAGCACTCAGGACACCGCTCCCACCTCCAGAAGATTCCTGTCGGGGGATCCTTCTGGGATTTAGGGAGACGGACAGAGGAGGGCGTGGGAGCTCCCGACCAGCTGGAAAGCATCCAGCCATCTGCACAGAAAGCCACTTCTTGAGCTGGTGGGCTCACAAAGGCTTGAATCCTTCCCCGAAGCCTCCTGCAGCACCTCGACGGAGGCTTCTTCCTGCTCTCCACTCCTCTCCCTGGAGAGTGAGCCACGCTGCCGGTGCCACTTTAAAAAGATGTTTATCGACAGAAGAGAGGAAGTTACCGGCCTCCTCCTTCGAAGCTTGTCTATTCTCCATGAGCTAAAGTCCTCCAGCATCTCCGAGTTCCCAGAGCCTTCTGGGGAGAGCCCCCTGGAGCCCCCTCAGTCCCCAGATCGTGGGGCGCTGGCCATTTCAGCCCTGCAACAGGGTCCAGGCTGGGTGGGGTGGACTTCTCACCTGCTCTGCGTCTGGGAAAAGGGGATTGCCTTTCTCTGCTGGCCCCCGTCTGCTGCGGAAAAGGTGCTGCACTGGTCCTGCGCTGGAAACCGCCTCCCTGTGAACAGGAGTATTGGTTAACCACCGCGCTGCAGCAGGGCTGTGTGATGAGTAGCCCCCAGCCCCATCTCCCACACCGTCCAGGGTCAGCAGTTTAGACTGGGCACTTCTGGTCTTGGCTGGGTGTGTTCCCATATCTGGTCAGCTGATGGTTACATCCCAGAGGGGCTGCTCACGTGTGTAGAACTCAGACCTGGCACCGTCTCTTGCCTCCGTGCTGCAAGCTCACCCCGGTCAAGATAAAAGCGCAAGAGCAGAAATGCACAGGTGCCTTCCTAAGCCTCGGGGGAGGCCACTCCTGCTGTCATCCCATTGCCAAAGCGAATCCCATGGCCGGACTCAGCATCCAGAGGTGGGGGGAGTGGACCCCTCCCTTTAGCAAGAGGCGCTGCACAGTGATGGCAGGGGGCTGGGAATTCAGAGGGTGAGGAGCTGGACTGTGGGTACGGCTGCCACCCCCTCCAGGAACTTTTGGGGCTCTCCTGTCAGGGGCAGGACTTCTCCCGGGAAGGCAGGAGATGCCCAAGGGGCAAGAGGATGCTCCTCAGCCCCTCCTGTCTAGGAGGTAGCAGCCGTGCATTTTTCTGAGATACCTTGTGCCTTTGGGCTGCTGTGCATGTGGGGTGGGGGGTGTCCAGGGATCCCTTCACTTTGGAGGACCCTGGATACAGAGCATTCACGCTGAATCTCCCAGCTCCCACAGCTCCCCAAGACCCGTACCAAGTGCCACCCCGCCCTCACTGCTCCCGCCTCACACCCCTGCGCTGAGCAGGGCCCCAGAGATCTACGCCTCTTAGAGCAGCCAGAATCTCAGAAGCCGAAGACCTGGTTGTGTGGGCTCTGGAGGGCTGGGGAAGGCCTGCCTTGCAGGGCTCCCTTAATCTGGGTGCAATTAGAGGAAACCAGCCAAAAACCCTGCAGCCCCAGGATTATTCCCAGCCAGCAAAAGGCATTAGGGTGATAATTCCGTCATTAGACTTCTAGCCTTCCCACCTCCCAAACGTGCAAATATGGGATAATCAGCCCGGCACGGCCATCCTCGGTGATGCTGCTTATTTAACCCATTTTTTTTAAATGACACTTAATGTTATTGGCTGGTGTGCGTGTGCATGCATACTTAATTTCCCCACCGCTAATGTCTGTGCTGACGTTCCAGGATGTCGCCGGGGCCCCTGGGAAGAGAGGGAGCCTTTGATATGCTCCTCCTGGCATAGACGGGGCAGCATGGCAGGGGCTCGCCGGCCCAGGGAGGTTTCACGCTCCCAGGGAAGAAGGGGTGGCAGGAGGATGCTGGGTCCCGGGAGGGTGGGGGATGCATAGGGTGGCGGGGTTGGGGCCTGGTTAGGTGCAGAGAACAGTGTGCTATTCCAGAAGGCTCCAGCTCGAGTCCCAGCCAGGAAGACTTGGAATCCACAAGTTGTGGGAATTGGTGTCCTTGAGCCCATCAGTGGGGGTGGAATGGATGGGGTGGGGAGGGGCCCCAGCCCACCTCTGCAGAAGGGGGGGTCTGCAGTCCAGGAGGGGAGGCCTAGCTCCATTGGCGCGCACATGCACACCAGCCCTGTCTGCACGCCATCAGTAGGCATGTTGTCCTGGTCTGCTGCAGACGTCAGGCAGCATGCAGGTTTTCAAATCCTGACTTCAGGCACGTGTCCTTTGAGTTTTTCTGTAAGAGCCCAGCCTGAAGCCCCATCCGGGGCGGGCATCTGGACAGGACGAAGCTTCTGGTCCTAAGACAGAGGCTTCTCCCAGGCTAAGTGGCGGTGGCTGGCAGAGGTCAGCCACACTGATCTTCGACAGGTGGACGTACGGAAATGGGGCAAAGACTGGGGGCCTTCGTGGTGGGGGGTGGTGCTCTGTGGCTTCCCCCTCGGTTTTTGTGAGGTCCCTGCAAGCTCTGGTGGCCATTTCTTTTTGGTAGACGTCTGTGGCAGTCCTCGGGATGATGGGAGTCTGCTCAGGGCAGTGCCCCGCGGAAGCCTCGGTCCTCCATCTGGCCTCCCTCCCCTGCAGGGAGGCTGGCGGGTGTCAGGGACACCAGGGTTCACCCGGCGAAGAAAAGGAAACTTCTTCCAGTCTGTCTGCCCAGCAGAGGCCCCCGGTGGCCGCCCCGTAGGGAGAAAGGAAGAGGCGTTCCCCCCGGGAAGACCCACACACATGTGCAGGGGTGTGGACTGAGCCAGAGGAGGTGGCCCGAGGCCAAGGGAGGGACCCGAGGCTGGACATGCCACATCCCCAGAGATTCTAGGGAGCCAGACAGCCTAGGATCCCATTAGGCCTGTGTTTCTAAGCCACACGACAAGGTTGTCCCTTAAAGTGGAAACATTCTGTCTCTGAATGTTCCTGGCTCAAAGGGAATGGCCCCCAAACTAACCAGTTTTTGTCCTTCCTAATTGTGAAGGCTGAGACCAGGGCGCCCCCTAGGGGATGAGCAGTGTTGAGCCTCAGTTTCCCCACCTGTAGAATGAGAAGGATGACGCCCACCCACGCACCCCACTGATGGTCGGTGTGAAAGCTCTCCTGAGGGGTGGTTTACCAAGCCCCCTGGGCCGTCACCCGCCACTCAGGGAAGAGACCACCGGCCTTGGCCTTCAGCAGCTTTGCCCAAGAGCGGCAGCGTGCCCCCGACTCCGGAGCTCTCCCAACTTCAGAAGTCAGCAAAAACCCACTCCCTCTCATGCCCACCTTGCTGCGAATACCCGGCCGACGGGAAACCTCTCTGTGCCTCTTCTCTAACGTTCACCCCATGCCGCCCCACTCCTGCCACCAAGAAAAGTCAACCATGATCCATAACCTCAGCGCCCCTGCAAGATGTTCATCTCTTCAGCGGGAATGTGGTCCATGCGTGCAAGGTCTTCCCCCTCCGCTGTGAAAACCACCCAAGCGAGGACTCTGGCCTCCTGGGTCAGTGCTGTTGGACCCGGGGAGGGGCCTCCCTGGGCCTCCAGGGAGCAGGGCAGGGGTGCACACAACCTGCAGGCATCGGGCCCTTTAATTACATCGCATTGAATTTCTAGGTGGGAAGAGAACCTTCCAGATTCAAAGAGAGCTCAACCACAGGGCTCTCTTCCCTCCAGCACCTCTGCTTAGAGGGCAGGGCTTTGCGGTTGAAGGAAAATTTTAACGAAACATCCACCATTATCAACAGATTACTGTTGTCCATGGCAAGCAGTTCTTTCTCTGTGTTTTGTTCCGTTTTGTGACTACAGCTACCTGTCAGTCTAGCCCTGCCCCCGGCCCAGCACTGGTCACCACAACCCCCTGGTCACCATGACCCAAAAAGTGTTTCCAGCTCTCATGGATTCCCCTTAAAAAGTAAATAAAATCACACTGATGACAAATGGATGCTATTCGGCACCTCCAGAAGGTCTGGTGGGGTTTGTTAGGCCCACACGCGGCAGGCTCTGGTGCTCGGCGCAGAAGGCCCCCCACGGAAGTGCAAGGAAGGCCCGCAGATGCTTCTTGGGGGTTCCATGATGGGGGAGGGGAAGGGGCAAATGGTCGGGGGTACAGGGGGTGCAGGAGGGCAGGCCAGGGCCAGGAGCAAGGGTGGCTCCTGCCTCTGCCTTGGAGAGGTCGGTGGGGGATTTAATGAAAGGCTGGGGAGGGCCTATGAACCCCCAGCAAGTGGGGGCCCCTAGACTGGCCCCAGCGCCTGGAAGCACACACGGTGTTTTGTTGAGACCCAGCTGCCAGGGCTCCGATTTCAGGAAAAGCTGGAGTCTTGCATTTGAGAACTTTTGTAAGGAGGCAAACAAGGTGAATTTGACCTTGTTGCAGGGGGGTGGGGGGCATGAAGCTGAGAAGCTGTGTCAGCTCCTCTCACCTCATGAGCCCTCCGAGCCCTCCGAGCCTTGCTGCGGGGCCAGGCCCGGGCACTGTGGGAGGGTGGGCAAGGGGAGGCTGGGGGTTGCTCTCGGTTCTCCTGGAGCACGGTGGTAGGGTAACGGGCTCCCAGCCCTCATGGCAGCTCCTTTGGAATTCAAGCTGGTTTTCCACTGTTCTGTGTGTACCTTTCCATTCTTTGTCTGCAAGGGGCGGAGGGCAAGTGCGAAGCTCTCCTGGGTGTCTGCACAGCTGGGTGTCTCATGTCTGCAGGGCCCGCCTCACCCTCCACCTGCCTGGCCTTGGCCGAGATGTCTGAGAGCTTCGTCAGCCCATCTGCATGCCAGGGGTGCCCCTGCCTGAGGCTGGCTGGGCGGGGGCAGCAGGGCAGGCGATGCATCAGCCCTGCATGGCTGGTGGCACCACGTAGGGAAACCTTGGTCCTTTTTGGGGGGTGGATGTGCTAATTCCCCATCATGCTGGAAAGCCAGCCCCTGCCTTAACCTGGAACCTGAAGCAGGCAGAGATGGTGCCTGGAACCCAGGGGCGAGAGCAGCTCATCTTCCGGAAGGGATGGTGCAGACCCCACAGCTCAGTCCCACAGAGGGAACCCCCACCATAGGGCTGAGGACTGTCCCCAGCCCCACCCAGAAGGGCTTTTCAAACCTGTAGGGCGACTGGCTCCCTGGGTCTGGTCCAACCAGGATGTACCAGCAGGATGTTTGTCTTTGCTCCGCTCTGTCCTCCCCTAAATAACAACCCAGTAGTCACGGCTACAGGGACAGCCAAGGGGACATGCCCAGGGAGCCAGGCTCTTCAGGGCCAGCCCCGGAAGGGCCCAGCCCTCTGCTTTCCTGTGGTCCCAAGGACCTGGCCTGGGACCGGCTTCTACTGCGGTATAGACAGCCGTCCACACCGCACGACATTTCTACCCCTGCTAGCGACGGAGGGGATGTTCCTGGGGGTCTCATTCACCTCGAGTGGCCATCCTGTAGGGAGGCCTGGTGCCATTGTACTGTGGACCTGCCCCAGGGCCTGAGCGAGGACAGCAGGTGGCTGGGGTTTCTGGGACAAGCATATATGTGTCCTGCAAACCCTCCAGGGAGCAAGGACAGGCTGGTCAGTTGCCCACGCCTTCGGGGCCCACGGGGCAAACCGGAGGCACCCTGTGTGTGAACGGCCTCCCCCCACGCTTCTCCACAGGTGTGACTCTTACCTCAGAGCCCCAGGTGAGCCAGACATGTCACATCAGGAGCCCCGGGGACCAGTTCAGTCTGTCATTCCTGGTGTCTGTCCTTCCCCACCCACCCACCTAAGGACATGCAGTGAGCAGGGATGGGAGGGGACTCGCGCCAAATACACAGGGCGCTTTCTACTCCTGGCCCTTTGTGGCCACGGAGCCGCCCTGAGTCCAAGCCCAAGGAAGCCCGTGAGGTCTAGCTCTATTCTCTGGCTGAGGCACCAGTGTGGGCATCTTGTCCCGGGGAGGGGAAGCCTCCAGACCAGCGGCCCCTCCACACACGGAGCGGGAGACCCCCCGCCAGCCCCCTTCACTCCTGGGTTCAAGCTGCCTCCCGCGCCTCTGGGAGCACCGGGCCTCAGGACGGACCCTGCCCCCCGGGGGGGGGGAGGGGGCTGCAGGGTGGCTGCAGGCCCTTCCCACCACTGAGAAAAAAACCTCCTGGAGATGACAGGGCACCAGGCTTGCAAGGAAAGTGCAGCGAGAGCAGAGGACAGTTGTCCCTACGCATCAACCACACAAGCGACCTCGCGATTGAAGGGCATGTGTGAGCCTTGCCTGTGGGCACGTGTCCATCTGGGGCTGCAGGGGGAGCAGGGCTGCGCAGTCACTTTCACGCCCTCTGCAGACGGGAAGACACCTGCCGGTGGGCTCGTGAGCCCCACCAGGTTTGGCACTGGGACACCCCAGAAGCCCCCTTCCCCACCTGCTTCCCCCTGCATCACAGGAGAGAGCTCAGATCTCTGGGCTCCTGGTGCGTGGACTGTAATTTAGACAAAGTGGCTTGAAAATAGGCCACTCGGTCTCTGTCTATGATAATACATCTGCTTGACAGGTCAGAAGCCACCGCAGCTCTCCCATCAGCAATTTGACACTGAACAAAATAGGGCGCTTTTTATTTTGAGTCGTTGGAGAGAATGGCTTAGTGATTTTCCAAGTTGATGTTTGGGTGCTGAAATCAGGATGCTGCAGCAGGGGTCGAGTGCCGCGGACCGGGGACAGCAGCCCCTCGGGTTCAGAACCCCCTCAAGCCAGGAGAGACACGTGCAGTGCAACAAAATGGGAAGCCTTCCCCAAGGACCAGATGTGAGGTCTACTGATAAAGTTCATTGATTCCTGGCCATGACTACGCACAATAGAAAAAGATACCAAGGGTCCTTGTGGCCACAAGTTCGTGATGAGTGAGCTCAATGGTCCGGCAGTTTTAAAATCTAATGGTAGAAAACGGCGATGGGCGAGGGCCGGGGAGTCCTTCCGGGGTGGGAGGTCAGAGCTTTGGATCGGGCTCACTGGACACCTGTGGTCAGAATCCGGACGCCAGCTTTGAGAAGTCAGGTGGAAGATTCTGAGAGGGTTACCCCCGAGTGGCTGACCCCTCAGTGTCCCACCACTCTGCCTTCAGGAACTGTGTGGACTCCTGGTGTGCAGTTCGGTGTTGGTGGGGGAAGCCTGTCCCCCACTGGGCTCCTCACCCGACAAGGCGCACAAGTGCAGGATGGGTTTGGGGGGACAGGCTGGAGTGCTCTGGCTTTCTGTGTTAGCTCAACTGGAAGCCAGCTTTCGGATACACGGTCCCAGTGTCCTGCAAAAGGAAACCCAAGTATCCTTGACAAACAACTAGCTGAGTCCAAAAACCAACCAGGAGCAAAGAGTGTGGGGTGGGTGGCAGACGGGGTGACCCTTGATGGCATCCCCCCCCAGGGGGCAGTTCCCAGGTATCTGGCCCCACCCTCTATTCTGCCCACCTCTGTCCTTACAGGAAAACTTGAGAAGGAAAGTGCCGGTGACCCCCAGACCCTCTGGGCAGGTGCCCTCTGGGAGAATTCCAGCCACCTACCCAAATAGCAGGGTCAGTCCTATTTCCAAGCATGTTCTTTCAGAGCGCTTGCGTCTTCTCGTTGTGCTGATAAATCCCCAGGTTCTGTGAAATGATTAATTTAGATGGGAATTTCCCCCAGTTCTTGGTCTTACTGCACAGCTGGGCTACATGGCCACCTGAGCCAGGCAGATATATAGGGGTGAACTTTTAGGTCACAGAGCCGGCCAACCTGAAGCAGAGTGGCGAGGAGGGGGTGGGGGGTGTCTGGGGTGAGGGTATTTCCAGGGGAAGTGGACTCTTTGCTTTGCAGGGGGTTGAGATAGAGAAACTAGTTCATCTACATTGTGCCTGGGATGCACACCTCACTGCTATTGACAGGGATGGGGTCTTTCAGGGTGCATGAGGCCCAGAAGCTGGACTCCAGTTAGGGCAGGTAGAAAGAGGCGCTGCCCCCACGGGGTCGTCTTCAGGTGACTGCGGGTGGGACGGCTCAGCAAGGCTGGGACTGGGTCCCCCTCACTTCTAGCCTGCAGCTTCCCCAGCCCTCCTCATCTCCCCTCCTCGGTGAAGGATTCTGCAGATAAGAGTCTTACCTGTAGGACCACTGCCCTCCGCCCTCTGGGCCAGACTGCAGCCTCCAGGGCAGCCCCGGAGAGTTCCCAGGTCCCGGAAAGGATGGGAGGCTTACAGTCTGGAATGCAGTTCTTGGTTCCCTGCACAGACTCGGCCGGAATGCCAAGGTCAGCTTGTAGAGTGGGCTCCTGGCCCCCCACAATCTGGTTAATGATTAGAAGGGACACTGCTCCAGAAAGAGTCCCACAGACCCCTGTGACTTCCGTACCCCCAGCCGTGGATGGGTACCTAGGAGATCTCGGAGGACCAGACAGGACTGGAACCCCCCTCCCCGAGGGGTGTTTTCCTTTCTAGAAAGCAAGTTCCAAAGCCCTAGACACCAGGTAGCTTGGTCACCAGGCTGCCCCTGCGTCCCCCAGCTCCTCCGCTGTCCTCATGAAGCCGGGTGCAGACCTGGCCGTGGGATCCAGCCGCACGGTCACGTCCCTGCAAAGCCTGGGCCTCTCACCGGGTATTGCCGCCCCCTCTGCCCCAGGACGGAGGCAGGAGGGCGGACACTCACGTCCCTGCCTCGGCCCACTGGCCTCCCAGAGCCTCCCACCCACTCCAGCCCTTGGGAGCTAGGGTCCCCGCGCGGCCAGCCCCACTGGGGCCCAGGGCACGAGGAGGCACGTGTGGGCACAGTGGGGCCACTCGACCTCAAAAATAATCCTCTGCACTGATTCCCATTTCCCTAGAAGCGCCCGCACCACTCGGAGCTATCCCATTTTCTGTAGAAGGGGCTTTGTTGCTGTGTCTTTTGATTTCACACCCAGCGGGCCTTTTCTCCGCGTGGGGATCCGCGCCGCCGCCAGCCGGGTGTACACTCAGAGCCCCCATGTGGGCAGGGAGGGGCACCGAGGGGGGCGGCGCCCAGGACAGGAGCTGGGGGGCTCCTGGGGGGAGACCACTCAGGGAATGGAGGGGATGTGAGGGGTGGGAGGGCTCCGGGAAGAGGGGGGAGGGGAAGGGGAAAGGAGGGGCTGCCCCCGACACCCCCACCTCTCCCACCCCCGGGCCCACCGATCTAATCATATCAGGTGTGCTCCAGATAAATATTAATAACCCAGTAACAGAGGGAATTTGGGAGAATCTAATTAAAAGGACACTGTGCAAGCTGGCAGCCTTGCCAAAGAGTCAACCCCAGCGAAACCCGAGGGCCAGAAGAAGAAAACACACTGAACCCCCAGGAGGCTCTGGAAAGGAAGGTGCACGGCCACACCTACAGGAGAGTTCTGCGCGCCGACCTGCCCCCGGCACACCTGCCGAGGGCAGGAGGCTGGGACAGACCAAGCCTCTGGCAGGGTGGGCGTCTGGCCCCAGTGCCCTCCGAGCACCCTGGCCTCCGGCTTGGCCCCCGCATCCCTCCCAGCCCCGCCCCTGGGAGCCAGCCTAAGGCTAGGGCACCTCGGCCCGCGCCCCAGAGACCTGGCCCCTCGCTCCTCTGCCCACTCAGCCTTCCCCTTGGTGTCCGTCTGTACACAGCTGACAGTCTCTGTGCAAACCAAACATGCACCATGCCCCTCACCCTCCTCCAGAGACCTTGGAAGAGCCCCCGGGGACCTGGACTTCCCTGAGCGCCGGGGTGCGGCCTGTCAGTAAGGCCCACAGCCCTGACCTCCCCCTGCAGGGTCAGGCCCCACCGTGAGAGCTGCCCATGCTCACCTTGGGTAAATCCTCCTCCGAGTCCAGAGTTGGGCCCCAGCCATGGCCCCGGAGCCTGGCCAATACCCCTTGTCATGAGGACTCACGGCTCCCGGGCCCCTTTTCTCTTGAAATCAAGATTTTGGAGGGGTCCCTCATGTGAGTCAATGGTGCTCTTTGGCCCTTGGTCGACTTGGCTTGGTCCAGCTGGAGCGGGAGGAGCCAGACTGCAGGGCAGCCGTGGACGACGACGAGGCATGCTCTGAGTGCAGCCGCGGTACCCCCTGGGCTCCTCCATCCAGCAGCCCGCCCACCCTCCCTCGGGCCCCCGGCCCTGGCCCTGGACAGGCAGGCACCTGGGCTTCTGGACCTGACCAGCAGCAGCTTTCTTCTGTGCTTGGAGTAAATGGGCCTCCCTGTCCAGTCGGTGTTGCCCCTGTGACTCTCTGCAAGAGAAGCGCCTGGCAGGGGTGGGGCACTGCTGACCTGTCCCCTGGCAGTGAGGAGCCTTCCCTGGGGAGGCCGGCAACTCCAGGCTGGGTTCCACCCTCCAGGCCACGTCCTGTTGCCTGGAATGCCCCCCAGAATGGAGAACTCGCCACCTGCCAGCAACGCTACTTGGCCCGGACACAGAGAACCCAGCGCGGGCGAGGCAGGCCCGGGGGGGTGGGCTCGTGAATCCCAGGGGCCCAGCATTCGCGTCACCTACCTGCAGGACCTTTCCGTGTAGCATGGCCCTCAATTCTCACAGCAGCCAGATGGGGGCGGTGCTGGTTTGACCTAGTTCTTAGAGGGGGAAACAGAGAGGTTAAGTCATTGGCCTAAGGTCACTCAGCAAGTGCCCAGGTCTTTCTGATTCTTCTTTCCCCATGCTTGGATAGTGTCTGGCCAAGGGCGTTGGACTGTCCTTCCCCAGGGAGGGGACACACTGAGCACTGTCCAGACAGGACCTTGAGTCTCTGTTTACTGAGACCTGACCTGAGCCACCCATTCTCTCCCTGGAATTTCCCTCATGCCCTCCCAGGCAGTGAGGAGCAGGCCGTGGGCACTGAACTTGCTGTGTGACCTCAGGCGGAGGCCTCCCCGTCTCTAGGCCCTTGTGACAGTGCAGGACACTTCTATGACACACACAGAAGTGTGATCCCGAGCCAGAGGACAGAGGCCCCCGGCCCTTAGAGGGGCTCACCGGCCTCGCCTCCCCTGCTGGAACCGCAGCCCCCAGCAGGGGGAAGCCCGCGAGCCCCCTTCAGACCACCCAGGCTGCGGAGGGCCAGCTCCCAGCGCTGCTCACAGGCGGCTGCTGAGAGACCGCACAGGCTCCAAGCCCCATGAGCAGGGACCCAGCAGGTGGGATGCACCACGGGGCTGGGTCCTTCGGTGCGGGGAGGGGGCAGGGGCCTGGTGACAAGGGGCAGCTCTGATGGAAGGGGGGGCCACTAGCTTCAGAGTCCCCCTTGGGGCAGAGAGAGTGGTTCTGAGAAAAGGGGAAAGAGGATGGGCCCCCCGGGAACCCAGCGGTCCCAGGGGGCAGAAGCGGGGACAGGGCCCGGCAGCGAGGAGTCCATTCTGAAGGAACAGAGGCGATGCTTCACACCCGCCCTGCGGCGGGGGGTGCCGTGGGGGCGTGCCGCGGGGTGTTCCGCAGGGGGGGTACCATTGGGCCGTGCCGCGGGGGCGGGTGCCTCGGGGGGTGCCGCAGGAGGCGCGGGGGCGGGGGGGGGGGAGTGGGCCGCGGGAGGCATGCCGTGGGGGGGGGGGCGCCGCGAGCGGTGCTGCGGGGGTGCGGAGTGAGAGCTCGGGCTCTGTCGCAGGCCTCCCGGGGTTGGGTCCTCAGCTCTAACACGGGGTTGGGTCCTCAGCTCTAACACGGGGCTCTCAGCGCCCCGCGCCGGGAGACTAGCAGCAGCCTGTTGTACAGCAAACTCCCAGGCCAGGTAAAGGATGTGTTTTCAGACAAGAAAGGAGGGGAAGGGGAGCTGCTCACCCGCAGAAGTGTCACAGACAGATTGGGAGCCACGGGACAGGCTGCTGGCGGCACTCCGCCCCTCCCCCACACAGCCTCTCCCCAGCGCCCCACCCCCGCCCCTGCCCTCTCAGGACCCGGTGGGGCCAGGAAGGGGGAGACCCGGGCTGCCTGACAGATGCTCGTCACAAAAACTCACCCAGCAAATACACAGGAAGCTTGACAAGCTCTGCTGGTGGCAGGAGGGGCCCCCAGGGAGCGCGTGAGCTGGGGGCGGGGGCGGGCAGCAGGCGGGGAGGGCCCAGCCAGGCCGCAGGAGTGCCTCTCCCCACCATCAGAATCTGAACCCAGGCCTGCACCCTTGCCTTAAGGGGGCCCGCATCCCAGGTATAGGACTCCTGCTCGGGGCAGGAACACAGAAGGGGGGTAGGGGGCTCTGTGGGGTCCTGGCCCTGGAGACTTTTTAAAACTGGGAGTGCCTGCAAATACAGCGTACGGAACATGGCCAATGGCATTGTAATAGCATTGTGGGGTGACAGATGGTGACCCTCGTGGTGAGCACAGCGTAACATAGAGACTTATCAAATCCCTGCCTTCTACACCTGAGATGGGGTTGCCTGGACCCCTCCCAGATGTGCAGGGAAACGGGGTGGGACCTGTCTGTCTGAAGGTCTCCTGGAGCCTCGAGTAGACACCCAACCCTCTCCTCTAAGGGACTGCTCCCTGTTGAAGCCCAGAGTGCCCCCCCGCCCCTTCTTTGTCTCCCACCCCACCCTCGGGCTGACCTCCAAGCCTGTAGAGGTGCCTGAAGAAGGGTTTCCAGCACCCAGCCCCTGGGTGTTCTAGGGGGCACAGGGAGGTACCCACCCTCCTCTCTGGGGAGGCACTGGGACCCTGGTGGTGGAGCCTGGCAGGAGCATCGGGCACCCTAGGGCTCTTCCCTCACCCTCCCCCCGCCCCGCCTTGCTTTTATAGTCTGGAAACCACAGAAGGAGAAGCTTCCTGCATCTGCAAGCTTAGAACTTGGCAGATACACAGACTTGCAGATTTTCTAAAGTGCTGAGTTGGTGTGGCCATGAATGTCTCACACCTTAGAACAGAAGAACCAGAGTCCTCAGCAGCCCCCAGGTCAGACCTGTCAGACCTGCCCTGCCCGCCCCACCCTTTCCCCGCCCCACCCTTTCCGCCTTCTTTGGAGCCTCGGATGCCCTCTCCCGGATCTGAGCACGCGCAGGCCTAGTGCTGGACCAGGCGGCCCTCACCTGCGCTCTGCAGAACCCAGCCAGGCCTGAAGGCCCAGCCCAGCTGTCACTGCATGCCTGCCATGGGAGCGGCCCCTTCCTCTCATTCACGGTGACCCCCCACACCCCCCTGCAGCTCCAGCCAGGTCCATATGGAGAGCAGTGTAGGGAGGGGCGGGGAACCAGGGCAGGGGAGGGGGGGGGGGGGAGGCGGGGGGAGGCGGGCAACAGTTCTGAGGTCGTCTCCCACTGGGATCCCAGTGCCGCCTCATGTTCAGGCAGCACGGGACCCCCCTAATGGGAACTCTGGCTCCAGGACGCCCCCACAGCTGGGGCCAAGGAGAGGCTTGCATTTGAATCCCGAATCCCTACAACGTTCTGCTGGGGGGCCAATGGGCACATCATGGGGTCCCTCAGAGCCTGAGTGCGGCCACCAGGCCCCCGTCCGGTTCTGCTTCCCAGAGCTGGCTGGTCTGCCCCATACCCATCAGATCCCAGCCCTCCATGGGGACCGGTCACACAGGGGCCTGGCCCCTGGCCCCCACACCTAGGGCTGTACCTGGCCTGCATCAGCGTCATAATGTTTGCTGGATAGTAAATTAATAAACAAGGGCCCCTCCCTGATGGTCAGCAAATACTGTCGGAATGAAGGAACGTCACTACCAACACGGACGCATGTCAGAGTACACAGACCATAAAAGAGGCTGTGACAAGTGCCGAAGGGGCCCATGAGATGAGGTCCCCGAGCACGGAGGCCGCTCTGCAGGTCACCGAGGGCTGCGCGGGGAAGATGAGAAGCTTTCTGCTTGAGAACATTCTCACTGCCCTCTGGACTCTGAACACTGTGGGTCCCTTTGTTCCCATCCAGGCCTCCCCCTCGCTGGGTGACCTTGGCCAAGTCACTGAGCTTCTCTGAATCTCCCTCGGCCCACCTGTAACTCGCAGACACTCACAACCCTCACCTCCAACGCTCCTGGGGGAATTCTCTGAGAAGTGTGGGTACCACATAAAGCATGTCACCTGTGCCGGGCCTGTTAGAAGCCCTCACACCGCAGCCTGGTCATCAGGGTCCGCCTGACAGGAGGGTGCGCAGCTGCAGGGGAGAGTGGAGCGGAGCGAGGCTTGCCCGGCCTTAGCTCGTCCCCAGCTCAGCGGCCCCGCACTCTGGGCCTCACCCACCCAGGGCTCAGGGCCTGCCCCACGGCAAGGGTGACAGGCCAAGACCCTCGGCCTGCCCTCCGTCCCCTGCTTGTCCGCCCTCCCTGCACCCTGCAGGCGGGCAGTTCCTGGACCATCTCATCCACGTAGTGAGTCTATGGAGCATCTAGTCACCCGGCCTGACTGTGGCCAGAGTGATGTGACTGTGGCAGTTTGGTCTTAGCAGGCTGAGGTGGGAGAGGTGGTGGCAGAGGAAGAGGGTGTCCCTGGAGCCCCATGGGGGACTTGGAATAAGGGGGTCCTGGGTTTCTGGGCCACAGTGGTTAGCATACATGGTGAGGGGCTTGGACTGAAGTGAATGCTTTTGGGGCCCCACACGTGGTGGGGACCCAGGCACGCGCTGTCAGTGACTCCTCCTAGTGCCACATAAGAAGGGCTATTATTGTCCCCATTTTCTAGATTAGAAAACCAAGGCACAGGGAGGTTCTGTGACCTGTATGCGGGTCACTTGGACCGGGACTGGGTCCCCACCATCCTTCCCACCCTCACTTTCTGCCCTCCAGGCTGCTAATGCCAACGGGAGGGTGGCAGTTCAGGGGCGAGCATCCTGGGAAAGACTGACCAAGCTCGGGTCCCAGACACCCCTGCTAGCGAGCACAGAGGTGCAAGGAGGTCACCTGGCCTGGGCCCCATTGGCACCATCAGACTATGTCCCGAGGGACAGAATGCATGAGGCCCCAAGCTCAAGGCCAGTGTTCGTCTTCCCCAAAAACCGGACCCCAAAGGGAGTCCCGGGATAAACCAGAGGCAGTGTGACATGATGGGAAACGGACACACAGCTCTGGTTCAGATGCAAGCATTTTGTCACCATCTGCATGCCTCAGTTTCCCTGCTCGGCCGACGGGGAAGAACTTAACCCCTCCCGCACAGGCTGGGTGTGAGGAGCAAGTTCTTCCTTGCAGGTCAATAAAGCAGGTGGCGCAGGACCTGGCTGGAGCAGGCCCTGGCTGGAGCAGGCCCTGGCTGGAGCAGGCCCTGGCGGGAGCAGGCCCTCGGGGCCGCAGCTGCTGTAGAGAATTTGGACAGAGCCGTCCAGGAGGAAGCAGGCTCCATGTCCTGGCACCCGGGAAGCCAGGGGAGATGTGGGGGCACCGAGCCAGGCCCCCCCTTCCTAGGAGCCCCCGTGAAGATGGACACGAGGGATATTGCCAAGGGGTTGGCCCGCCCGGATGCCTGGCAGAGGCCCCCAAGCCCCTGGGGGGCTACTCCTGAGCTCCAGCCCTCTGGAGCTCCGTGCTTGGCTATCTCTCGACCTTGAACTTTCTATTCTGTTCTGCAATCAGTTCAGAAAGCAGCCTTTCTAGACTCCTTTCTTATCACCGGGAAACTTCTAACACAACAATAGTTGGTTGTACTGCTCTTGCGGGTGCGGCTACATTCCTGGGCCCCCCCAAACACCCCCAGCTTTTTTTTTTTTTTTTGGTAGCTTTGGAACTATAATGATCCCATTGTGATTGGTCTGTTCAGGTGGCAGTGTGACCCTTGAATTTAGAAGCATGAAAGTGTGGTGGGGGGTGGGGAGAAGGGGGCAGAGGAGGAGGGAAGGGGCTGCCCAGAGACAACCAGTGCGACAATCAAGGGAGATCTTCAAGCAGCCCAAGGACGTGATTTTGCATCAGTCACCCGGAGATGGCCTCACCTGGACTGTCCAGATCTAAAAATACAGTTATTTGTCAGAACACTAATGGTTGTTTGGTTTGGGGGTGGTTTTTTTTTTCAGTTATTGAGAAAGAAAATAGGTTTATAATTTTCACACACACACCCCAACCCTGAGCCAACCTGTAGGACTTAACTACCAGTAGAGTTGATAGAGATTAATGTGAACATAAAGTAACCATAGGCTGTCAGCTGTGTATCCCTGGCTGGCCACAGGCTGCCGTGGGGAGAGAGCCGGAGACCAGGGTCAGGATGGGCCCAGCCCCCGGGGGACACCGGGCACACCAGCTTCCCACAGCTGAAGGTCTGCAAACAGGGCAGGTGAGGATCTCAGCCTGCCCGCGGAGCCCGTGGTCCACGTGGATGTGCTAGCTACCAGCATGCATGCCCAGACTAGGCCTCAAGTTCCTGCCTCCAGTTCACCAGCCTGGGCCCCCCCCCCCGCAAGAAAGCCCCGCCCAGAGCTCCGGGTGCCACCTGCTACCACTGTCCCCTTAGCCCAGGGGACTTCCTGCCTTCTCCGGGCTCCTGAGAAAACCCCAGGAGGCTTTTCTTAGAATGTTGGGCAGTCACTGCACATTTAGGACTTGGCAGGGGCCCCAGTGTCCGGAACAGGGAAGCAGCTCAAGTTCCAAGGCCTGGAAGCCTGGTACGATGGCCAGGAGACCAGCGGGGCCAGAGTGGTGGCAGGCGTGGACGCTGGCACCTGTCACTCGGTGGGGACCTACAGCGGGCCTCCTGCCATGCTGCTCCTCCAGGCCTCTGTCTGCAAAGGGGCCCCTCCCAGCCTCAAACCTTTCCTTTGCTGGCCAGTCTGGTTGAGGGGGGACGCAGTTCATTGGCATTTGACACCATGCCTTGGACAGAGTGGAGGCTCATGAATGGTTGTCATCACCATTGTTAAAAAAAACAAATACACTCAAAGGCATTGGTATTTGCTCTCTTCTGGGCGTTTCCCCAGCTTCTCCCAGCTCAGCCTTCCTTACGTGATCCTCCGCTAGGGAGAAGGGAGGCACGTGCAGGGCTCCCCACCTGCCCCATCTACAGACCTCAGGCCTTGGACAGCCAGTGTGCACAAGGTCACAGAGTCCAGCCATCTGGTGGGGTCCCAGGCTACATGCCACAGGGGATCACTGGTCCCAAACTTCATTTCTGCTTGGAGACCCCTTCTGACCCCAGGATAGAGGCTCCCCAAGGCCCGTGGGACAAAACTTGGACATCAGAAGATGGCCCAGGGTCACTGTCCCCGAGTGGCAGGGCTGCCCTGCCCAGCAGAGGCCTCCGAGGGTTCGGGCTCCAGATGGACATGGCCTTGGAGAGCAACAGAGTGGCTGGGAGGGGCTGGGAAGGACCCACGACAGGGATGTACAGAGACCGCTGGGCTGGGGCCTGGGAGCAGCCTTCCTGTGTGTGTTCGTCTGGAGAGAGACCAGGCTTGCTCTCCCATGAGCAGTGTGGGTAGGTCAGTCCAAGAAAGAACTTTCAGGTAAAGCTGTACTGTGGGGAAGGCTGTGAGCTCTCTGTCATTGTGCAGAGCCAGGCAACCTGGAGCGGGTGCTGGGTAGCATGTTCGGGGGTCTACCCAAGGACCTGTGAAGCTTGAGGAAAGGCCAAAGGTCCCAGAGCTCAGCTCAGACCTAGAGTGGGGAGCGATTCGGCCTCAGGGACAGCCAAGGGCTGAGGGAGCTCCTAGGGCCCCAAGAGAGGCTGGAAATGCATGTGTGTGACTACTGTCCCTACCTCCCCCTGGATAGCAGTGGCAGGCCACCCCTGTGGGACACTCAGAGCTGACAGGTCACCCAACCTCTTGCTAAATAAGTGGCAGAAAAATCCAGGCCATTTTTACAAAATAATTTTTTGAAGTGAAGTTCGCATAACATTAAACCAATCACTTTAAAATGTACAATTCGGTGGCATTTAGCACACTCACAATGTTGTGCAACCACATCCCCCCTACCCAGTTCCAGAACATTCTCATCCCTCCAGAAGGAAACCTCGTGGCCATTAAGGAGTTTCTCCTCCTTTCCCTTCCCACAGCCCCGGGCAACCACCAGTCTGTCTCCTGCGCCTATGGATTTGCCTATTCTGGATACTTCATATCCTAAGCCATTTTTTGTTAAAAAGAGCGAAAAGCAGATCGTGGGGACCCAGCCCCCATGTGGCTAGCCGCGTGGGCTGGGGCATGATACCTCGTATCCCTGTGTCTGTATCCTCATCTAAAAGATGGGCCTAAGAACGGCTAACGACAGGGTTGTTGTGGAGATAGAGGGGTCAGCCAGTCAGCGCGCTGAGTGCAGGGTCTGCTCCCGGAAGCCTTGGTGCGTTTTAGCTGCTGTTGGCATGGGCATCAGAGGTTGGGATGATATGGCACAAGGACAGCTGGGACCAGGGCAAAGCAAAACCTAGAAGAGCAGACTTGTTCTCCACTGGGCACGGCTCATGCATGTAACTCTGGGCAGGTCACGTGCCTGGTCCCGGCCTGCACCTGCTCCTTCTGACTTCTGTGACATTGGGCCTCAGTTTCCCCATCTGGAGTGGGAATGCAGACCTCAGAGTGTTGGAGGGGGTAGGCCGTGGCGCCATTCTGAGCGCAGGGGATATTCAGGAAGGAATATTGTGCCCCCAAGCAGGGGTGCAGTGGGGACCAGGGGGACCCTAAGAAGCAAGGCCTGGAAGGGGTGACAGAGGGCAGGTGTCCAAGGTCACAGTGAAGGGGAGTCGAGGGAAAGAGGGCCAGGCCTGAGAGCAGGCAGGCAGGGCGCTGGCTCCTCCGGGCTGACGAGCCTTGAACAAGTGGCTGGATGCTTCCTGTCCTGGCTCCCCTTGCGGGCGATCCATCAGCTCGGCTGTTACTGTCCAGGGCGGCGAGTGGCCATAAATGGGCCCGGCCCCTCCTCTGCAAGCGGCCCAGGTTTTATGTTGTAAGAACACTGTGGGGCGTCTCAAACACACCGCTAATGACAGGCATCATGAAGCAATAAAAGTGATGGGGCTGGTGGGAGGGGGCTGGCGGGAAGAGAGGGGGCCACCAGTCCCCAGCTCCCCCGGCGGTGGCGGCAGGAGCTCTCCGAGAATTGATTAGTCTTGGACGTGCTGACCTTTTTGTTCTTGAAAAATTGCTTTTGAGCAGCTGAGGCAATAAAAGTAAATTGATTCGGAGAGAACGGAGGATGAAATTTGCGTTAGGCGGGGAGGGGCGGATAAACGTCCCGTGACGTCAGCGCGCCCTCCCCCCACCCCCCAGCCCCTGGGCCACAGCAGGGCAGGACCTGAGAAGCCAGGGCGCCTGGCACTGGAGGCTCAGCGGGCTGGGGCTGCCCCAGATGTTCGGGCAGAGAAATGAAACTGATAGTGGGGAAGGCGGGGATGGAGATGAGGTGAGGTGATGGGGGAGGGGCGGAAACGGGGAAAACACCAAGGGGAAAAGAGAGGGGGATTTGGGACACACATCTGGAGCCGAAAAGGAGGGAGGGAAGGAGATTAGCACCAGGTAGGGGCTCTCTCTCCGACGCACCCGTGCCCTACCACCTCGATGAATCCCCACAAAGCCTGATTTTTGTCCCTATTTTATAGACTGAGGGAACTGAAGCCGGGGAGGTCAGGGAGGTCACCTGCTCAAGGTCACCCTGCTGAGAACTGGGAAAGCCCAACTGAATCCCTTGGAAGCAAGACAGGAGGCTCCAGAAGGTGGGCCCTTTAGTGAGTCATTGTCGGCACCAGCCCCACACTGAGGGGGTACCCTGGACCCAACAGGCCCCCAGACTCGGGGCGGCCCCCAGCAGCCAGAAGTGGAGGCTCGAAGACACAAGTGTGGGGGCCGTGGCTGCCAGGTGGGCAGAGACTTGATGTCCTGCAGTCTTGGCCTGGGCTCCCCACCCGGAAGCTGCAGCCAGAGCCTGGGGGAGTAGGGGCAGGAATGACAGGAGCCCGGGTCTGTGACAGCAAGAGTGCGCTGCTGGACGTGACCGCTCACAGGGAACTTCACCCCTACAGCCACCAAAACCCCACCAGAGTCCCACTCCGGAGGCTCTCAAGGTCATGGGCCACACTCCTTGATCTGGATTTAGATCTGGGTCTGGGGGGTGGAGCTTTTGGAATCCCGTGACTTTCCGATGGGAGTGAGTGGCCTCACAGGTGAGTAAACACCACATGGGGCCAGTGGAGGCAGTGTCTGATGCTCCCCTAAAATGCAGGCACCCCAAGGGGGAAAACCCCAAACCCTGCCAGAGCTCTGTGGGTGATCCCCCATGCTGCCCTCTGCCTCCGACAGACCCCAGATGGGCCAGTCCTGAGTGGACATCACCTGGTGGCACACTGACACAGCTCCACCATCACGGGCACTGCACCCTGCTGCCCACCCCCCAGAGTCTCCTGCCTACCAGCACCAGGCGCTCGGACCTGCACCCCCTTTGTCCCAGCCCAGCCTCAGGAGAAGGCCAAGAAGCTTTGCTGCCTCTGCTTCGCAGGGAAGAAAGGCCCTTGCTGGCGGTGTCCTGCCTCCCTCCGTGCGGGCACATGGCCTCCAAGGTGCCCCAGCCCCGCAAGCAGCTCCAGCGGGGGGCCCGGCTTCCCCCAGCCACCTGCAACCCCCGGGCGCCAAGGGTTGCCGGGGCGACCGCGCTGTTGCCCCTGGAGACGCTCTGGCACAGGCCCCTGGGACTGCGGGAGCCCGGCGGCGGGACCCTGGGTGCCTGAGCGGCCGGGGTCAGGCGGGGGCGGCGAGGAGGGTGACCCCGGGGCTCCTCCAGCCCTCTGGGGTCGCGAGGGCCTGTCGCACCCTTGCCCACGGTCCAGGCCCAGAGCCCGCAGCGCCCACCCCAGCGTCTCCCCGCCTGGGCGCAGACCCCTCCCTCTCCCACGGAGGAGCGAGCGCAGGAGCCCGGAAGGCAGTCGCGACTTGTCGCTTCCCAGCCGGGCTGCCGTTCTCCCTTGGCTCTTTGCCTGCAAGGGTCCCCGAGGATGGAAAGGGGCATTTTTCACGGAGATGAGTTGCTTCCTTACAGGGAAACTGAGGCTTGGTGTGGCTGGGTAACTCACCCGAGGTTTTTGCTGCAAGCTAGCCTGGAACCCAGGCTACTTGACACCCCAGTTTCGGCTGCGTCTCCCGCTGCCCGCTCCATTCCTTGGTTGGTGGGTGACCCTGGGTGGGCCCCTCGCCCTCTCCGGCTGCCCTCCCCACCTGTGAAAGGCCGGACTGGAGCGGGGCGCCCAGGGTGCAGGCCGGGCCTGGCGCAGGGCCGAAGCCACTGCTTGGCCCCTCCTCCCTCCCGAGCAGGCCTGGCACTGCCAGCAGGTGAGTCAGGCCTGGCCCAGCGCCGGGGGGGGGGGGCGGTGTGCAGAGGTCAGCCGACAGGGCCGTGCTGGCCGCTTTCTTGGGACTGGCTGTCAGGCCTGTGGTGTCCACCCTTGGGGCCCCAGCAAGCCCCTTGTCTGGGTAGCTTCTGCCAGACTCCGGGAGTCCTGTGCCCACCAACATTGGTGAAGGCCTGCCAAGTATCCAGTCTGTGAGCATTCATTCACCAGAGGTTCACTCAGGAATTTTCAGTCTCGATTCTACTGCGATAAAATGCAAATTCCTCTGAAAGTATCATGGAGGTCAGCAGGGGTCCTGTCGTTTTCAGACCCTGAAAGTGGCACGCCCTCCCCCAAGCAGGTTTGTGACTATCGATGACTTCACTAGGGACCCCTTCTGGGAAAAGCAGGCCACCCCGATCTAGATAAGGCACCCACCACCACCCATATTTGTCTCTCTCCCCAGCACCCCAGGTTGGTGGAAAAGGAGAGCCTTCTCTGTAGGGCCACCCTGACTCACCCCCATGGTGGCCCACGTGCCGTCCACTCCCCGCGTGTTCTGCCTGGTGGCACGTGGCAGAGAGATGGTCAGGAGTGCCAGCCGCACGGGCAGGGACAGAGGGGGCTCGAACCTGCACTGTAGGCACAGGCAGGGGAAGGTAGGCCCCCGTGAACACTTTGGGGAGGTGGGATCTCTTGACCGGGGCTGAAGGAGACAGGATTCCTCAAGCGGAGAGTTGGGAAGGACTCTGTCCTCATGGGAAGGTCTGGTGGGAGCGAGCAGGTAACAGTGCTCAGGATGTGGCCGGGAAAGGCATTGCTTTGAGCTTGGTCTCGGGGCTCTGCAGATGAGCGTACTGTTGGTTCCTGGCTTCACCTTCCCCCCCTCCCCAGCCATCACCACCACCCACCGCCACCTCCACCACACAGACACAAGCCAGACCGTCGCCCCCGCCCGGCTGCAGGAAGGCAGACACACTTTACAACCAGCTTGGGCATAACCCAAGTCAGAGCAGGAAGGCGCAACACAAAGGAAACTGAAAACCCAGGGGAGGTGGTTGTACCGTGCCTTCCCGGAGAGGTCATCACGCACCCACGTGTGTCGGTCTGTGCGGTGGTGTGTTTGTATGGATGCTGTCCACAGGCAGGCCCTTGACATACAGTGTATGTGCCTATATGGAGCGCATGCACACACCACACACACACACACACACACACACACACACACACACGGTAACATCTAGGCAAATGCCTTTCCATGGTGGGTTGGTGACAGTAAGCACTTTGCAGGGGAAGGGACTTTCAGGGACCCTGAGCAGTGTCCACCAGAAAGGTGGGCAATCCTGGTCCCCCTGCCCTGATTTGCAGGAGAGACATTGACACAGAACCCCAAAGTTCCCAGCTTTACTTCCCACAGACCGCCCCCCTGCACAGAGCCCCAAGGACTGGCATTTTGGGGAGATACACAGCGGTCTGCCGTGGCTGAGAATATTATGGAAACTGCCTTCTGGAATCAATGGACAAGTCACATGAAAACCCCACTCCGGTTGCTTTGCAGCCTTATTCAGGCTTTGTCTTGGTTTGGGTTTCAATTGTACAGTAAATTCTCTCTTCCAAGCTGGACCGCTCACCTTTTCCACCTGATCTGGGCATCTCCTTCCCATAATCATCTCCGTCAGCAGCGAATGGGGATTTCCTGCCAGAAAGGCCATCGCAGAAGCATTCGCTAAGTTCTGGAAGAGGAGCCCCAGCTCCGACCTGAGCATGGAGGCCATGCAGGCAAAGCAAAGCCTGCTGGAGACGTGACAGCCCTGATCTCTTGTTGCCACCAACTTTTGTTGAGTACCTCGGCAAGCTGATACTATCAGCACTGGGCGGACCTGCCTAAGCCAAGGAGGGGCCCTATCTTCTGGTGGAGAGCGCATGATGGCCGACTCTTCCAGTGGGGTGGTGTGCAGCGAACAAAGACCGGAAGGGCGTTCTGCCTCCCACCTCATCCTTTATAATCCCACCTCCCCATCTTCCAGTGGGGGTGGGGTGGCTGGTCCTCCCAAAGCCGACAAATGTTCACGATAACCAAAATACCCAACATAGGGGGGCCTAGTTGGCTCAGTTGTTAAGCATCTGCCTTCGGCTCAGGTCATGATCCCAGGGTCCTGGGATCGGGCCCCGCATCGGGCTCCCTGCCTGCTTCTCCCTTTCCCACTCCCCCTGCTTGTGTTCCTGCTCTCCCTATCTCTCTCTTTTCAAATAAATAAATAAAATCTTAAAAAAAAAAAAAAAGGAACACGGTGTATTCACAGATCAGGACCCTAAGCCCCCATTTAATATGGGGTTTCAAAAACTATGAAGATCCCAAAGACCTTTGTGTGATTACATCTGTGTGAAACATCCAGAATAGGCAAGTCTGTAGATCTAGAGAGACAGAAAGAAAATTAGTGGTTGTCCAGGGCTGGGGGGAAGGAGGGAGCTGGGAGTGACTGCTAATGGGTACGGGGCTCTTTTGGGGCAATGAAAATGTTCTAGAATTACATTATGAGGTTGGTTGCACAACTGTAAATTTACTGAAATCATTGAATTTTATACTTTCAATGAGAGAATTAGGGGTATATTAATGGTATCTCAATAAAGCTGTTAAAGATTTTAAGTCTCATAGGAAAATGTTCCTGATGGTGTTAGCCAGTATGTACATCTGATTTCATCCTTATAAAAAATATGCACGCTATTAGAATGACCCTCCAAAATATGCACACTGATTTAGAATAACAGAAAGCAGACCAGGGATGGCCTGAGCAGGAGGATGGAGGCAGTGTGGCCAGGGGCTGGAGGGAAACATTGTAACCCGGCACAAGGAAACTTTGAGGGATGATGGGTATGCTCATTATTTTGACTGTGGTGATAATGGCATGGTTGCACACGCATGTCAAAAATGACCAAGCTGCACTTTAGGTATGCGCAGTATTTCGTGTTTGCATTTCGACTGTTATCTCAATAAAGCTCTTTCTTCTTTCATCTATGCACAGGTGTATGTAGTGAGAAGACCGGAAGGAAATACACCAAAACATGAACAGTGGCTTTGTATGGGGGAGGGAATCACGGACAGCCAAGGCAGGATCTGTCCAGAGTCAGGGTGAGGCTGAGGCCGGGCGGCCGGAGGCCCGGCGGCCAAGCCCCTGGACCAGCCCATCCCTGCTCCAGGCAGACCCCATGACTCACCAGGGAAGGCATCGAGCCTCAGGCAGCCAGGGGTAAGCTCCTCCCTGGGGAGGGAATGCGGCAGGGCCTGTGGAGCAGGCAGGTGAGGCGGGCACAGCAGGTGTGCTGGGCAGGCTGTCCAGCGAGGCCCACTCTGGCTGGGAGCTTCGGCGGGTTCCCCTCAAGGCAGACGGGCAGGAGAAGTCAGGTAGGAGACCAGCAGGAATTTCCCACCAGGTGGGCGGGCTCGGCACCCCTCCCTCCTTCATTCCCAAGGAGAGAGCTCACCCCTGGCACCCTGGCCTGCCCTGGTGGCCTTGCCCAGCAGCAAAGTTGGTGGGGTTGCTCATGACCCTGCAGGACAGGTCAGGCAGTAAGGCTGGTCGGGGAGGGAGTCCACCAGGGACCCGGCCTAATTCTCACATCAGATCCCCAGCAAACCCGCAGCCCCCTGAGCTTCTGTTTTGAGCAGCTGGATCCCCGGGCTCTGCAAAAGAGCTGGCTCAATAAGTCCTGGGGGACAGATGGATGGATGGAGGGATGGAGGGAGGGATGGATGGAGGGATGACATGGGACAGGGGTCCTACACGTCACCTCCGGGCTAGCAGCAGGCACACACGGCCTTGTAAGGAAAAGTACCCAGGGAGCAGGGTCAGCACTCTGGGCACCGCTTGAGTCACTTGGTTATTCCTGGTCACGGAAGACATCCAAAGCCGGAGTGGGGGTTGAATGAGGGGGCCACCTGGCTGCCAGGAGCTTGGTGAGGCCATGGTGGGGAAGTTCAGCCCTGGAGGGAGTGGAGCAAGAAGGTCTGGGGCCCCGGTAGGAGGCTTTCAGACGGCAGCTGGGGCAGGCTGGGGGTCAGTGTTCCAAATTGGGGCCTGAGTCCTGTTCACAGAGATGCAAAGCTGACATCTTGGCCTGCTCGGAGCTGTGCAGCTGGTTGGCAAGCCCTTCCTTAGGCCCCAACCGACTCAGGGGACAGAGATGTGACCATGAATAAGGAGCCACAATTATCCCTCCCTTCCACCACCCTGTCGCAGGCCGGGCCGGTGCAGGGGAGGAAAGGCAGCCCGGGGGCCCCCCGCTGCCTCCAGAGTCCAGGGGAGCCCAGGAGACTATAGGTGCAGCCAGCCGTGCATGGAAAGCTCACAGCAGGGACCAACCCTGGTCTCACCTCAGCCGTGAGGGGTGCCAGGGACCCCGGGTTCACACTCCAGTTCTGCCTCTTTCCAGCTGTGTGGCCTCAGGCAAGCTACCTCACCTCTCTGAGCCTTGGCCTCCACTGTGAAATGAGGATAAAAATACTGGGTCTGGGGGCCCCTGGGTGGTTCAGTCAGTTGAGCGTCTGACTCTTGGTTTCCACTCGGGTCACGATCTCAGGGTCATGAGATCGAGTCCCTTGGTGGGCTCTGCGCTCAGTAGGGAATCTGCTGGAGAGTCTCTCCCTCTACCCTTCCCCCAACTCTCTCTCTCAAATAAATAAATCTTAAAAAAAAAAAAAGAAAAATTATAAATATGCAAAGCACTTGGCATGTAGTTTGTGCTTAACAAGGGGTGGCTGTTATTATCTTATAATTATTCTATTATTAATAGATGAATGTTAGTATCATCATTTCATTACTGTCCAGGCTTCACATCTCTGATCCCGAGACAAGATCTATCCCCAGACCCACCCCCAGCCGTTCAGCCTCCTCCCCCACTCCAGCCACCTAACGCTGGTGACTTAGAATATCATAAGCTACTTGTGGATCTAAGAGATTTTGTCCCCAAATATTTTCTGACTTTCCAAAAAACTCTCAGTGCCCTCCCTCCCCTGCCTCATCTTCCTCTTGGCCACTAGCTTTGTGACCATGGCTGTCCCTTCCCCGGCTTTGGTGGCCTCCAGAGGGATCCTCACCAGTCCTCAGGGGCTGGTGCCTTCCCCAGTTAGAGGGGGGCTGGGAGGGGGGGCTCGGGAAAGGCCGAGCTGAGGTCAGCCCGTCTATTTTTACATCCCTCTTCCAAAAGGAGCCACGACAGCAGCCCCACGGCCATCACTCAGCGTGCCTGTAATCCCCAGGGAATCCGGTGTCTTTGGGAAATTGGACCCAGGCTGGGGATGCTCAGGGGCCCTCAGTCCCCAAGGAGGGCCTGAATTGGGGGAGATCCTGGCCTCTGGGGTCAGACAGTCCAGCCAGACACAAGAATGGGGCAAGGGGCTCTTTCCTCTGTGAAGTGGGATGACACCTCCCCGCCGGTTGAGGGCTGGTCCCTCGAGGGGGTTGAGCTGCAAGAGGGTGTCTGGGCTGGGATGTGGCAGAGAGCTGTCTGGTCAGGCCCAGAGGCTGCAGGCATTCTGGAAAGGGCTTGCCCTGGGGAAAGCCCTGCTCCTTTGGGGCTGTGGTGGGTGGGTGTGGTCGTGGGTCAGGGGTCAGCAAACTGATTTGATCGGAAAAGTAAAGGCCTCAAGGCCTGACCTGTGAGACTCAGGGATCTTCATGGACTGGAAAGTCCCAAGTACTAGGTGGTGGCCGCCCAGATCCCGCTTCGGGAAGAAGGGGCTGGTTTCCTGGCAGAGGCTCAGCTCTTGGCCCCCTTGGGGAGTTCCTGCAGTGGAGGAGGGGGCCTCAGCCAAGGGCACACCCTTCCCAGGTCAGTGGGCCATGAGGGAGGGGTGTCAAGACCCGGCCCCCCCCTCCACCCAACTCCAGCCGCCCTGAGGCTCACCCCAGCTACAGAGCTCACCAGGGCCGGCTGAGCCTTCCTTGAGTGAGACCCCAAAACCTACGTGCCTCCTGATCTCATGCCTCCTCTTCAAGATCAGCTTCCTGGGAACCCACCTTGCACACAAGGGACTTGATGGGACTTGGGAGAAGGGGCTCGGGAGAAGGAGAAGGGGCTCATAGAGGAGGCCGGCCAGTGCATCTGAGCCACCGGGCCCCCCCCCAAGTCCCAAGAAGCCATGCAGACCCCTTGCTCACGTTCCCCAACAGCATAACCCACCTCCAGGATGTCTGCAGTGGGTTGAACAGCATCACCCCAAAATTCATGTCCATGCAAAACCTCAGAAAAGGAGGAAACAGGGTCCTCGCACATGAAACTAGTTGGAGATCTGGGATGAGAGCCTCCCGGAGTCAGGACAAGCCCTAAATCTAATGACGTCCACCAAAGAGGAGGGGACACAGAGACTCACAGAGATGGAGGCCCAGCGGGAGGGTTGCCGCTCTGAGCCCGGGACCCCCCCAGCCCCCAGAAGCTAGGATTCTCCCTCAGAGTCTCCGGAAGAACCACACAATGGTATCGACACCTTGACTTTGGACTTGGGGCATCCAGCACTGGAAACACACATGTTCCTGTTGTTTCAAGCCACCCTGGAGGTGGGTTATGCTGTTGGGGAAACTGAGCCCCCCGGTGTGTGCTGATCGGCTACAGCAACCACGGGAAGCAAAGCCAATTTCAAAGGCAAAGTTGTCTAAAGACACGAGGGTGGCCGGGTGTCCTGTATAAGCCGCCCCTCCCCCAGATCTCGAGCCACACAGGGCGGGGGGTAGTTTTATTTTGAGGCACTTTGGAAGCTTGGGCAGGAGAGAAACAGGATGGGTTTTAACCAATAGAAGTGACTCCCTTGCAGCTGTCACCGAGCATTCACTGGGACGGGAGAAGGACATGCTGCAGGGTGACCGGCCGCCCCGTTTTAGCACCGAGAGACCCACGGTGACCGCAGGCCCCAGTCCTCGGCAAGCCGCACCGTGGGCCAGCCTGGCGCCGACGCCCTCACGGCACATGGCACGAGACAGCGGGTTGGAAAGTTGGGAGCAGGTGGGTGTCAAGAAGGGAAATGACAGGGCGCCTGGGTGGCTCAGGCGTTAAGCGTCTGCCTTCGGCTCAGGTCATGATCCCAGGGTCCTGGGATCCAGCCCCGCATCGGGCTCCCTGCTCGGCGGGAAGCCTGCTTCTCCCTCTCCCACTCCCCCTGCTTGTGTTCCCTCTCTCGCTGTGTCTCTCTCTGTCAAATAAATGAATAAATAAAATCTTTAAAAAAAAAAAAAGAGGGACATACACATGCGGTGAGCAAGCTGCAGGAACTGCATTGGGTCACTCCGGGGACAAGTGTCCTTACAAGAGACAGAGGGGAGCACAGACATGACAAGGTCATGAGAAGAGAGGCAGAGACCTGAGGGTCGAGACCACAAGCCAAGGACCCCCTGGAGCTGCCAGAAGCTGGAAGAGGCAGGAGAGACCCTCCCCCGGAGCCTTCAGAGGCCGGGCAACACCGTGACTTCAGACTTGCGGCCTCCAGGACTACGAGAGAATACCTCTGTAGTTTCGAGCCCCGCAGTGTGTGCTAGTCTGTTACAGCAGCCCCAGGGAACTCGTGTGGGGACCAAGCAGAGCTCCTGGTGGGAGAGTTTGCTCCACAAATGTGGATGCCGTGGGTCTAAGGGGTAGATGGGAGATGATGCTGGGATGTGCCGCTGGGGGCCCCCGTTCAGGTCTGGGACACCTGTCCCCCACCTGCCCTTAGCTGAGTCCCTCCCCAGGCACCGCCCTTGGGACGACTGTCTCCATACTGTTGTGAGGACTGGTGGATGGGAGGGCACGAGGCCGCGTTCAGGGCTCCCTGCGGGGCCACCCCAGCTCCGGAGCCCCCATGGGTCAGTGGGGCTGCTCTTCTAGACTTGCCCTCTGCCCAGTCCTGCTTCCCCGCAGCTGTCCTTCCTGAGAATGCTCCCCAATAAACCCCCTGCGCCCCATTCTTAGTCTCCAAGAATGATTCCCCAGGACCGACCCCATGACAGGGGTTATTTCAACCCAAGAAGAAAAGGACGCATTATTTAGTAAATGGTGTTGGGATGAGCAGGGCACCATCTGGAATAAAAGTTGTATCCGAACCTCACACCGAACACCAAAGAAACTCCAGATTTTAAAGGTTGAAAAACCCACGACGCCTGGGTGGCTCATTTGGTTAAGCGGCTGCCTTTGGCCCGGGTCATGATCCCAGGGTCCTGGGATCGAGCCCCACATCAGGCTCCCTGCTCAGCGGGGAGCCTGCTTCTCCCTCTCTGCTTGTGCTCTCTCTGTCAAATAAATAAGATCTTTAAAACAAACAAAAATAATAAAATAAAATAAAGATTTAAAAACCTTAAAAGTTCTACAAGAAAGCATAGAGGGTTTTAAAAATAATCTTTCTAAATTTCACTCCAAAACCAGAAGCCATAAAGGAAAAGAATAATAATTTTTTATTACAATTATTATTTTTATTTTCTTTTTAAAGGAATGTTTTTAAAGATTTTATTTATTTATTTGACAGAGAGAGAACAAAGCAAAACGGGGAACATAAGCAGGGGGAGCAGGAGAGGGAAAGCAGGCTTCCCGCGGAGCAGGGAGCCCGACGCGGGGCTCGATCCCAGGACCCGGGGACCACGACCCCAGCCGAAGGCAGACGCTCAACGACTGAGCCACCCAGGCGCCCCTACAAATCAATTTTTTAAAATGAATAACTCACCAATAAAATGGCCAAATGCTCTCCCCAGGCCACAGATAATGACAGACACACGGCTCTTGAAATTAAAATTCACTGAACTTCATTTTTTGTTAATGAAGTAAAATTCTCAGAGCAAAATTAACCATTCTCAAGTCAACAATTCAGTGGACTTTAGTGCGTTCAGTGTCATGCAGCCGCCACCCCGTGCATATTCCAGAACATCTCCAATCCCCCCAAAAGGGAACCCCGTCTCCCCATCCTCCCCGATCGCCAGACCCCAGCAACGGCCAATCTGCTTTCTGTCTCTGGATTTTCCCGTGCTGGACATTTCATATAAATAGAATCGTACAGAATGTGGGCTTTTGCGTCTGGCTTCTTTCGAGGAGCGTGCTTCCCGTGTCTCCACCATGTCGCGGCAGGTGTCAGAGCCCCGTTCCTCTTTACGGCTGCACCAGTTTACCCGTTGACCCTCTAATGGGCACTTGCCTTGTTTCCACCTTTTGGCGTCTGTGAATTTTTTGGTTCCCTGTTTTCATTCCTCTTGAGTACATACCTCGGAGTGGACTCGCCTTTCCCAGACTTGCGATTTCCTCTTTTAGTCCTAACCATCCTGGTGGGTCCGGGTCTCCCTAATGACTAGTGAGTGCTGTTGAGCATCCTTTCATGTGCTCATTGGCCCTTTGTGTGTCTCCTTTGCCCATTTTTTAATTGGGTCGTTTGTCTTTTTGTTGCCTAGCGGTGAGAGTTCTGTACCCATTCTGGATACCGGGTCCTTATCAGATAAGTGATCTGCAGAATTTTCTCTCATTCTTGGGTTGTCTTTTCACTTCCTTTGATGTACAAGTGTTTAATTTTGATGAGGTCCAAATTATTGATCCTTTTGTTACTCACGCTTTTTTGGTGTCAATTCCACTTTTCACAAATGAAAACTATCCTGAAAAACAATTTTTCGCTTATTTATTTGGCAAAAATCAGAAACTTTGATTCCACACTGTGTTGGTGGGTAAATGAGTTTCTTGTGCACACACATCAGTGAACTTCTTGGGGAGCGTTTTTTCAGCATCTGACCAAATTATAAAGCTTGATCTGACTCTTTGAGCCAACAATTCCAGTTCTAGGAATTCTTCCTAGATACACTGGCACATTAAGAAATTGCGTCTGTACAGCTACATGCTTATGGACGTTGCCACATTGTTTGTACTGATCTGCTGTGTGACCTGGAGAAAACCACTTGCCCTCTCTGTTTCTATTCCTTGTCTGCCCTGGGAAAGAAGCCATGAGGGTCCGACCTGTCTAGAGTTAACAGAATGCCTTCCAGAGCTATAAGAAACTTCTGTCCTCTGGTTCAGTCTGCTCCCTTATGGACAGAGAACCTGAGGCCCAGGGGCCAGTCACTCATGGGGGTGGGGGAGCCAGGGAGCGTTTGCCAGAAGGAAAGGTGCGATTCTTAGTCTCAGCCCCTCTGAGGAGATGGGAGTCGAGAGCCCTGGGAAAGCCTCCAGCTGTTCTGGTCATGGATGCCTCTAGAATAGGCTGTCCCCCATTCTGACGTCCCCAGGACTGAAGGGACCTGGCAGGCCCTGTTCTGTGGGAGAGAATGTGGTCACCAGAGCAGGGCTCCCTCCTCATGCTCCCGTGACCCCTCCATGGGTCCCTTGCCTGCTGGTTTGTGTCCATGGCTGTCTCTCCCAAGCCCCTGTGAGCTCCTGGCCCGAGTGTCTCCAGACTGAAGGCCTGGCCGAGGGCAAACTGCCAATGGACTCTCAATACATGAAAGAATGAACTACTTGGGCTACACAGTAACTCCAGGATAGACAAAACTTTTTCAGCATCATTTTCAAGATGAAAAAAAACGGGCTCGACTCCCTGATGCGGTCTGGAGTCCCGGCTCCCCGAGCATCCTCAGCACAGCTGAGCTGTCTGCAAGGAAGCTGCTGCCCCTCCAGGTCTCATGTCCACGCTTTCAGCAGCAAAACAAGAAGAGGGAAGGGGGAAGGGATAGCACCACAGCAGGAAAGCACAATCTTTTCCAGAAACGTCTTGAAATCCCTTCTCACATCTCACACAGCAAACCCTAGCTGCAAAGAGTGTGGGGAGGTGAGGATTTCCAGCCGGGCACGTGGCTCCCTCTGAATAATCGGGGTTCAGTTAGGCAGGTGGAAGGGGAGAGATCGGTGGGGACCCCCAGTATGTTCCCAAGGCCGCGCAGCCAGTACGCAGGACAGCAAGATCGCCAGCCCAGCCTCCCGGTACCACTGCTGGCCACACGGCGTCCACGGCGGGCACGACCCAGCCCCCAGAAGCCCCAGGGCTGCGTACCTCTCCGGCACAGCCTCTGTTCCCGGAGCCAGACAGGCCGGTTGCCAGGTGAGTCCGTCGAGTTTAAGGTCAGACTCAGCTCTCTGGATAACTGCGAGCAGAGAAACCTCACTGCCCAGGGGAAGGCTGACCTTGTAGTGCCAAGTCCCCCGGCGCCCTGACCCCTGGGCAGGGGAGTGCCCAGGGCTGGGCCGCCGAGCAAGGACTTTGGGGCACAGACAGAGCAGATAGTCCACCTCCCCGAGCCCTTTCCCTCACTCATCACTCATCACAAGTACTAGGCCTGTTGTAAAAACAAGGTCGGTGTCGGACGTGCAGGAGCTCCCAATCGACCACGGCTTAGCTCGATTTTCTACCAGTCGGGGTGGGAAGCAAGCTCAGCCATACAGGGGGACCCAGAAATGCCCAATACAGGGCTCGGCCCTGCATCCCAGCCCCGCTGGTGAGGGCACCCCCTTTCCTCTAGAAGGACCCTCCTTTCTCGGGGTGGGCAGGGCGGCTTCCGGGCAGCTGTGATGGGCCTGCAGCCACGCCTCCCGCAGACCCCTCTCAGGGAGCTACTTAGGCTGTGCCCCAGCCTGGCGTCCTCCGACAGCCACACAGAGACTGCCCTCGGCCTGAAGCCCCACCCCAGGCAGGCGCCCAGAAAACTGAACGCAGACACTCCCGCAAGTCCCTGCGCCCCACGCAGCCTTGTCACAGCTACCAAAACGTGGAAGCAGCCCAGCGTCCGCAACAGGTGAGCAGATACACAACCTGTGGCCGATCCACACGATGGAGCCGTGCTCAGCCACCACGTGGGTGGAACAGTCAGAGCATGGCACTCGGGGAAAGACGCCAGGCACGGAAGGTGCCCTATCGCGTGAGTCCGTGGTTAGGAAACGTCCAGCACCGGCCAACCCCCAGAGAGGGGATTCATGGCTTCCCGGGGCTGCTGATCTAGACTTCAAGTCAGTTCATTTTATTTAATGTGGATTCCGCCTCAGTTTAGAAAAGGAGGTAGTATGGGTGGTGCTAGTAGTATGGGTGGTATTAGTAGTATGGGTGGTACTAGTATTACTGTTGGTACTAGTAGTGTCGGTGGTGCTAGTAGTATCGGTGGCACTAGTAGCATCGGTGGTGCTAGTAGTACTGCTGGTACTAGTAGTACTGCTGGTGCTAGTAGTATCGGTGGTGCTAGTAGTATCAGTGGTACTAGTAGTGTCAGTGGTGTTAGTAGTACTGCTGGTACTAGTAGTATCAGTGATATTAGTAGTATCGGTGGTACTAGTAGTGTCGGTGGTACTAATAGTGTCAGCAGTGCTAGTATACTGCTGGTACTAGTAGTATTGGTGGTGCTAGTAGTGTTGGTGGTGCTAGTAGTATGGGTGGTACTAGTAGTGTCAGTGGTGCTGGTAGTACTGCTGGTACTAGTAGTGTTGGTGGTACTAGTAGTATTGGTGGTACTAGTAGTACTGCTGGTACTAGTAGTGTCAGTGGTGCTAGTAGTATCCGTGGTGCTAGTAGTACTGCTGGTACTAGTAGTGGTGGTGCTAGTAGTGTTGGTGGTGCTAATAGTATCAGTGGTGCTAGTAGTATCTGTGGTGCTAGTAGTACTGCTGGTGCTATAGTATGGGTGGTACTAGTACTACTAGTCCTGGTAGTAACGCTGGGGACACCCCAGGCAAGGCGAGTCAGGCCCAGGACGCCAGCAGAGCAGGGCGCTCACTGCCCAGCAACCCTCCCACTGGCTCAGGGAACCCCAGAGGCTCCTCTCCCATTCGGAGGTCTTTGACAGACTCTGTCGATTGTTGGCCAGCTGGAAGAACAAGTAAGCGACAGAGGCAGGCGATGCCAACAAAAGGGAGGACACCCAGAGGGCCAGGGGAAAGCACCAAAGCCATAATCATTCTATGCCATGCAGCTGTGCATTGCATTTTTATAAACAGTCATAATTGTATAACTGCTATTGATCTGTGACTTTAGTACCACCTATAAAGCAAGCTTGAACGAGAATTGGTTGCAGAGCGGACGACCAGCGTCAGCAGCCTTGGCAATGCCGAGAAGCAGAGCTGCGGAGGAAGGGTGTGGCGAGCAGAGGGAGCCCCGGAGGGCAGGGATCCGAGACATGCTGGGACAGTGTCCTCCATGGCTCCGGAGATGGGGTGGGACAAAGTGCCACGGGCAAGCCACGGGGCAGTTCAAGGTGGTGGTCCACCTCCGCTGGCAAGGGTGGGTGGAACTGGATTCAGTCCTCAACCATCCCAGCAGAGGCAGACGATAGATAGCATCTCAGCCCGGATGCAGAGGTAAGGCAGGATTCCTCCATCCGTGGCTTTAAATGCCCCTTTGTACATCCCCTCCTAGGTTTGCACGTCTCCCAGCTCCGGCAACCACATCTGCCTACAAACTTGACCAGGCCAGCAAGGAAGCAACCCAAACTCAACACGGCCAAAACTGCACACCCGATCTTCCGCACACCTGCTCCACAAGCAGGCTTCTCCACCTCGACTTCGGCAACGCCGTCCTTCCAGGGGCTCAGGCTCCAGTAACACTTGGAATGTCCAGGACTGCCTCCTTCTTCTGCTTCCCGCCTCCGGCCCACCAACCAATCCTGTTGACTTTGCTCTGGGGCTGACCCAGAGCCCTCTGCTGCCCAAGGCCACCATCATCTCTTGCCAGGGATGCTGCACTGGTCTGTCTCCCCTCCTGGCCCAGAACCGGTCCTCAACAGAGAAGCCACACTCCTCCAAAATGCAGGTGGGTCCATCCCACTCTGCTCAGAACCCAGAAATAGTTCCTTGTTTTGCTCAGGGACAAAAAAGCTGAAGTCCTTACAATTGCCTCCAAGGCCTAAGTGCTGGGGTGACCCTCCCCATCCTCTCTCTGACCTCCTCTCTGACTCCCCTCCAGCCCCCGAGCCACCCCACCACCTCCTTGTTGATCCCAGAACACAGCGCTCACACTCGCGCCCCAGGGGCTTTGCACTAGCTGTTACCTCTGCCCGGGACACTGCCTCCTGCCCCTCCAGGTAGCCACATGGCTTGACTCCCTTACCCCTTCCAAGCCTTTGCTCAGATGTCCTCTTCTCAATCCGGTGTTCCCTGACCGGGTCTATTTTCAGTGATACCCACCCCCCGCCCAGCACTCCTGAGCCCCCCCTCTTACCCCGCTCTGGGTTTTCCCCAAAGCACTTATGATATTTCCAGGTACAGTCCAACTTACATATTCATGATGTCCACTGGGTGTCTGTCTGTCCTGCTGGAATTATGTCCACCCCAGGATGAAGCTTCTGGAAGGCAGGGATCTTTGTCTTGTTCACGAAGCTTCCCAAGGGCCTACGACAATGCCTGGCATGCAGGAGGCCCTCAGCAAATATTTGTCAAATGAGGGATTAAGTGTCATCTGGAAGCAATGGCCAGAATGAGCTAAGGGCCCTCAACGTGCTTGCCTCTGGAGACCGGCCTCGGAGAGGAGGAAGTTTCTGTACCACTAAAAAAAACCTGTATGTATCGGGGGCACCTGGGGGGTGCTCAGTCGGTTAAGCATGGGACTCTTGGTTTTGGCTCAGGTCATGGTCTTGGAGGGTCATGAGATGGAGCCCCACATCCGGCTCTGCACTCAGCAGGGAGTCTGCTGGAGATTCTTCCCCACTCCACACACACACAAAATCTGCCCGGGTGTTTCAAAGCAGCATGGAGAAACCACCCCACAGAGTAACCCCAGCCCCAGATGGCTTCACAGGTGGATTCTACCCAACACTGAAGGAAGAAATAACACCAACCGTACACAAGATTTTTCGGAGAACTGAAGCAGAGAGAGCACTTGCCAGCTCATTCCATGAGGCCTGTCTTGATTGCCATGGAGTGAAAACCAGACAAAGACGTAACAGGAAAAGGGAAACTACGGGCCAATATCCCCCATGAACATGGGTACGAAGATCCTCAACAAAATTTTAGCAAGTCAAACCCAATGATGTAGTAAGAGGATGATCTGGCTGACCTAGGGCGGTTTATGTCAGGAATGAAGTCTGGTTTAACATTTGAAAATCCATCGATGTAGTTCACCACATTAACAAACTAAAAAGAAAAGAAAAGAAAAGTATGATTATCTCAAAATAGAGGCAGAGAAAAAGCATTCGATAAGATCCGACATCCATTCCTGACCAAAAAAGTCTCGGAAAACTAGGAAAAGAAGGGCATCTGTGAAACACCCACAGCCAAGCCCATCCTCGACGTGGAAGACCCACAGCTTTCTCGTACGACCAGGAGCAGGACGAAATTGCAGCCCCACCACCTCCGCTCTGCACGTCCTGCAGGTCCTAGCCAGCAAAGGAAGGCAAGAGGGAAAACGCGTTCAGACTGGAAAGGAGGAAACAGAGCTGCCTTTATTTTATTTAAACAGCAGAAGTCATCTATGCAGAAAATCTAATGGAATCTACAAAAAAAAAAAAAAAGTCTGCTGGAACGTATAAGTGAGTTTAGTAAGTTTGCGGGATAAACACCAGGATATAAAAATCAACTGTATTCTATATAATAGATTTTAAAAAATTTTAAGAATAATTTACAATGGCACCAAAAATATGAAACAGTTAAGGACAAATCTGGCAAAAGTTGTCTAAGAATTGTCCGCTAAATCCTAGAAGTAATTGCTGAGTGTTTAAAGAAGATCTAACTAAGTGGAGAGACACACTCCGCTCATCGCTTGGAAGACCCAATATCAGTAAGAGGCCCGTTGCCCCCGAATGATATAGAATTATATATGGGGTCAATGGGATCCCATCTAAACCCCAGCAGGCTCTCTTTGGTAGAGATTGAGAAGCTCTGAAAACAGAGCAGGACCTGGAAAAACCAAAACAAGTTTGATAAAGAAGCACGAGGTTTGGGGGGCCAGCATCGCCCTGTGTCAGGACTCCTCGTGGGGCTGAGAGGTCCGGACAGCGTGACAGTAGCGCAAGAATGGACGGAGAGGTCAAGGTGGACAGAAATAGACCTGCACACACACCCACAACTGATTTCTCACAAAGGTACGCAAGCGATTCAGTGGAGGGAATTTTTCAACAAATGCGACATTTGGATATCCATATGCAAAAAGAGAGCTTCAATTCATGCCACCCACCATCTACAAAAATTAACTCAAAATGGATCAGCGACCTAAATGTAAAACCTAAAACTAGGAGACTCCGGGGGGGTTGAGGGGGGGGGTGAAGAGAAAAAAATTTTGTGACCTTGAATTAGGTGAGGATATTTTAGATGCGACACCAAAAGTGAGATCCATCGAAGAAAAACTTGATAAATCAGAGTCATCAAATTAAAAGTCTTTTATGAGTAGTTGCCTGGAGCTGGGGGAGGGGGTGATGGTAATGAAAATATTCTAAACGTTCCCAAACCAACTGTGATGGTGTTTGCACAAATGTGTGAATACACCAAAAATCTTTGAGCCTTTCACTCAAGTGGGTGAAATGTGTGGTCAGTGACGTATATCGCAATAGAGCCAGCATACTTTCACAAAGAAAAAAATTAAAACTTCTGCTCTTTGAAAGAAAGGATGGAAAAACACCAACTAGGAGAAAATATCTGTAAATCATACATGCATTAGGGTATGTACGAAGAACATAAAAAGAACTCTCAAAATTCGATAGTAAGAGCAGCCCTCTCCGACCCCCCCCAGCCCGCCAGAGGACCCCCACGTAAGATTTGAACAAGCAGACGCTTCATCAAAGAAGATACACGGATGGCAAGTAAGTGCCTAAAAAGATGCTGAACGCCCATCATCAGAGAAGTGCGAGTTAAAGCCACGGTCAGATCCCACTACACACCTGTTAGAGCGAACAGCATGAAGTCTGGTGATGGCAGGTGGTGGGCGAGGCTGTGGAGGGACTAGAATTCCCACCGTGGCTTTGGGATGCGCGGCAGCTTCTTAAAGACGTTAGAGACGCGCTGTCACGGGCTCTGGACATTCTGTCCCCGGGTACTCAAGGGGAAGTGTGAGTCCACATAAACTCTTGCACACAAATGTCCTTAGCAGTGTATTTGTAACAGCCTGAAACTGGAAACCAGCCATCCCCAGGTGAGTGGGGAAACACACCGAGTTATTGCCATGCAGTGGAACGCCACCCCGCAAGAGCGGGAGAGAAGCCAGGCCCAGAAGAGGACACTCGGGATGCTTCCATCCACACAAAAGGCACAAAATGCAAACAGATCTGTGGTGACAGGAAGCAGACCGGGGGCCGCCTGGGGAAGCCTTGGGGGGTGGGGGTGGGACAGGAAATGTCGGGGCTGATGGATGTGTTCACGGCCTCGGTCGTAGTGATAGTTGGACGGGTGTATACACAGCCGAAGCTTATCAAACTCTACCCTTGAAACACGTGTCTCGAATGCCAGTTACACGTCAATAAAGCTAGTTTTTACAAGGAAGATACCCTCACTTTAACGAGTGAGACAGTGCAAAATCCTGCCACAAAAAACCCCTATCACGTCCCCCACCTCCCCGAATTCCCATCCCCTCGGGTCTCCAGTATCAGCAGCCAGTTTGGGAGTTTGCCACAGATTTCTCACGTTCATACCACAACACATGCATGAGGGGGGATGATTAAAATGGGGATCAAGCCGCATGCCCTCTGTTGGGCTTTATTCCTCTTTACCCAACATTTGATGACCATCTTCCATCTCAGGGAACATAGATTAAGTCCCTGCTTTGTGAGGCTGCCTGATAGCTGCGATGTGAATGTCCTTCAGTGGATGGGGTCATTCCCCCAAAGATGTACACTTTGCTTGCTTCCAGTTCATTGTTGATGTTTGCTTTGGTTTTGCCCACCATAAGGCCGAATGCTGACGTGTCATACACGTGCATCGCACATGTGTAAGTGCGCGCACACAAGCACACACGTGCATCCCGCCCGCATATGCACGTGCACGCGCATTGTACGTGCACACACACGGAGGTGCACTGTGCACATACAATGCACACATGCATAAGCACACGCGTCGTACTCATATATATACATACACAGGCATCCCATGCAAACCGTGGGGAGAAGGGCACATTCCCAGGCACATCCCAGCAGAAGGATCCAGGACTTGGACAGGGTTTGGGGTGGAGGCACCTGAAAGCAGAGGGCAGGCAGATGAGCTGTGGGTAGACAGGCCAGCTAACCCAGGCCCTGGAAAGGGCTTTGGGTCCCCCTGGCCTGCTCTGACAGCTCCCTCCGCCTCCCGGCACCCACGTGGTGAGGCCCCAGGGCCGCTGCACCCTACACGCCAGCACCCCTGGCCACCACACCTTGTTTCCACTCTCCCTGCTGCCTGCCAACAGGATGGCTGCACCACCAGGTGAGCAAACGGGGCTGGGCCCTGCGGCCTTTCCCGGGCCGGCATCCCGTCAAGGAGTTTTGATGCCAATTTCTTCCCTGCCTGAGGTCTCTCTGGGGTGTTTTGGGTGAGCAGCGTTAACATGTTGAACAGGAAACTGCTTTTTTTCCCTCCTGCTCATGAGACTCCACTCTTAAGAACTTAACTGCAGAAGGTTCTGGGGTTGGTGGGCACTGGTTTGGCCTGGCAGTGCAGGGGACATCAACACGTGGTGCCTGGCAGAATGAGCCAGACGGAGTCTGCAAGGGGACAACATGGGCTCCCCTCACCATGCTGCACCATCTGGGGGCGGGAGGGGGCGACGGGGGGCACCGCTGTGCGCCAGTGTTCACCCCGTCATTTAACTCCTGCGTTCGCAGACCCCCAGCCTATCTAAAAATTGTCAGAAAGTCAGAAGGTAAAGGGACCTAAATGGGAGAGAGTGGTCCACACATCACTCCAAGCGGCTAATCGTCGACGTGGTAGATGACGCGGGTTGTCATACCCAGAGTGACCACGAGGACAACTGCAGATAGATACACCCCACATCACTGTGAATAAATCAAGATGGAATCCGAATGTTCAAGCAATGCATGGAAAGGCAAGAAAAGAGAAACAGGAAACAAATAGAAAATCAACACAAAAATAGCAGACTTAAATCCTAACACAGAAGTTACCTTAAACGTGAATGATTTTAAAACACCACTTAAAGGGAAGAGATTGGCAGAGTCTATTTTTGTAAACGACCCAGTGACATGCTGTTACAAGAAACTCACTTCAGACTCAACAATGACTTTTCACCGAAGAGGATGCACACACAGCAAACGACCGCATGGAAAGATGTTTGGCATCGTGAGCCATTAGGCGAATGTGAATTAAAACCGCAATGAGGTATCACGACACACCCGTCAGAAAGGTTAAAATAAAAACTAGGGACCACACCAAATGCTGGCGAATGGGCAGAGAAGCGGGGTCCCTCACAGAGCGCCCGTGGGCATGCTGAATGGTGCCGCTCCTCGGAAAAAGAGCTCGGCAGCTGCTTACAGCAGGGCGCCCGGCTGGCCGGGTCAGAGAAGTCTGCAACCGTTGATCTCAGGGCTGCGAGTTCGAGCTCCACATGCGGTGTAGGGATTACTAAAAAACAAAAGAAAACTGAACATGCAGCCACCACGGGGCTCAGCCCCCGCTCCCTCCAGCATTTATCCAGAGACACAGAAGCTTATGGTCACACACACACACCTGCCACCTTGGTCTTGATAGCCAAACACTGGACACACTCCAAGGGCCTTCTGCCGACAAGTAGATCAACTGTGGTCCACCCACACGGTGGAACACTACTCGGCAATACAAAGAATGGACCATTGATACACACAACGACCTGGATTAATCTCCAAGGGATCAGTTTGAGTGAAAAAAGCCCATCCCAAAAGGTTACATGGTGATTGATTCCATTTATACAGCTTTCTTGAAACGACAAAATTAGAGAGAGAGATGGAGAGCAGGTGGGCGGCTCCCGGTGGACAGGGGTCAGGGGTCCTCGTGGCGCTGGAACCGGTCCGCGTCTGGGCTATGGCAGTGGATCCGTGACCCTCACGGGTGAGAGAGACATGAACACGAAACACACGTGTACACACGCACGCACACGCACACGCGAGTACAGGCGAAATGGAAAGCGTCAGTAAGATCGGTGCCTTGTATCGACATCCGTGTCTCGTTTGTGGTTTTGTAGGGTACTTTTATACGTATCACCAACGGGCGACACTGGGTAGCGGGTGCTTGGAATCTCTCTTATTTCTGACCCCAGATGAATCTACAAGTATCCCAACATAAAAAGCTTGCTTTAAAAAGTAAACACTAAACGAAACCAAACAAACTCCCTCCGGACTGGACTGAGCTTCAGTTCTGTGATCCGAGGGCTCCTCTCCCACCCACGCTCCCCATCCCAAGCTCCTCCCTCCCCTCCTCTTCTGTCCTTCCCTCCTTGAGGCTTCCACCCCTGATCAAGCCCAAATCCAGGCACCTCTCTTTCCAGAGGCCACGGCACGCAGGCCCGGCCAGGGCACTGGGCTGCAGGTACTCTGGGGACAGGTGGTGGGGCAGGGGTGCGGGGGGAGCTAGGCCTGGCTGATGTCTCTGGGAAGCCACCCCGTGCCCCCCCCACAGCATGCCCAGCAGCCGGGCACCCAGGAGGCCGGCAGGGGCTGGCAGAGGAGAGTCACTACCTATGCCTGTTGAAGGCTGACAAGAGGGGAGCGGAGGGGGCGCTGCACGGCCGTGTTGAACCTATAGCAGTAAGGTCATGGCCCTGGAGCTTCCACCCCATCCAGGGAGGCAGCACAGCCCCCCAGGGATCTGGATCTCCGTTAGGGTCTGTGTCTACACTCAGTGAGGACCGGCACCGTGTCTCCCACACTCTGCACCTGCAGAGCCCAGCATCCAGGCCCTGGGGGGTGGGGGGTGGGGGACCCCCAACCTGGGGCCAGGTTGAGGGGGTGGGGGGTGTCCTGAGAGAAAGGAGAGGGAATCGGCTGCACCCTGGCCCCAGCTGGCTTCACAGCAGAGGTCCCCGGGTTTTCCGAGGTATCTTCCTGGTGTGTGTACCTCCCCGGCCCTGGGCTGGCAAGAAACAGTGGAGTCCCGGCCAGGGAGGTCACCTGGGGTCGTTGAGACCGGCTCTTGCCTCCAGGGCCAGCTCAGGACTCTGTTTCTCTCGCTGCCCTGACTGCGTCACAACCACCCTGACAATTTTGTACCACCCGCCCCCGGTTCTGATGCAAATGGTCCGGGCAGGGCCAGGTTATGGTATAATCTTAAAGCTCCCTGTGATTCTGGGCAGACCCAGGAGGACTCTGCTCCAGGCTCTGGGGCCACGTGAGCCTCTCCTAGTTACCTGGCGTGTCAAGGCCTCCGTGTGCTCATCTCTGAAAGGGGAGTGTGGTGCCTGCCTACCAGGGATGTCCTGAGGAGTAAGGAGAGACCAGGGCAGGCGTCCGGGCCGCAGCAGGGACCCAGCATTGAGCCTTCCTGTCCTCCAGCCTCCCCCTCAACCGCCCTGCCCCGCGCCCTCCGCATCCCTGCCTCAGAGGCACCTGGGCTATGGTGGATCCGGAGCCAACAGCCCTGAGTTCAAATTCTGACGCTGTCAGGTTTCTCCAGCTCGTGTGATCTTGGGCAAAGATCATGGGAGGCCCTAAATGTGGGGAGCTTTGAAACTATGAACTTCAGACCCATCCCAGGCCTCGTCAGGAAGGACGCTCTAGGAGCAAGAGCCCAGCATTTCTGTTTTAACCAGAACACCAGGCACCGGAGGCAGCCAGCCAGACGAGCTGAATGGCAGATGGTAGCTGGTATCTGAAACCTTACACCCCCGAGCCCGTCTTCCGCCCTGTGAAATGGGCTGATAACAATGACTTCACAGCACGAAATGTGACAAAGGCCGAAAAGTCAGGGACAGGCAGAGGCCAGCGGGACTCTTCTTCCTCTCCTCTCCTCCCCCCAAACTCTTGGCCCCCCCAGATGGCCTGTGGGCACGGCCGGTGTCTGGGGCCGCTGACGCCCCACCCCTCCGGCTTCCTTCCACTGGACTACACTCCTAGCCTCTGGCCTGCCTCCCCCGCAGCAGGTGTGAGGACTGCTAAGTGCCGAAGGCAGAAACACCCTGGCCTCAGCCTCCCCTTCCCTGGGCCAGGGCCACCAGCTGCACCAGGAACACAGGGGCCTCTGCTCCCCTAGGCCGGGGAAATAGGCACAGCCCCCAGGCAGGACCGGCTGCAGAAGCGGGAGGGCATCTCCCGAAAGGAGGGAGAAAGGGGGTAGGAAGGAGGACAGGCTGGTGAGAGGAGGTATAGCGCTCACCCCCCTTCCTTTTCTCGGTCGCTGTGGAGTCTCAGGGACAAGAGCTTCAGGAGGAGTCTGGTCTGGTCTGCCTGGGAACCGCCCACGTGCTGCAAATGCAGACTCCTGGGCCTTCTCAACCCACGCTGTACCTGCTTCTCTGCACACGATCCGCATCTGGGTTTAAGAGCCTCACTGAGGACCAGAGAGAAAGGGGAGGGCAAACACCTGGGGTCTGCTTGGTGGGGGCAGGGTGAGAGACCGCAGGGCCCCGGAGAGCTGGGTGACAGGCTAGGGCTAGAACCAGCCCCTTCCAGAAGCCAGTACTTAATCCTCCATTCCTGACGCTTAACCTCTCCCACCAGGAGTCGGGCACTTTAACTCCATTTAAATAAGCCCTCGAGGGCTCAGAAGAAATTGTAGCCCGTGATTCAAAAGTCCTGAACCCTGAGGGCAGTCTGTGGCTTTCTTCAGGCTGTCCAGGGTTCCAGGAGGTCACCAGAGGCCACCCCATGGCTCAGAGCCCACCATCCAAGGAAGGAGGTTCCCAGGGGAGGGGGCATCCTCACCCCCCCCCCCAAGCTTGGTTCGGGCCTCTCTGGTCACTGGCCACCTGGCTGAGCTACCTCTGATTCTCTTCAGCCCAAGCAAAACAGACCCCAATTAGGCAGACCTGGTCCCAAACCCTCTTCCTGGCTAAGAAATCCTCGGCAGGCGCTTGGCCCGGTCACCTCCCTGGACAATTACTTCCTGTTCAGCAAAATGGGCTTTGCAGCTCTTATGAGGGGTAAATGAACCTGACTTGCTACCTGGCAGGTTGTAGAGCACAGGGCCAAAGCAAAGTATCACCTGGTGTCAGGAATGATGCAAGCAGACCAGTCCCCCAGGTGTGAGCAGCCCAATCCCTCCAGGTGGAAGCAGACTCCATCCCCCAGGTGTAAGCAGACTCAGTGCCCCAGGTGTGAGCAGACTCAGTCCCTCCAGTTGTGAGCAGACTCAGTCCCCCAGGTGTGAGCAGACCAGTCCCCCAGGTGTGAGCAGACTCAGTCCCCCAGGTGTGAGCAGACCAGTCCCTCAGGTGTGAGCAGACTCAGTCCCCCAGGTGTGAGCAGACTCACACCCTCAGTCCCCCCAGGATGCTTGAACCCCCAGTGTCCAAAGCCGCTCAGCACCCAGAAGGTAGGGCTGCCAAACAAAATATAGGACACAGTTAAATTTGAATGTCAGATACATAACGAATCATTTTTTAGTTATAAGTATGTCCCAAATTTGCATGTCACTGTTTATCTGAAACTCAAATTTAACTGGGTGTTCTGTATTTTTATCTGCAAAATCTGGCAATCTTAATTGAAGGATATCCAGTAACAAGGGGTTTGGTTTTGGTTTCTTAAATCCCTTGATGGGAAGATGCAAGATAAAAGGAAGTTAAGAGAAAAGCAGGATACAGATCTATACATACACTGTCATCATTACTTGTTTTTAAATTTTAATGTCAATTTGCGTAGAGAGAGACAGCAGCCCAGACATGGGTCCTGACAGAGCCTGAGACAGACCCGGGGATGGGCAGCCCACAGGGGAGGGCAGGAGAGCTCCCACAGGTCAGCGGGGACTCCCTCTGGACCCCAGGCTTAGAGGCAATTTTTATTTCTTTCGCTTTTAAAACTTTCCCAACATTAAAACAATTTTTTTCTAACATTTTTCAGTAAGCATGTATTACTTGATTTAAACACTGTATTTTTAAAACAGACACTCCCGTGGAAACTCTTTTTCAGGTGCCCCTGCATTGTTAAGGGGTGTCGAATGAAGGGGGGTACTCACGTGTCACCCTCTTGTCCTTATAAAAATGCAGGTGCCCCCCCAGCCCCATGCAGCAGCTTTATCCCGTCCCCGCTGAGTCTGAGCTGGGGGAGCCACAGCCCATCAGGACAGGGCCCCGGTGCTGGTGACCTTGGGGCCCCCCGGGGGGCTGGGGGGGCACGCTGTGCTCCCGCACCCACACCCTCCCCCTCCTCCCGCCACATTTCAGAGCCTCACGCTGTTTGCATTCCCCGCCCTCCCTCGCTGTCCGAGGCCATCCCCGCCTTCCCCGCCCCCGCCCCCAACAGCCATCCGTCCTCCTGCCTCCAACTCCCAACCTCCCCCGAGCTCCATGGTTAAGAGTGAGTAAAGTTCAAAGGAGCACCGTGGCCTCCCGAGAGGAGAGTGGGTGAACGTGGGTGCAGCTCCGTGCGGTCCCTCTTGGCTTCCGCAGCCACTTGGCACAGAGGAAAGTCTTCTCCATTTCTCTGAACTGCTGGGTTATGTCACTTTGGCCAGGTGAGTGCACATACTGAGATTTCCAGGTCCCAGCTCAGCGTCTACCTTTTTTTTTTATGCATACCACCCAATCCCACTACCGTGGGAGCCGGGGGTCCCAGCTGAATGAGCCTGAATAAAGGTCACAGGACATAGGACTGGAGGTGACCAGGGTTGAAAAGGTGTCGGTCAGGGTTCAGATGCCGAGAACAGAAGCCACTGCGGCTACTTTGGGCAGAAAATGAAACGAGGTGCAAGGGCCGGAGAAGCAGGCCAGACCTTGGCTTCTGAATGGTTCCCAGGACGTGACCAAGCCAGCCTGCCCCATCTAGAAGGTGGGAGACCAAGAGGTCATTTCTGGAACTGTCGGCTTCGGAACACCTGGAGCGATCCAAGGCTCAGCAAGCCCCATGACCTGCCCCCCCTGCTAGATTCGCACCGGCCACCAAACAGCCAACCCTCGCCCGGCCTCTCAACACCCGCAGCCTGTGACCCACCCCCAGGACGCGGCCCAGCGCGCGAACCCCGGGCCTGCCAAGAGGACAGAGCAGAAGCATGGCGTCTCCATCACGTCCCAGTTCCAAATCCCGAGGAGCGCACCTGACTGGCCGACCCTGAGCGGCAGGGAGGTCTGGGAAGGGCTGGGTTTGGCTCTCCCCTGCGATGGAGGGAGGTGGCCAAGGAGCCACCGTGCTCCGGCCTGCACCTCCGGCACAACAGTTTCAGGAAAGGTGGCCGGCGTCAGGATGGGAGCGAGAGGGTGAGCCACCTGCCAGTCTAGGAGACGTCCATCGTGGAGGGGGCGGGGGGCTGCTTCGCTGGCTCTGGGGGGCGGGGTGGGCCCAGCAACATCACTCTAGACTGTCTTCCTCTCCTCCTCAGTGTCACTTGCTCGGTCTATGGCTCCAGAGAGGATGAGGGAGATCATTCAAGTGCCCTGAAAAGGCCCAGAACAGGGAAGCCCATGGCTGCCCCCACGGCCCCTGCCCTGGGCAGTCAGTGTGGAAGCCCATCTCCTTCCATGACCTGACAGTTTCCAGAGGGATGGACAAGCTGGCTCAGAGTCCAGCCAGGCCACGGGGACGCGCCTCCCTCAGGTTTCGTTCTCAGGAGCTCAGCCAGCTGGTGAGCCTCCTGGTGGGAATATTTGCACGGCGGGAACAGGCAAACGGCGTACATTAGGGCCTCTGCCCCCAACCCCCCAGAGCGGATGAGTCCACATCCAGCAGCGTGTCATTGATTCAGGCCAAGAGGACAGTTGGAGCTTCTGGGAGACCGTGAGCTTGGTGGACGGACCTCCGCCCTGGCTGCCCATGAGCGTCACCTGAGGGGCTCTTGTCCAATCCCAGGGCCCTGATCCCACCCCAGGCTAATCGAATCTGCAACTGGAGGACACAGAGGAGCCAGGGCAGCCAGCTAGAGAGGGTCGCAGGGTCACGGGAGGTGACTGCCCGAGCGTCAGCTTGTGGCCGGGGGTGGACTGCTGAGGCAGCCAGGACCAGAGGCGAAGGGCAGAGTCCGCGACCAGCCCAAAGGAATGAGCATGAGGCCAACTGGTAGGAAGAGGCAGAGTGAGGCGGGCTGGCGGGGCTGGCAGCGAGGACGCGGCGTTCCCACAGGGGACATCTGTTTCCTCAAGGAGGGGACATTTTCAGCCGGTGTTGCACCGGGGGGCCATGCTGGCCACCCCACCCCCCCAAGTTCACTTGCACCCCAGGACCTGGGAGGCTCCAAGGGGCAGGCCCTCGAATAGGGCTTGCGATCATCAGCAGAAGCAGAGAGGCTCCCCCTTCCAGCTCAATCCAAACAACAGACACTGTGGAGGAGGGTTTTTTAACTGCTTTATTGTGTTTGGAAAAAACAGTGCATGGTGGTTTTAAACTAAATTTAAAAGCTCAAAAGAGAAGGGCGCCTGGCTGGCTCAGTTGGAAGAGCATGCGACTCTCGATCTCGGGGTGGTGGTTTCCAGCCCCATGGTGGGCATAGAGATTACTCCAAAATAAAATTTTAGGGGTGGCTCAGTCGGTTAAGCGTCTGAATCTTGTTTTCAGCTCAGATCATGATCTCAGGGTCGTGAAATCAAGCCCCAGGTCAGGCTCAGCGCTGGGTGTGGGGCCTGCCTAAGATTCTCTCTACCTCTGCCCCTCTCCCCCACAACAAAGCTCAAAAGAGAAAACTAAAAATCACCAGACGCTACTGCCCAGAGTTGGTGACAAGGGGGTGACCACCGTCTCTCCAGGCACCTCTTTGTGCAAATGCACACGCCTATAGACGGAACACGTGTGCAAGCTCGCACGCCTATAGATGGAACACGTGTGCAAACTCGCACGCCTATAGACGGAACACGTGTGCAAGCTCGCACACCTATAGACGGAACACGTGTGCAAACTCACGCGCCTATAGACGGAACACGTGTGCAAGCTCGCGTGCCTATAGACGGAACACGTGTGCAAGCTCGCA
>NW_027397130.1:2622276-2680537 GCF_003265705.2 Callorhinus ursinus
GTGCCTATAGACGGAACACGTGTGCAAGCTCGCACGCCTATAGACGGTGCCAATCTGCTCAGCTCCAATCTCTGTCCGCAGAGGGAAGGAGAGGTAGGAGCAGGGCTACTTCCGGCCTGACCCAGTGACACCCAGACTCTCAGCCCCTTGTAGGTCTCAGGTCTTTGTGGGCGACAGCATAGATTATGTAGATTCTAATTCTGCCCAGCTCCCCTGCGGGGCAGCCATTCTCCCCCTAACCTCCCTGTGACCATGAGCGTAGCCCCTGTCTCCCCACAAACAACCTGCAGATGGCCTTGTTTCCAGATTTTCTGAAAAAGCCGCGGCCAGAATGGACACCTCCCCACATACCCTCACCTCCTGGTATTCCAGAACATCTTGTCCATCTCTCTCCTTCCCACCTGTCTTGCACTGCGGCCTCGGGGATTCTGCCCCGTCTCCGAACCGGCTGCCCGTCCTCACACATCCCCCCTGGACAGCTATCTTTTGCTCCTCTTTCTGCTTTTTGCACATTGCCCCGGTCTATAGCTTCAACACGTTCTGGAATGGACAATAGCGTACAGCAACATGATGCCTGAGAGCTTCCCGTCCTCCCATTTCTCTCTGCCCCAGGGCCATGTCACGTCCATTTCAGGACCCCACCCCACCCCCAGTCAGGATGGAGCCAAGACTCTGACCCACATGGTTCCCAAGCACCTGCCCTGCAGCCTTCCCGCTGCCCGCTGCCTCACATCCACCTGCACAAGACCACGTGCCCTCCTGGTGACCTCCCTGCTCGGCCGGTGTCACCCCCTCTGCCAAGTGTGGTTCCCAGAGCCTGTGACCTCTAACCACACCATCACCTGATTGAGGTAGTGACAGCTTCAGTCCGTCCTGTGGCCATGACCTGCTCTCGTCTGTCTGTTCCTGTCCACCCTGGCTTCTGCTGCCCCATCAGTTTCTCACTGGACTCCAGCAAGGGGGGCATCACTTATCAAGCATGGGGTCATGGCTTGGCTGCGATCGGCAGCAGGTGAGCTCAAAGAAATCCTTTGGAATCCTAAGGACCCTTGTCCCCGAAAGTGTGTGTGAGCTGGGGGCTTCTGCAGACAGAGCCGGGGCTCAGGGGTGGCCCCCTGAGGTTCAGGGGTGCCCCCGGTACAGAGCTGGCTGGGGTGTTCCTCCTATTGTTCTGGGGTCCAGCCAGGCAAAGGGGCCTGGACAAGTGTCCCGGGGCAGCCGTAACACAGGACCACAAGCGAGGCACACAATAGAAATCGCTACTCTCGCAGTTCTGGGCCCAGAATCCCGAAATCAATGTGTGGGCAGGGCCACGCTCCCCCAGAAGGCCCCAGGGGAGAATCCTGCTGTCTCTTCCAGCGGCTGCTGGTTGCTGGCAATCTTTGGGGTCCTGAATTCCAGGTGCATCTCCCCTGCTCCCTGTCTCTGCTTCCAAATCTATGTTCTCATAAGGACAGCGGTCATCGGGCACCAAGGGCCCCCCAACGCCCTCCTCTTCACCTGATTACGTCTGCAGAGACCCAGTGTCCAAACAAGGTCCTTTCCTGAGATCCTAGGGGGACGTGAATGGGGGGGAGGCAGGACTCAGGCCAGTGTTGGGGTGAGCCAGCCACAGAATGGGAGGACTCAAAGGAGGCATGCAGGAGCAGCCTGGAAGAGTCCCAGGAAGGGGGGAGGACGGCAAGGTTGGGGGGGGGGGGCACGAGAAAGACAACAAAGCAAGAGGTACGAGGACAAGAACAGGAACCCCGGGATGGGACAGCCTGAGGGCAGAGCTCACGGCCAGGGAGGTCAGCACCACCAGGACTGCCCACAGATGGCATGGTCCCGTGGCCCCGCGATGAGGGAGACGTCGGTGTCTGCTTTCATCCCAGGCTTCGGGTCACGGCCAGCGGAGCTCCGCCCGGAGCCCCAGCGCTTCCCACCTCAGCGAGTGGCTGCCCCAGCCGGGCCACCAGTGCCCGGAGAGACACATGCGCAGACCATCCTCAAGGGCGCAGCCTGTAATTACCCCCAGCTGCCAGCAAACAGCATCCACTTAAACGACACGCAGACGCTGGGAGGGGAGGCCGCCCCCCCCCAGAGCTGCTCCAGGAGGCACCCCACAGACACCTCAGAGGTACGTCCACCCCAGTCCCGCTGACATCGGTAGCTTCCTGCATGTAACCAGACCCCTGACCAGCACTTGGGAGAAGAAACTCAAGCTCCAGCAGCCCCCTGACTGCCAACCAGCCTCCTAGGACGCAGGGAAACTGCTATGTCCCCAGAAGGTTACGAGCGTGACCTTCCAGATCCAGGAACCCAATTCAACAGCCCCAAAGGTGCCTGTGAAGGCCACCACCCATCCTGGACCTGATGGCATTTTCTAGGTTGGTCTGGGTGGGCCCCCCAGGGGAGGCAGGCTGGAGGCAGGGCTCTCAATCGGCACATGCTCTGGCCCCAAGAAAACCCTCTCACCAAACCCTGTGTCAGTCCTGACCACACCGGGCAGACAGATGACCACGTGACCGCGGACCCTGGGTCCAGCCACCCGTGCTGCCTCAGGCCCCCAGGACATAAGCCAGAGCGATAGCCTAGAGCTCTAACAGGCCAGACTCCAGAGGGATTTGCTCAGCCAGGATTTGGAAGTTATCTCCCCTGGCTCTAGACCCGCTGTCCAGTGCGGGGCCACGAGCCACACGTGGCTTTTGCACAGCGGTGGAGAGGTGCCCACAGTGCAAAATCCACACCAGATTTCCAAGGCTGAGAACAACAACAACAAAAATAAAGTAGACTATCTCATTAATAATTTTTGTACTGGGAGACAAACCATATGAGTCTTTTTTTTTTTTAAGATTTTATTTATTTATTTGACAGAGAGAGACACAGCGAGAGAGGGAACACAAGCAGGGGGAGTGGGAGAGGGAGAAGCAGGCTTCCCACCGAGCAGGCAGCCCGACTGGGGGCTCGATCCCAGGACCCTGGGATCATGACCTGAGCCGGAGGCAGACGCTTAACAACTGAGCCACCCAGGCGCCCCACCATACGAGACTCTTAATCATAGGAAACAAACTGAGGGTTGCTGGAGGGGAGGCGGGTTGGGGGGATGGGGACATTAAGGAGGGCACGTGATGTGATGAGCACTGGGTGTTACATACAACTGATGAATCACTGAACTCTACCTCTGAAACTAATAACACACTTTATGTTAATTAATTGAATTTAAATTTAAAAAATAATTGAAAATAATTTTTGTACTGATCACGTGTTGGAATGACAATATTTTAGATATATTGGACTAACAAAAGGTATTATTAAAATTAATTTTACCTGATTCTCCTCACTTTTTTAAAAAAGATTTTATTTATTTATTTGAGGTAGAGTGAGAGAGAGAGAGAACACAAGCAGGGGGGAAGGGCAGAGTGAGAAGGAGAAGCAGACTCCCTGCTGAGCGGGGAGCCCCACTCGGAGCTCCATCCCAGGACCCCAGGATCACGACCTAAGCCTAAGGCAGAGCCACCCAACTGAGCCACCCAGGTGCCCCTATTTTCACTTTTTAAGCAATTTTTTAAATTATTATTATTATTATTAGAGAGAGAGAGAATATCTCAAGCAGTCTCCATGTCCAGGGCGGAGCCAGACACAGGGCTCCATCTCACCACCCTGAGATCATGACCCCAGCCGAAACCAAGAGCCAGTCGCTTAACCAACTGAGCCACCCAGACGCCCCTCTTTTGCTTTTTTAACGTGGCAACCAGAAAACTTTGCAGACGAGGCCCGCATGATATTTCCATCGCACAGCGCTGCCTTACACCCTCACCGGACGAGGAACGTCCCCCGGAACTCCAGACCCTCGCGCGGGGAGGAGAGCAGCGCCTTTGGCTCCCACCTGCTGAGGGATCCTGAGCAATCCATGGGGCCTCTCTGAGCCTCGGCGGTGAAACGGAGCATCCCCGACCGCCGGGGCCCGGTGGGAGAGCCCCACACATGCGTTTGGGCCTGATGACACCCGGCCCTCGCAGTCAACACCACTGTTTACTTCATTCACATTTTAACTGCGCCGTGTGTGCCTCGGTGCCTGCTAGGGACGGACGCAGGTCCGCGCGAGCCCGCCGGCCCGCCCCCGACAGCCCCCGACAGCCCACAGTTCACAGTCAGCGGGGCAGATAAGGCATGCGCGCCGGGCCATGAAGAGTTACGTCAGCATCCCACGGCTGCGATGAAGTGTCGGCGGAGAGCAGCTGGGAGGGCTGACCCGGAGAGCGCAGGGGAGGGGACGCCTGCGTGGCAGCGTCTTCCCTGAGCGGGGCGCGGAGCAGGGGGGCTCGGGCCCGGTGTGGGCGCGCAGTGTGCCTGGCACACAGTAGGCGCTCAGCGACTGCGAGGAGCACAGACCTGGGAGGTGGGGGTTTGCAGCCCTAAGGCTGACCCTCAGCAGCCCTGTGAGGCCACTTGGTCAGCCTCTGAGCCTGGGTTTTCTCATCTGGGAAATGGAGATAAGATTAAACTTTAGGGTCTCTTAGGAGGAGCCAGTGAGTGAGTGGACGGTCTCGTGCCAGGCCTGGGATGCAGGGCGAGCTCCGGAAACGCTCGTCCCCTCTCTCCTTGCCCCGATCGGAAGGGCGCATGGCCTGAGCGGGCCACGGCCCAAAATGGTGTGGTGGGGAGGCTGCCCTTCTGGGAAGAGGCTTCTCCGAGGGAGCAGGATGATGGATGGGGCTGGAGAGGAAGGGCCAGGCAGCAGGTGGGTGCCAGGAGGCCTTTGGTGGCCAGCCGAGAGGGACTGGGAGGTTTGGGCATCAAAGAGCAATGAAATGGCTTTTGGGACAGATTGACGAGCAGAGAGGCCAGAGTTGTGGCGCTTGCCCTAATCCAGGCATTTGAAGATGAGGGACGGGACCCAGGGCAGGAGGGAAGAACCAAGAACAACCCCAAAACTCTCTTTCCAGACCTTTCTCAGGGCACATGTGTTTAGGGTTTTTCAGGGCTGTGCCTCCACTTAGTGACTCCCTCGTCTAATCCTGCCCATTCGGGAGAGACCTCTTCGTGAGTTCCCACGTTCTCAGGGCCAGGCCGGAGCCCCCCTCACCTGTAGAAGGGACAGTGAGGAAGGTCTCCCAGGCTGGGCAGGAATACGGAATGCGACACGAACCAGGGCACCCGGCCGTAGCAGGTGCGCAGTGATTGGCGGCCCTTCTACCAATCAGAAAAGGAGGCGGGACTCCTAGATCGGACCCTGGAGAAAACAGGCTTCGCGGCGGGCACCCCCAGGGTCAAATCCCAGCTCGAAACCTGGGGGCTTAAAACCTATGGAAGTTTAGTGTCTCAGAGTTCTAGAGACCAGAGGTCAGAAAGGCGTCGCTAGGGCTGTGCGGCCTGTGACAGTTCTCCACGACGACCCCTCTGTGCCTCTCTTGGTTTCCCATGGCTGCAGGCGTCCCCTGTCTGCCTGTCTCAGGTGCCTCCTTCTGCAGATAGAAGGAGAATGTCTGTCTCTTATGAGGACACTCGTCATTGGACGTAGGGCTCACCCCAATCCAGGATGATCTCATCTCAGCATCCTTACCTTAATTACATCTATAAAGACCATATAAGTCCTTACCATATTTACATCTATAAATTCCAAATCAGTTCATATGTTGGGGGGGGGCTGCTATTCCTCCCATTGGAGTCTACCCTTTGCCCCCTACCCCAGATCACATCCATCTCATGTGCATGATACATTCATCGCTCACACCCTGTTGCCTAGTGTTCAACTCTCTTTGTCTCGGTTTCCCCCACAGAGCTAAGGGTAATAATGACTACTTCGTGCAGTGGGCTTAAGTCACGGGAGCTCCCCAGCTGCACCCTCTAAAACCAGACACTCTGTGACAACAGGAACTAGTGTCTGCTTCATTCACGCCAGATCCCACAAACCCCAGGCTCTCCCCAGGGCTGGCCGCAGGTGTGAAGGGCCAGAGAGTGAAAGAGAGCCCCGGGGAGCACGCCTTCCTGCTGGAAGGGTGAGGGCTCGTCAGTGGCTGCCCACCCTAGGTTGGGTCCCAGCCCTGCTGCCACTGCACAACCAGTTAGAACCTCAGTTTCTCCACCTGTGAGTGAAGGATGAGGTGTATCTCTCAACATTGGGTATGAACTGTCTGAACATAATCTTGACATGCTGCCATCTCAGGCACATAACACAGTGGATCCCGGTCCCTCCCACAAGCCAGCAAGGGGCTCCCCTGCAGCTGGGAGGCACCCTCGCCCACCTCTCATGGATCCTTAGCCCCCCACCTTGCTCTTCCAGCCAGGGACGGGGTTGTGCGCTGACACTGCCCTGCCCACCCAAGCCACTCAGGCCATCCCCATGTGTCCAAAGCTGACACTGGGCTTAGTGTTCAAAGATCCTCTTCACACACAGTGAGCTGAAGACCCAAAGCAGATAACGCAGATGCCCCAATCCTGACTCTACTTCTCAGAGGGGCTGTGGTCCATCCACAGGCCTGAGTGCTTCCTTCACCGTGGCCCCGTCCAATAGGCCAGGTCTCCCCATGCCTCCCCGGGCCCCTTGGCCACCCCGTGCCTGCTCTGCCCAGGGCTGCCTGGGTTAAGACAGACTTGTTCCCAGGAACCAAGGACTTCCTGGGACCATACAGACCCCAGAGAGGGTGAACCCCAACTGAGGATAAAAGCCTTCCACCAGCACCAGGAATCACCCCTCGAGGCCAGAAGAGACTGGGGGGCCATTCACAGAGCAGTAGGACCCCACAGACTCCAAGGGCCTCATGGGCCCCAAATGTGAGGCTCGAGAAAGTCTAGAGCTTTCAGCTGGACCACATACAACATCTGCTTCTGCGGAGAGCAGCGAGGTGTGCAGCTCAGGCCTCGCCAGCCTACAGGCAGGTGTGATCAGCTTCCGAGACCCCGGGAACCCTCATCCTGGGCAAGGGTTCTGATCCAGGCTGGGTTGCCTGGCTGCCTCCCTATCCTAACCGTGATCATAAAAACGGTAAAAATAACTAATAACGATCATGTGTTGTGCCTCGCTCCTGACAGGTTCTGGGAAGTGCTTTGCCTATTGATCCAGTTAGCTTCCATGACTACCTACCAACCATTTTATCATCAGCCGGCTTTTGAGGATGGGGACACTGAGGCACAGGGCAAGGAGTCAGCTGCTCAAGGTCACAGGGCAGCTAAATGGCCCTGTGAGGATGCACAGCCCTGCAGTCTGGCTCTCAGAGTCTGCGTTCTTTAGCTCTATCCTCTATTTTTGGCGTTTGAATCTTCACATCCATGTGCTTGGAGAGGAGATGGGGCTTCTGAGATGCTTCTCAAAGGAAGTCAGGTGGAGAGAGGGCCTCCAGGAAGCCCCAGTCCTGCAGGTGCCTCCTCACATCCAGGGAACTTGTCCTCTGGCCAGCCTGACCCTGTTATCTGGCCAGCACATGATGGTCTCCCCACTCCCCTGCCTAAAACCTCCAAAGGCCTTCCATAGCAATTGGATCGATTAGGTCAATTAGATCAAGTGCAAACTCCAAGTCCCAGCCACTCGGGCAAACTGCCTTTGTCCTTTCTAGTCCGTTCCACCACCGCACTCACTCAGCTCACACTGCTCCCACCCCTGCCTTTATCCTGGTCTTTGAACACACCCACATCGTGCTTGCCTCAGGGCCTTTGCACCTGCTGCCCTTCTCCCCAGAACCACCCCCCATCCCCCATCTTTACATGGCTGGCTCATTCTCAACATGCAGGTCATAATTCACATGTAATTTGCTCAGAGAGGCTTTCTCTGACCGCCCAATCTGAAGCATATTTATGCAAACACAAGTAAAGAAGAAAATAAAACAAAAGGAGAATTCTTTTCCCCCAGCAAGAAGGTCAGGGCTGGGGCTGGACCAGCCCCTCATAGGGGTTTAGCAGATACAGAGGCCAAACGAGTGGATATGAGCAGTCCTGGGATACAAGGTCCCGTCACAAGCTGGGAGCACAGAGAGACAGAGTAGCACAGGGTAGCCCCGAGGATAAAGAGGGCTTTGTCCAGGGGCCTGGAGCCATTTGCCCTCAGGACAATGCCTTCGGGGTCTGGCATCCTGGGGATTGGTGTAGCCTACGTCCCGGAGCAGGGGATCTGTAGGGTGCCAAAAGCCCTGGCTCCCCATCCGCAGGCCTGCGTGTCCCTTCACTATGGACCCATCCAATAGGCCAGGTCTGCCGGTGCCTCCCCGGGCCCCGTGGCCACCCCGTGCCCACTTGTGGCACCCCGGTGCCCGGCTCCCACCACCCATGTGCCCCAGGCCAGCTTCTCCTGCCGTCTCCCCGCCTTCTTTAGGACTGCCTATGGAGCTGGGACAGTGCCCTCATTTTATCAAATATATTCCATCTGTTCACAATAATCCGAATGCCTTCCTGTTGGAGGTGCCGGTAAGTAACAGCACTAACAAACTGTTCTCTAGGAAAGAAACACATATATTATTGATATAAAGGACGTGTATCATATAATTTACAAATTATAATAAAATATCAAATATTCTTTAAGATTACTTATTTATTGATTTGTTAGAGAAAGAGAGCGAGCACAAGCAGGGAGAGCAGGCAGAGGGAGAAGCAGACTCCCCACTGAGTGGGGACCCCGATGCAGGACTCGATCCCAGGACCCTGGGATCACGACCTGAGCCGAAGGCAGACACCTCACCGAGTGAGCCGCCCAGGTGCCCCAAATAGACAATATTCTTTACTATAAACTCCATGTAACCGATTGATTCACAGACGCTTCCATTGACTTTTTGCCAAACTCTTGGATGAGCAGCCAGCCTTGGCCTGTGGTTGTTGAGCAGGCTCGGCTCTAACACCCGCGTTGGCTGACCCCTTCACCGCAGCTGACCAGCGACATGACCGTGAGAGAGCAGTGTGTCCAGTTCGTTGTTCGTCACAATGTGAGCAACTTCTGTGCCGAATCCGGTGAGTTTTTAATACGGGGAGGGCATTCCCTCAAGTTCTCGTGCCATTCACAATGTAATGGCTATGGGCCCGGCACCCTTCTACATTTAATCTGCATCGGGGTGCCCAGCTGGCTCGGTCCATAGCGCCTGTGACTCTTGATCTCAGGGTTGTGAGTTCAAATCCCACGTTGGGTGTCGAAGAGAGACAAGGATCATCAGCAATGCACAGAAGACACTGTCCCTTAGAAGGTGAAGCGGGTGTTCCAAGAAAGGGCTCAGGGAGACTGGGGACACGGGGGGCTGCAGGAGCAGGGTGGTCAGGAGCAGCACGTTGAAAAGATGACATCGGGCTCTCTCGTCTGGGCTGCCCACATGCCATCCCACTTAAAGGGGAACCAGAGCTTCTGCCCAACTGTCAACATTTATAAACTGTGGGCCTTGGTCAGTGAGCAGACACAGGGAAATGCTGCCAGAAACGAGACCCAAGCTGCTCCTATCATTGACATGGTGCGATCGGGCTGCTACAGAGTTTTGGGGAAGCTGAGGAGAAGATTAGGGGTGGGGGGGGAACCTGTGTCCTGGTAGCTTGAAGCCAAGTGGAGGGAGGTTCATTAAATGCTAACAAGTGAAAAAAAAAAAAAAAGGATGACATCTGAGCAAAGACTTGAAGGAGAAGGAGAGAACCTTGCAGCTATCTATTCCAGACTATGGCCACAGCCAGTGCAAAGGCCCTGAGGCCCCAGTGTTCCTGGAGTGTTTGAGGATTCCGTGTGGCTGGAGCAGCGTTCAAGAAGGAAAGTCAGAGGAGAGTAAGGCAGAAGGTGACAGGGTCAGGTCACATGGGGTTTTGGCAGCCTTTGTAGGGGTGTTGAGCTGAGGTCTTATCTCCTTTTTGCAGATGAAGAAACTGACGCCTGGAGTTTAGCAGGTGGGAAGGTCAAGAGAAGGCCAGTGGGTCTGACTCTAATTATGCTGTGTTCTTGCCACTTCATGGCAGAGAGACTATCAGTACGTGTCCAACTTGCCCGGGGTCTCTCCCTATCCCAACAGCCCTCACTGACCAGGTCTGAGGGTCTTGTGAGCCAGACCCCTCGATTCCTGACACTTCTGACTGGGCAGCTCATGGGGCAGGGAGGGAGGAGGAGAGACACTCTATCAGGTGTTAGGGAGGAGGGTGACTGCGTGCGTAAGCACCACAGCAGGGAGCATGCTAGCAGGCTTGGGGACAGCTAGCCCACACCTGCCTGGCCCCAGCCCCCTCCTAACTCCCCCCTTGCCACATGAGCCTGGTCATCTTGGCCACAGCTGGACACCTGACCACAGGGCCACCACAAGAGTCTCTCCCAACACGGATGACAGGGTGATGGGGACAGCTGACCTATTTTGAGGCTTGGACTGCTGGAGGGAGCCGGACTGGTGGGCTCGGGGACCGGACCCTGAGACCAGAGATGAATCGAACTGCATCCGCGGAGAGTCAGCAGACACCAGGCCCAGAGCTGCCCTGGGAGGGGACAGGGCCAGCTTCATGGCGTGGGACCTGCGCAGACCCACACTGATTTAATGCTCTGTCATTGTGTTCATAATTTTTGAACAAGGGGCCCCCACATTTTCATTTTGCCCTACAAAGTGGACAAACGGCCCCACTGGATGTGCCTGGGGCTGGCAGACTGCGGGTGGGGGGGGTTCCCTCCCAGGGCAAGGCGCTCTGGGTGAAGGTTCCAGGGAGGGGGCAGGCTCTTTGGGAGCTCCAGGTCACAAGCCGGAGTGGGGTGTGGGAGGAAAGACACCTCTGTGTGGACTACCGTGCCCCTGCAGAAGTGGGGTGCTGCTGGGCTTCCTGTCCCAGGGGACTCCTACCCAGTTAGGCTCCTGTCCGCAGTGCTCTGGGACGGGTGAGGAGGACCAGAAGCTGGCTGTTTTGAAACACAATTACGGCCAGTCAGACAGGCCTGTTCAATACTCTATTGACAGATTCACCTTGGCAACCTGGAGGCCGGCTCTTCCAGAAGCACCTCTCCCACACAGCGCGTCTCTGGTCTTAAAGGCACACCTTCCTCCCCTCCCAGCCAGGGTGCTAGACCCAAGGGAGGGGCCAGGGCCCTGTGCTTTGGCTAGGACCTGAGCAGAAGATGGGGGGACTCTTCCTGTTCAACCAGCAGCCGCCCTTCCACTGTGCAATGGGGACCTCCTCCTTTATGCCCCCCGAGCCCCATCCCTGGTCTCAGGAACGTCACAATAAAGCCCTTGCCTACCAGCAGCCGGACTTGGCAGAGCTGGACCACCGTACCCCTTGTCTTCTCTAGGGGGTGGACACAGGAATCCCAAAGCGGCAGGTCTGGGCGCTCCTCTGTGGGGCTGGAGGGGCTGGGGGAGGGGGGGTTCTGCTTCGGAAATAACCAGGCTTCTAATGAGCAATGTGAAAACAGCATCATCCGTGCTGCTCAGAAACAGCGTGCACCGTGCCTGCAGACTATGTGCATAAACACCAGCCTTGCCTTTCTGAAAACCAGAGCTGCCCCAGAGCTGGGACACGTCCCCGGGGACACACACAGGTCCCACCGCAGAGCACAGAGCTGCTTCTTAATTCCTGCCACGTGTGAGAACCAGCGGACAGGAGAGGTTCCCCCTAGGTCAGGCTGAGAAGCCAGCGGCAAGCGATAGGGGGCTAAGTCACCCTTGGTTCAGTGACTTTCACACCTGCAGCATTGTATCTGTGTCCGTCTGTCTGTCTGTCTGTCTGGGCCTATTTGGAGAAAGAAGGCAGAAGTCAGGCTCAGTGTACATGGGAATGTGTCTTTGCCGGTAGGGCGTGGGAGTGAGCGACCCCCACACAGAGCTCAGCGTACATAACAGCTGGAGCCGTGTTTTTCAAAATTCCAAGAAAGACTTCTCTCCCACGTAGACTTCTGAAGCAATATTCCCCTGGTCCTGTGCAATATTTCTTGGCTTTTACAGGACTCATTCTTCATCACCAGGCCAAAAAAGGAAACCAGTAATCACCCATAGGTTCAAAAAGAGAAAGATTCTTTCTCTATATGGATCTGTTTCCGTGAGATTCTGCCATTTCTTTGGAATTAAAAAAACAAAACAAAACAAAACAAAAAAACCACCAGCTTCAAAAGCAGGAGGATGGGGGTGGGGGAGGCCTGGGTCCATTTCTGAACCTTCCGATCCGAATGAGTCAAAGAATACAAAATCACCCCATTATAATCATTACTGTCAAATCGCAGGCAATCAACTCACAGACAGAGGCCAGATGGACATCCGGGAGAAATCCATAGAAGCCGGAGCTGGGCCTGAGCCCTGCGGACCTGAGCTCTTAAAATAAAAGAAGGAAAGAAAGGCAGGCCTTGTGTTTCTAGGTCCTGTGTTCCCATTATGTTCACATGTTTTTTATTTCAACAGCATCGGACAGAAACCTGCATTCCCAGTTGAGGAGAAGTGGCCCCGGGATACCTACAGGTACCAGGCCACACAGGCAGGTGAGCGTTCTGGGCTCCCAGAGCCATCAGTCCAAGGCCAACAGCTGATCACATACACCCACCCACTGGGAGAGCTGGTGGGCTCCACTCACCAAGTCTCCCCAGACGTGCCACTCTTGAAACTTCTCCCAGAACTTTCATGGGCCCTGGGCACTGTTCTGTTGGTGGATGCTTCGTCCCTAAAAAACGTATTAAAAATTGGAGTGCCTGGGTGGCTCAGTTGGCTGGGCGTCTGCCTTTGGCTCAGGTCATCGTCCCAGGCTCCTGGGTTGAGTCCTGCATCCGGCTCCTTGCTCGGTGGGGAGCCTGCTTCTCCCTCGCCCTGCCCGCTTCCCACTGCTCATGCTCTCTCTCAATATTTCTCTCTCTCTCTCACAAATAAATAAATAAAATCTTTTTTTTAAAGTATTAAAATTAGTTTATAACTGCATCGGTATGAAGATGAACATATTAATATTATATATTAAGACATGGTCTTCGACCTAAAGATTTTTTCTTCTGATTTTAAAAGAAATTAGATAGACATACAATGGAATATTATTCGGCTTTACAAAGGAAGGACATTCTGACACCTGCTACAACATGGATGGACCTTGAAGGCATGATGCTGAGCAAAATAAGCCAGATAAAAAGGACAAACACTATATGATTCTATTTATATAAGGCACTTAGTCAAATTCATAGGATAGAAAGTAGGATGGTAGGTGGTACCAGGGGCTGGGGGAGGGGGACGGAGAGTTAGTGTTTAAGGGGCACAGAGTTTCTGTTTGGGGTGATGACAAAGTTCTGCAGTTGGACGGCAGTGATGCTTGCCCAACAATATGAACATGTTCAGTGCCTCTTGAAAATGGTTAAAATGGTAAATTACATACTACACGTATTTTATAATTTTCTAAATAAACAACTTTTACAAAAAAAAAAAGAAGAAGAAAAGAAATTAGACCATTTTTTTTTGTGGATCCCTAAAAGTACTTTGCGCCCTGGCATCCGGGGGCTAGCTGGGTCTGCATATTCCCTCCTCACGCCCTTTACCAGCCCCACACCCACACGCACACAGCTACATTTACCTCATTCCCTCCTCCATCAGTGACTACCTGAGACCAGAAAAAAAGAAATTCTGAACTTTATCTGGTATTTCCGTGATTATAAATAATCTCAAGACCTAGCTCCTGCCGTTCTCAAGGTCATTGTCCCCATCAGAGGATGAGGACTGGGGGTCCCTTTTCCCTACGTGGGGTATCTCTTGGAGTATTCTCCCAGCCAGCAACCCAGGGAAGCACCCCTTACAGGGAAGTATCAGGGCACTTTTAAGAAGTGGCGTTTGTCAGGCACAGCAACTTTTCCTTAGTGAACCTCAGTTTAGAGAAGAGAGTCCCTGGTGGGGCTTCTGTTCCAGGCTCCCCCCTTCTCACTCATTCCCACATTAAGTCAAGCTGGCTGGGCTGTTTTGGGGAAATCTGCACCATAATATCAGTTTGCTTCTTATTGGCCCTTTGACAGCAGAACAAGGAGCTTTGGGATGCCCTTGACCTGAGATTTCCTTGAAAACCCTCAAATAAAAAGATGTACGTATGCTGCTCCTGTCGATTTCTCAGTGGGAGGGGAAGGGCACTAGGCAAGGGGCGCTTCTGGGAAACAGTGGCCCTCACCACTGAGATGCATTCGGTCCTAGGCGTGCAGGGGCTCCTAAGGTTCAAAGTCGCTCTGGGTCGGCTTGCTTCTGGCTGGAAAAGCAGCAGCCTCGCAGCCAGAATGAGGAGGAAGGGTGGGGGGTGGGCCAGAAGCGGGGCGCGCGGGGCTCTGCAGCAAGACGACCCCCCGCCCTTGCTCTGCCTGCGTGCGCCTCTCCTTCCCACTCGCGGGAGGCTTGGAGGGCAGCCCTGGCCCAGGCCCCAGCCGCCGGCCAGCCCGAGGGGAGCCCGCCCCCTAGGGGAGGGCGCGGCGGGTGCAGGCTCCTCGGCTCCCCTGCCCCGGCCCCGCCTGGGCGGCGGATCCCGCAGGTGAGGCGGCAGCCAGGGCCCCCCGGGGAGCCGAAGGAGATCCCTCGGGGGGTCCGCAGAGACCGTCCCAGGAAACGGCCCTTGGGAACAAGTTGGGGAAGGGGACTTCTTGGACAGAACTGGGGGATCATTCTAGAGGTGATGTCAAAGGGACCCCCACCCATTTCGATCAGGATTCAGGAGGGCGGGGTGACGGTTAAGGCAGGACTGGGTGATCGCGTCCGACGACCTCGTCATCGGGGGTGGGGGTGGGGCGGGGACGGGGGAGCCCGGACTTGGAGGGACGAAGTTGCGCAGCAGCCAGACTCTGCTCCGGAAGTGGCCAAATCGGGGGCCCGATAGAGAATATATGGGACTTTGGGGGTGCCTGAGGCGTTATCACTCGCCGCCGGCCCCCGGGCCCCTGCACTGCAGGCCGAGCTGTGCTTTGGCTGGGCCCTCCCGGCCGCCATCCTACGGTCACGGGATCCCTGACCACCCCCTCTGTTCGCCCCTCGATCCTTCAGGGACACCCCCCCCCCAGGTCCAGCGGGGCTCGCCGCGTTTCCGCCCCTGGGGATCGATCGGCTGGCTGGCGACGCTCGGCCGCAGCTCCTGAGCCTCCGCCCCCTCCCCCGCTCGGGCTACGCAGGACGCGGCCTCCGAGCAGCGTCCTCGCCGTTCCGGGCCGCGGCCGGGCTCGGCTCCCGGCCAGCCTGGGAGGCGGAGACGCACCGGGCCCTTCCGATCGCGCCCGCCCCGCCACTCCGGGGTCGGTGGGGGGAACGATAGCGAGCCCAGCTTCCCCGGCCCGCGGCTCCCGGCACTCCACCCCACCCCCCCCTCCCCGCCTCACCGAATACCCTCTCGGGCGCGCGCTTCACCCTCGGCGCGCCGCCAGGCCCGGCGGGGGGCGCGCGGGGGGCTGGGAGGAGGGTGGGGTGGGGTTGTGCTGCGGCTGACGACCACTTCGGGGTCCGCCTGGCGATTTTAATCTCATTCCCGGCTTTGCTGCAGCAGCTCTCGTTTGGAAAAAGGAAAGAAAGAAATCTGCCTTGCGTGTGGGCCCCGCTGGGTTCGGGGGCGCAACGGGGACATCCGAGAGCAAAACACAGGGGGCGGACGTGGAGGGGCGACCTCGCGGGCAGAGGAGGCCCGCGGGGAGACCTTGGGCAAATCAACCCCAAATGAAAAACACACAGCACGCAGAGGCCGTTGTGAGCGCGCGGCGGCTGCGGCGGGCGGTGGAAGCGGCTCCAAAGATCACATTTGAAATATGGATCCCGGGGGCGCAAATCACCAGGCCGACAGGAGCCCCGCGACCGAGCCTGTGGCGGGGGGTCGCGTGGGCTTCTCCAGGCTGGCCAGGGGAGGCTGCCCTGACGTGGGGAGGGGTTGGGCCAGCGGACGTCGTAGAACACTACTCGTCCCGCTTCTGCGCCTGCGACCCCCGCGGCCCGCAACGCGGAGGCGAGGCCCCGCGGGCGCCGGTGTGGCCCCCGGGGATGCCCAGGACCTGCCAAGGGGCCACGACCTGGCGGCGCGCCGGGCCCGTTGCCCCGCCCGCGCACCCTGCCCGGCCCTCCCACCTGGCGCCCCAGCTTCAGCCCCGAGCAGCCCGCTGCGGAGGGACGCGGGGGCATCAGGGGTTTTGCCACCCAAATGAATGCCGACCTTTCGCGGGCGGTGTAACAAAGAGCACAAACATGGGGGTGAGGGCAGAGAGGGCGGAGGGGCGCCCTTAGGAACAAAGCCATCCCTCCGAGAAGGTGCAGGCGGTGGAGTGCAGGGCTCCCACACCGCCTCCCCGCTCTTCTCCTCCTACCCCCCACGCACAGTCCTGCCAGGTCAGCCACCGCTAAAAATGCAAAATTACAACGCCAGTGCTGAAGTCAGAGACAAGTTCCTCAACTAAGAACGGAGGAGAGAAATGAGCCCTTGTTAAAGCCTGGGTAGATTTTGTAGTCGTTATGCTAGTAAATTCTCCCTTGGCTGTTGGAAACCCACCTCCGGGGACCCAGAAAGCCACACCAACTCGAAAGTTTTGCTAGTCTAGAACTGGCCGGGGAAGTCACAGGCGGTCCCTTCCGGGCAGAACTCAGACCTGGGCCCCGTGGGCGGGAGGTGGTAACTCCTTGCAGGGAGCGACCATTCAGGGAGGAGATTTACGAAGTCGTTTATTTCCCTGGGTTGGTGTGGGTCAGGCCCCTTCAGGGACCAGGAATCTCACCACCCTCTGGCCCAGGGCCACTAGAGTCTCCGGCTTCTCCAGGGTCTGTTCTTTCGACCCTCTCCCCTCCATGAGGGAGGCTGTGGCTCAGGGAGACAGCATCGCTCCTCACTCGGGGCCCCTGGGGCCCCTGGGGGCCCCAGCCTGAGGTGGCACCCAGAAGGCTTCTGCCCCTCAGCAGAACCCAGGGGCGCAATCCGTCCCTGGCTGGAAGGGGGCAGCGTCAAATACGCGGATCCGCGACCCTTCTCCGGGGTTCCCCGAGGGGCTCGGGATATCCCGGAGGCAGGGGCCCCTGCTGAAGGCTCTGGGAATCCCGAGTTTGCGCTCCACTCGCCTTCGGTTCCCTCAGAGGGGTCAAGACGGGGTGGAATGGTAGGGGAAGCCATACGGGAGGCTTTCCAGGAGGAGCTCGCAGGACGCCTCAGGGGAGCTTCCAGGGCGCTCCCCGCTCCGCCCGCACCCCCCAGATTCTGTCTTTGCCTCCTCCATGCAGCCCATTGGTGCTTCCGCAGACCTGAGCTCCTCCCCATACCGGCTGGCAGGTGAGGGGTGGTCTAGGGCCAGGCCAAGGTGAGGCTGGGGCTCTGGGAGTCCGCCTCTCTCCATACCCGCCCACCCTCCACGAGGACAAAATAACAGTGTGAAGGGGAGAGTTGACGCATTCTGCCGGTGCCTGCGCATTTCGGTCACTTGGCGCAGAAAGGCTAGGAGCGGGGGCGGCCGGGGACTCCCGGGGCTTCTAAGGAGCTTGGGGGCGTCCCCTCCCGCCGTCTGGGGAGCCTGACGGCTGCTTGCACTACCAAACAAGCAGCTACAGAAAAGATCCGCTGTACTGGCCGGCGAGAGCCACCCTTCCTCTCCAGCTCGGCCACAGGCCCAGCCCGGCTCGTGCGCACAGTTGCCGTCGGGGCACCGGGTGCCGCCGCGTGGCCCCCGAGGTCTGGAGCGTGGGCCCGGGAGGTGCGGGCGCAGAGCGATTGGGCCTCGATGGGCGGAGTCCGATGCCCCTGGCTGCGCAGAGGCTACAGCAGCCTGACCAGGATGGCGCGGAAACACCCACTAGAGACAGATTTTCCAGGGGATTTTCTAGTCAGGGGGCAGGCGAAGTGTCGGGAAGCTCAGCCCCTCCCGGGACGATGGGGTTGTCCAGGACAAGGTCGCTCATACCTCCGGACAGACTGAAAGCGCCTATGGCCTGGCAGCTGGCTCTACGTGTAGGGGTGACTGTCGTTCTCGCGCCAGCCTCGGGGTCCCTTCCCTTCCGCAGTTAAGTCGTCCCACCCGAGAGCTCCTCGCCCTGGCCAAGAGTGTCAGGAAAAAAAAAAGCCCAAAACACAGGAGAAAGAAGTTTTCCCTGTGTCCCCCCTCCCCAAAACTCCGCCTACCCCAGCTCCTATAAACCCGGAGAGCCCCCCCCGACCCGAGGACTACAGGCAGGCGCGGCCCCATTTAGCCCCAGCCGCGCCCCCCCACACCCCGACTCCTCGAGGATTCTTGCGTTTGTGCCTCGAGCTTGTCAGAGAGCAGTCACTGCAGACCGAGCCCCTCTCTCATGCCGCCAGAAGACGAGCCCCCACTCCCAGAATCGCTCGAAGGGAGGAGCCACGCTAGTCGTCTTGGGCAGCGGCCGACACCGAAACAGAAACGGCCACCGCCGCAGGAGCTGCGAGGTGGTGGTGGAATGGAGTCAACGTGTGCGTTCTTAAAACACCAGACTGTCTCCAGGCTTCTCCTGGATTCCTGGGAGAACGCGAGCCCCGAGTATGCTTTGGGGGTTCGCTTCAGCACCTCGGCCCTCCCCGGCTCGTTCAAGCCCCCGCGCAGTCCCCACCCAGCATTCTGGGACGTGTGTCAGGGCGGGAGCGGAGACCCGGATGGCTCTTTGCCCGCCCCCCTCGCGCGTTCCACTCTCGCTCGGCTTTTGCTCTTTTTCTTTCTCCATGGACGCTCAGCCAAGGGATTGCGCAAGCTTCCTGCTCCCAGTCCTTCAGGGGCCAGGAGCAGGGGGCCCAGACACAGCCCAGGGCAAGCGCGCCCTGCCCCGCCTGCACCCTCCCCAGGTCCCCTCACCCCTTGCCGCGACCCCAGCGAGCTCGCGGCCCCGCGGGCGGCGCCCTCGGGAGGCCGCGTGGAGCGCAGCAGCTCCCCCAGCCGGACGCTGGAGCGGCGCGCCGAGCGCGCCGTCTCGCCGCCGGAGGTGCTAAACTTCACACTCAGCGGCTTCTCAGGCTGCGTCAGGAGGGCCTCGGCTCGGCTGGCTGTCGGGGACCAGGGACACAAAGTCATGACGAGTGCTTGGCTCCTCGGCCATCGCATTCGCTTCCCCTCTGTGCAGGCTCGAAGTGCCGCTGGCTTACCCTGAACCTCTTCTCAGCCCTCCCCACTCCCTCCTTCGACGCCTTTCCTGGGACCTCACCAAGTCCCCTGGGTCCCCCAAGCAGATCTGGACATCCCCTGCACCCCCTCTGTAGTCGCCCCCTCTCGTCCTGCCTGGCCGCGGGGTGGGGGGCTGGCGGGGTTGCTGCTGGAAACTAGGCTTTCCGCCCCTGCCCCACCAAGGACAGGGCCGAGGGTAAATTGGGAGCCGGTCAGGTTCTGGGGCGGGATCGGACTCGGAACCCCCTCTGGTAAGGTTCTGGAGCGCTAGGGCCCTAGACTGGCTGCTCCTCCGTCCTCTTCCTCGCCTCTTCTTCCCGCTCTCCCCAGCGATCCTCTGAACCCAGTTGTCTCCTTCCTGCCCTTTCTCTTCCATGCCTCGCCTTCCCAAATGCCCAAAGCCTCGCGGGGCGGGGCACGCAGGGTGGGGGGCGCGAGCTACCCCTGCCCCGATTCCGCCCCCTGCCGGCGGCTCCCCCTGTGTGCGCACATGACGCAATTCTGTGCAACTGGAAACTGCAGTGGATGCTTCCGTGGCCCCCAGCAGGGGTCCCCGGGCGGTGCACACCGAAAATGAGAGGCGGAGGGGCAGGCCCAGGCGCCGAGCTGCGGGCGAGGGGTCGCCGCCGAGACCCTCCCGGCCGTGTCAAGCTCTCCGCCCGCTCTGCGCCCTCAGCCGACACACCTCTCCTGCCGGGTCCCGCTCCCTCCCTCTCCCGGGCCCGCGGGTCCCTCCCCCTGCACCTCCCCGGCGCCCTCCTCCTCCGGCCCCCTCCCGCGTCCTTCCTTCTCCCCCTCGCCGCCCAGGCCCGGGGCCTCCGGTAGGCCCGGCTGCGCCAATCCCGGCCGCGGCCCGCCCCCTGACGCCGAGCTGGGCCCGGCGAGGCCCCGCCCGCTGACGTCCGGATTTGCATGAGTTCTTGTGCAGCCGCGGCCCGGGCTCAGTTGTCTGAGCGAGCGCGAGCCGGGAGTCGGGGCGGGCGCGGGCAGCGGCGGGCGGCCGGGCTGTGCTGGGAGAGCGGCGGCGGCGGCGGCGGCGGCGGCGCGGGCGGCGCGGGCGACAGGGGCGCCTCGGCCCGGGCGGCAGTCGGGCGCCGGCAGGAGCCAGCAGCGTCTGCAGCCGCGCCGGCCGCCCGCGCCCCGGCGCGCTCCGGCTCGGCCATGGAGCTGCCAGCTGTTGGCGAGCACGTCTTCGCGGTGGAGAGCATCGAGAAGAAGCGGATCCGCAAGGTAGGGCGGCGCGGGGGCGGCGGCGAGGCGGCGAGGGAGCGGCGGCCGGAGCAGCCCGCGAGGAGGCGGGGAGGGGGTGGGGAGGCTGCGGGCCGGAGCCGGGGATCCCGCGGAAGCTGATGGAGTGCTGTCTCTTCCCCCCCTCAGGGCAGAGTGGAGTATCTGGTGAAATGGAGAGGCTGGTCCCCCAAGTAAGTAGCGGCGGAGGGGCGGGGGCGCTGGGTGCCGAGGCGCGGGGCTCCCGGGCTCCGGACCGCCGAGCTGGTGGGGTGGTGGGGGGAGCGGACGGGAGGCGGGGTGGAGGTGGGGTGGAGGGAGGAGGGGGTGGGGAAGTCGGTGGCAGGCACTGGGGAAGGCGAGCCGCCGAGCCCGAGCCCGGCGCCCTGTGTTGTGCTCCGCTCTCCGGGAAATGCCATCACTAATTTATGCACTAAAAGGAGCCGGAGGAGCTCGAGAGACGCGGGGCCGAGCCGGGGAGGCCGGCGGAGGGAGGGAGGGCGCAGGCACTGACTGATGTGCAGCAGAAAATGGCTCCTTTCCCCTTTCCCTCCACCGAACGGCTCCATATTGCAAAACCAAAAAAAAAAAAAAAATTAAAAAGCGACGAAAATGCAATTGTGTGCCTCTTCCCTCCTAGTGGTGCGGGGAGAGGAAGAAAAAAGGCAGAAAATGTTGGGAACTGTCACTGCGACGCTTTTGGTGGGGATTTTTTTTTTTTAATTTGAAATGCGAAGGCACCGGATGGAGACAGACGCGCAGGCACACGCACACACACACACACACACACACGCGCGCGCACACACACAGGCATATTTTTATGTTGCTGAGTATTTGGGGGTGCTTGCCGGTGACACCGGGCTCCAGAGCTGAGAGGGGGTGTGCGGGGGGGCCCCCGCTTGGCTGACGGTGATCGGATTAGGGGTCAAATGGAGAACAGCTGAAGCCCTCGCGGAGACTCGGGGTTGGGGAGAGGAGGGGGACTGCGACTTTGCCTTTCCGCTGCTTTGCACGCAGGGTTGCTGGTGAGCAAAGTGGCTTTGGAACATGTCGCAGTAACATGCTTAAAATTCTTGACAACTGCAAAATAAACTGCTAGTTTCATTTTCCTTACCCCTCCCCTTTCTTCCTGCCCTTGTGTGTTTATTTTGACTTGGGGGGGGTGTCGGGGACCGTGTCAGGCCTGCAGAAATCTCCCCTCCACCTCCCACATCCACAGCTAAATAGCTTTCGGTTCATGAAGACAGAGTAGGGTCTTATGTCATTACCCACCTGGAGGCCGCAAAGCTGGCTCGGTTTTTTTTTACGCCGTGTCCCCTCCCTTTTCCCTTGCAAGATATAACACGTGGGAACCCGAGGAGAACATCCTGGATCCCCGGCTGCTGATCGCCTTCCAGAACAGGTGAGCGTCCCCCAGCAGCCGCCGCCCGCAGCCGTGACCGTATATGGGAATGGGAGAGGGGGCCACGCAAGCAGTAGGAAAGAGGGAAAGGGCCTGGAGGGGGCCGGCGGGAGCCCCCTCCCTCGACGGGCCTGCACAGGCACGGCTGCGGCCTCGGCTTCTCTTAACCAACGTCCTTGGCGGTTGCGGCAGCCGGGGGGGGGGGGGGGGGGGGGGGGGGGGGGGGCCGGAGAAGGCGAGGCTGGTGTTTTGGGGGGAACTGTGAGGAGGGTGAGTGCGGGTGGCCCTGCCGCTGCCCAGAGACCTCGAGGCTGCTTCTGGCCCCCCGCGGGCCCCCCTCTCAACGCAACCTTGGAGCCCCACCCCCGGAGCCTAGGTGCTGCTTTGCCGTAACCACTGGGCTCTTGGCACCAGCACCTCTCGGGACAGCTCCAAGGGAGCTGGCCTTGTGAAACCGCCGGACGTCAGGGAACTGCGTTTAACCTGTTGGGGACTGGAGAAAAGTTGATAAGGCCTTAACCACCCTGCTCCCAACCTTCGACCCCCCAGGGAGCTTGGGATCAGTAGGGGGTAGAGCCTGTCTGGTGCTGGGTGCCCTTCGCACCCCCCACTGGGTTCCTCGGTGGGTGTCGGCCCCCGTCCTTGGGGTAGGGGGAGCTTGGCCTAAAGGTTGGTTCCTCGGTGGGAGGGGAGCTGCCTGGTGGTGGAGGGGCTCATCCTTGTGCGCACAGATGTTTGTCACGCTGCAGCTGCTGCAGCTGGATCCACGGCCGGTGGCTGTGGTTCTCTGTTTCGGGGAGGACAGAAGTGGGGGAGGGCGGGCGAGGAGGGGAGGCAGGGCCAGAGTCCGAGGAGCTCGGCCACCCCGCTGCCTTCCATCCCTCCTCCCCCTTTTATTTTGCATGATTTCCTGCGCCGCATTTGGCGCTAAAACTGTAAACTCTAGACCCTCCGAGCGAGCAACCAGCGGGGAAGTTGCTCTCCCGCGACGCAGGGGGGCGCCGAGAAGGGTTCCTGCCCCGGTTCCACCTGGGAGTTCACCACCCTGTAACCATGTCAGCGGCTGATGCCATGTTGCATAATGGGTCCCCGAAGAATTAAAACGCAGGCTGTTGCAATGCCACGCAACTTTGGAGTCAGGCCCCGGCCCGGGCCCCTAGGCATGGCGGAACTCCCCTGGGTTCGCCCACGGTCAGAGGGGTGCCTAGGGTCGCTGGAGAGCGAGTTCCTGGCCCGGGAACAGGTTGCAACTTTTGCAAACGCAGGAGGGGCACCCCCTTCTCCCATGGAAGGCTGGGCAGTGCTGGACGATCTGACGCCTAGGCTCGGGTCACCCTCCGCCAGGCCGCCGGCGGAAGCCCGGCAGCCGTGGTGACCGGTGCCACCTCTGGTGGTCTTTATTAATAATTGGAAATCAAGGCGGCCCGGAGCCCAGCTCGGCGAGGAGGCGGTGCTTGTGCGCACCGCTCCGGCTTCGCTCCGCCCAGCCGCTCCGCCCAGGCGGACCCAGAGCCGGTTCACCAGGTGGTTGCGAACCTGGCCAGGCCATGGCCTCTGCGGCCGGCCCCCGCCCCCAGCCCCTAATTGGCTCATTTGCCGCCGTGTAAACAAGGGCGCAGCCCCTCCCCCTGTTTAGTGCCTGGCCTTTAAGAAAACGAGTCCTCCCTTCTGCCGGCGGCACTCGTTATCTGAATCTTAATGAGGTCATTAGCATCCCGTGCCTCTGACGGGGAGGGACGTGTTCGGCGCACACCTCGTTTGGGCTTGTTTGCATCCCCTGGACCCCCGCGCCCACCTCACTTTGCGCAGGGCCGCGGGCCCAAGGCAGTGGGTGCCAGTGCCATCAACCTAGCGCCCAGCTGCCGCCTCCCCGGCCTAGAGGCAAGGCTGCGGGGGGCGCCAGTTCAGGTGCGGATATCAGAGATGGTGGAGCCCTTCGCGGAGGACCCCTTGGGCAGAGGAGGGTCTCTGGGAGCACAGAGCGGGACTCTGGGACCGGACCGAGGCGTCCAGCTGGCGGCACCGATGACCTTCTGCCCTGAGCCCTGATCCCTCTGGGTCTTCCTGGCCTGGCTGCTCGCGGGAGGGGGGTGGGGGTGGGGGGCAGGCGTCACTGCAGGTTGGATCGTAGCAGGAGGAGAGGTGACCCTGAGGCTAACAGCGCTGCCCTCTGTTCCCTCCCCCACTCCCCACCCCCCACCAGGGAACGGCAGGAGCAGCTGATGGGATATCGGAAGAGAGGACCCAAGCCCAAGCCGCTGGTGGTGCAGGTGAATATACTTGCTGGGCCCGGGCCTGTCCACTAGTCTTTCCCTTGCCATTGTCACCTGAGCTGCCTCCACGCCCAGAGGGCAGGGAGTTTCTGCAGAGCGCCCAATTCCACTTCCTTTCCACTTGACCTCCAACACACTGGCCCTATAACGCCGCTGCTGACCCGCGTGGGGCTGGGGCACTCCTGCGGCTAGAGACATGCTCTGGGGCCGGCCCTATTCCTCTTCTCACCTCCCCTCGCATCCCTGCCTCCTTCCCCCAGGTACCTACCTTTGCCCGGCGCTCCAACGTGCTGACTGGACTCCAGGACTCCTCTGCAGACAACCGCTCTAAGCTGGAGCTGGGCGCTCAGGGCAAGGGCCAGGGCCACCAGTACGAGCTCAACAGCAAGAAGCACCACCAGTACCAGCCGCACAGCAAAGAGCGAGCCGGCAAACCCCCACCGCCAGGCAAGAGCGGCAAGTACTACTACCAGCTCAACAGCAAGAAGCACCACCCCTACCAGCCCGACCCCAAGATGTACGACTTGCAGTACCAGGGCGGCCACAAGGAGGCGCCCAGCCCCACTTGCCCGGACCTGGGCGCCAAGAGTCACCCGCCTGACAAGTGGGCCCACGGCGCGGGGGCCAAGGGCTACCTGGGAGCTGTGAAGCCCCTGGCCGGTGCGGCCGGGGCTCCAGGCAAGGGCTCCGAGAAGGGCCCTCCCAATGGGATGACGCCGGCCCCCAAAGAGGCGGTGACGGGCAACGGGATTGGGGGCAAGATGAAGATCGTCAAGAACAAGAACAAGAACGGGCGCATCGTGATCGTCATGAGCAAATACATGGAGAATGGCATGCAGGCGGTGAAGATCAAGTCCGGCGAGGCGGCCGAGGGCGAGGCGCGCTCCCCCAGCCACAAGAAGCGGGCCGCCGAGGAGCGCCACCCCCCGGCCGACAGGACTTTCAAAAAGGCAGCAGGGGCCGAGGAGAAGAAGGCGGAGGCGCCATCCAAGAGGAGGGAGGAGGAGGCGCCGGGAGCCGGCGACCCGCAGCCCCAGGACGCCGGCTCCCGCAAGCTGTCCCCGACCAAGGAGGCCTTCGGCGAGCAGCCCCTGCAGCTCACCACCAAGCCCGACCTGCTGGCCTGGGACCCGGCCCGGAGCTCCCACCCGCCCTCCCACCATCACCACCACCACCACCACCATCACCACCACCACCACTCGGTCGGCCTAAATCTCTCCCACGCGCGCAAGCGCTGCCTCTCCGAGACCCACGGCGAGCGCGAGCCCTGCAAAAAGCGCCTAACGGCGCGCAGCATCAGCACGCCCACCTGCCTGGGGGGTAGCCCGGCCGCCGAGCACCCCACCGACGTGCCCCCCACCGCCACCCTCCCCCAGCCTGAGGTCATCCTGCTGGACTCGGATCTGGACGAGCCCATAGACTTGCGCTGCGTCAAGACGCGCGGCGAAGCCGGGGAGCCCCCAAGCGCCCTCCAAGTGAAGCCCGAGGCGCCCGCGACGGTGGCGGCCGTGGCAGCTGCGCCGGTGACGGCGGCCGAGAAGCCTCCGGCCGAGGCCCAGGACGAGCCCGAGGAGCCGCTGAGCGAGTTCAAGCCCTTCTTTGGGAATATAATTATCACCGACGTCACCGCGAACTGCCTCACCGTCACGTTCAAGGAGTACGTGACGGTGTAGCTGGAGGGCTTCGGAAGGGGAAGCGTCATCCCCGCGGGTGACTTAGCACCTGGTGCCTACGGGCGGACTCCTCCTCTCTCGCCAGCCAGCTACGAGAGATCCGGGCCTGCCCTGGTGCGTGGACGCCCGGGAGCCGCAGTATCCGCGTCCCTCTGCACCCCACTGTCGGCTCCTGGCTGGGGCCTGCCCCCTGGCCGGCACTGGATCCTTCCACGCGGTGCCTGCGGGTCTCACCCCCGACCTGCCCCATCCCCGCGCTGGACCTCCCCTCCCTCGTGGACCTCCGGGACTGACAGGGCAGCCACAGCGCCTCGGTCTCAGAGTTATAGTATTATATTTTAACCGTGCTAACTTGTCAAGTGCAGACTTTACTCCCGTTTGTACGTGGTGTTATTATTGAAATGTATTGTTTGAGCTCAAAAGGTCCGACCACCCCCTTCGGGCTGATATATATATATTTATTTGTAGGTATTTATATATTGAAATATAAAAACCTAGATTTATGGAGTTTCCTCTAGATCATGTTATATTCTATATCAGACAAACTATTTTCTGTTGACCTTTCTTCCTGTTCATTCAGTATTTCGGTTGATTTCATTGCCTCCCCTTCCTGGAACTGCAATACCAGTAACGTTGGTATATATTTTTTGATACTGTACACATGGATGTGTTGTTTCTATGTGCAAAAAAAAAAAAAAAAGTTTGTTTAAAGGCTAAACGAGCTCTCTAGAAACTGCTGCTACTAGAAATGTCTAAACTATAAGCTTCCAATTATTACCTGCTTGAATGTAAATATTAAATGGAGATGTTGAAGGTGCATTTTCGCTGTTTGAGATTAGCGCAGACGGAGCGTTGGAGGTTCGAGAGGCGGCTGGACCCCTCTCCCCGCCCCACTTACACCTTAGGTCTCGGGGAGGAAACCTCCCGGCGTCCTGCGCTAAACCTTTTGCAAAGGCGAAGCGGACCGATTGCACGGGCAGAGGCGCCCGCGCCAAGGGAGTGACCCTGCTCCCCGGAAGTCGAGAGGCGCTCCCACGGAGAGAGGAATTCCTACGGGGGGAGGGGATGTCAGCGTCGCCCCCGCCCCCAGGGCTTTCGGGCCGGCGGTGCCCTGGGCGCTGGCCGACCCGGGGATCCGCGTGGTGGGGGGAGGGGTGCAGGGGTGAAAGAGCGGCGCGGAGGAGTGGGTGGGGCTGGCCCCCCTTCCCCCGCAGCCGCGCGCGCCGCACCCGCCCGGCACCTGCTGATCTTTGCCCCCCACCCACCCGATGCGCCACACACCCAGGCGCTGGCTACGGTGGGGCAGGGGTATTTTTAATAATGCCTGCCCGGTAAGGCAGGTTCGGCGGGGAGGGGACCCTCCCAACCCTCTCTAGCGTCGCTTGCTGGCATCGCTGGCCCCGCCCCACCGAGGAAGCCGCCGAGGCTCTTTCTCTGCCAGGCCCTCTCCCCGGAAACCACCAGGCCAGAGGCTCCGACTGGAGGCGCAGCGAGCGCGGCCAGGGCAGGGGCGGGGGGCTTCCTGCGTGGTGGATGGGGAGGAGGAGGAGGGGGAGGATGCCTGGCGAGCAAGGCCGGCTCACCCGTGTTTCCTCAGGGAGCGAGGGAAATGCGGAACCCCGTCTCACTGGTCCTGCTTTGGGTGGCGAGGCTGGGGCCCTTGGTGTTGCGGGGCAGGAAGGGGTTAAGGGCCCGGAGGGGCTGCGGGGAGTGGGCCGAGCACCAGGTCGTCGTCCCGCCCGGCCAGGAAGCCGCGACTGGGGAGGCAGCCGCCGTGGCCCGCTTTCTGCAGACGCAGCGATCCTCCTCCTGGCCGGGGCGGCCGAGCAGGGCCAGGGGCCGCGGGACTGGGGCCCTGGTGGGCGCCGGGCTGCTCCTGGCCTCCAAAACCCCTTGCCTGCCCGCCTGGGACTGAGGGCCCAGAGCCTGTGCAGGGCGCCAGGGCGGAAGAGGTCAACGTGGTTCAGAATGGGGAGGAGGCGGTGGCGAGGGCGCGCAGCGCTGGGAAGGCCAGGGGAAGAGATAGAGGGCCAGGAGGGCGGGAGGCCTGAATGCGGACAGTGTGGCCAGTGTTGGCTGCAGGCCACCAGCGGCTGGGGGTGGGGGAGGGGCTGGGGGAGGGGAGAGAGGGAAGGGAAGTTCTAAAAAAAAAAAAACCGTTGGGAGTTTCTAGCCCTGGCTTTTGTGAATTGTCCCTCCCACTACCCCCATCACCCCAGCCCCCTTTAGAGTGAGTTAAACACTCCCCCCTCCCCCCTCCATGTAATGAATGCCCTTTGCCACCCTGGGAGTGGAGGGAGGGGTGATCTTGACTGCTCCTGGCAAACTGCCTGCTCAGCACTAGAATTGGGCCTGTCGTTCACTGGCTGGGACACAAAGGCACATGCCAGGCAGGGATTTGGTCTCCCTGTTTTTCTGGTAGAGGAAAACTAAAAACTCAGGAGTGGGAAGGGGAGCCCTTGTTCAGGTCTGCACAGTTGGTGACTTGGGAGTGAGCCTTAGCCCCTGCGGGTGCCCCTCCTACCCAGTGGGTGGCCTCTGCCAGGCTGAGCCTGGGGGGGGAGGGGAGAGGGAGAATGGCACTGTTGGCAGTGGGGAAGAAAACAATTCAAGGGAAGGTGTGGGCTGCAGGTGGCCTGAAGCCTTGAAACCCAGTGGCAGAACTTCTGGGATAGGTCCTTGAGGAGGGCGATCCTAGGTAGAGCCTGGAGCCCGAGGTCGGAGGGCTGACAGTGGCTGACAGTGGCTGACAGTGGGACAGAGGCAGATGGGTAGGTCAGAAGGAGCTGCAGGGATGCCCGACCTGGTGCGAGACCCAAGAGAGTCCAGCACCCGTTCTGACCCCAGGACCCTGTCATGTGCTGAGCTCCCTCTGACATACGAGCACCACCTGAGCATCTTGTTCCGTTCAGACCCCAGAGGGCTTGAAGTTCCTTGGGGGATGAGAGTCTGAGGTTCTGAGGGCAGAACAGCTTGTCCAGGGTGGAAGGCCACCGCCTGGTTCTGTGCTGATTCTAGAGCCAAGCTGTCTGCTCCACCAGCCTGCAGAGAGGTACTCCACGGCAGCTTGAGCTCCGGGCCTCTGGGACACACATGTGTCCAAGGTTGGGAACACTCAAAGAGGGTCAGGAGCCCTGGCATGGGGACAAGAGAGGAGAGTCCAGTAGCCCCAGTTCCTCTGGGTGTGGACTGATTCTTCCTAACCGGAGGCGTCGATGTCTGTCGGTGCCCAGCCCTTCACAAGCAAAGGGTCCTACACTCTCCCTTTGAACCCAAGTTCAGGAGAGAGAAAGCAAGCAGGAAGCTGGGGACATAACCCTACATACTAGGAGACCCATGCTTCATTGTGTTTTCTCCAAATGAACCTTTCTGAGGGAGCTGAGCCTTGAGCATAGAGAGCTGGAGCTGACCCACCACAGTCAGGGGCTCTCTTGTACCCATTCACCCCTGGGAAGCTGGTCCCTCCCTCACCAGCCAGGGCCCAGACTCTAGCTCTGCCCTCCCTGTAACTTGTAGTCACCCCAACTCATCGTCAGGAGGTCAGCCTTGGATCCCACTGGGGGGCTCTGGAGCTAGGGTTACTAGACTGAGCACAGAAAAAACTAGGATGCCTAGCTGATTTTGAATTTCATATGGGCAATGCATACTTTTTTAGTATGTCTCATGAAATATGTGAGATATATTAATACTAAAAAAAAATGCATTGTTTATGCGAATTCAGATTTCACTGGACATCCTGGACTTTATCTGGAAACCCTGTTTGGGCCCTGACTAGCCAAAATGGTCAGTCCCTGTCCACAGGGAAGTTTCAGGCCCACAGGAGAGAGAAGGTGCTGAGAGCTGAGCATCATGGGTCCTGGGAGCACCGTTATCATAATGACACCGAGTATGTTGGCAGGGCACCGAGTATGTTGGCGGGACACCAGTGCTTGCCACATGTCTCGACCGAAGGTGGCGGTGGGGGGGGGAGGCACGCATGTGCCAAACTGGACAAAGGAATGAGGGAAAGCTTGAACTGGTCCACCCTGGGCTCCGGGGTGGGGGGTCTTCCTCACTCCTGCCCACCCCAAACAGCAAACTTCTAGAACACACAAGGAGGGCAGAACTGATCTAGTTGAAGAACCCACTCCCCTCATCAAGAACCCTGCCCTTCCCATATCTCAGCTTCCTTGTCCCCTTCAGAGATGTGCTCTGAGGATCAACTGGGTCAGGAGAGAGCCTTGAGCATTTCTGGAAAACCCCCTAAGTAAACATATAGGTTATTTCTTCACCAGGGAACATTAAACATGCCTTGTCAGATCCAAATGCCTTCCAACGACTCTGGCCTGGAGCTTCAGCTTGTCGGAGGGACAGACACCCAGTGATATTTACCCGGAAACTGACTGCCAACCCTCCCTCCCTCCCTCCTTCCCTCTCCCTGTAAGCCAGTGGGCACCTCCAGGCCTCGGCATGCTGCCCTCAATACCTGCTTGCTGGATCACCCGTTGACCTGGGACCTCATCCTCCGCCCCTCCAGTTTTATCCTGGGTCACCAGGAATGACACTGGGACATGAGGGAGTTGGCACGAGCCCCCATGAGCCAGACCTGCCCTTGTACAGAACCACATCCCCATGCATTCTGAAAACAAGTCTCCGTCTGCGGTTCCCTGTTATGTTTGCCACTGCTGTGAGAAGGTAAGAACTCTGAAGAGGAAAAAGTTATTCCTGGACACATAGTATCCATTTCCTGTGGCCGTAGTTCAGAAATCACTGTCGTCGGCACCACACCCCACCCCATGCCCTTCTGCACCTCCCTCTTCCCTCTGTGGTTACTGATAACAGCTGACATTGAGTGCTCATGATGAGCAGGGACCTTTAGAGGGATGGTCTCCTTCAGTGCTCACACATCTTCTCGAGGTGGGTACTATCACTGTCCCCGTCCCACAGATGGTTAGATGAAGGCTTAGAGGCTTGAGCAAGCTGTCAGGTGCAACCTCCAGGGGCTCGGAGATAGACTTACCTGTCTCCAGGGGCATCCTCCCACTTTCCGGGGCGCCGTGGGTCCTTCAGAGGACCGGCTCGAGCCCCATCCCTCCCCGAGGTTGTTTCTGGCTTTTACCAAGGCCGGCTGTGCCCCGAACATGTGCAGTATTTACTGCCTCCCCCCAGATCATTGTCAATCCATTTCATGCTGCCACGTACACATATGTACGGGCCTCCTCCGTTCTCCAAGTAGACACAGCCTTGAGCACCTCGGGAGGCGAGGGGCATGTCTTGGGTGTGTTATGCATTCCCAAAGCTTGTGCACAGTTCTTAGATATGTGTGTACATGTGTTTGTGTGAAATTGGAGTGAAAATGAAGTGTATTCCCACGCTGCAAGTCATGAACAAGGTCCAGAGACCAAGGAAGGGCCCCGAGCTGTCCCCAGTGGCCTCCGTGCAGGCTGCAGAGCAGAGGAGGGGGACTCAGGCGGTTCCCTCTCTCCCCACGTCAGCAAGGACAGACACACTAATACACTCTGTGGCTCCAGGGTCCTGCCACGCCCTCCTCCCTCACCTGATCCATTTGTGAGAGTTTCAGGAGGCTCTAGGTAATCATACGGTAATTGAATTTAGGGAAACAGACCCTAAGGATAATCCTGGAGTCAGTTCCAGGAAGAATCATGGTTTAATTTCCGTACTTGGCGGGTGGTACACGTTATACGGGTCCTGACAGCGCAGCGCCTGTCTCATCATTATGTATTTCCTTGTAACGTGCGGTTGGGGACGGTAGAGAGAGAGAGAGGCTTGTCGATCCCGACACACATACGCACACTGCGTAACCACAAGCAGAAGACATGGCACTCGCCCCTCATTTATTTGCATATATGGTCTTCATGTAAGCTGTGTGGATAAGGCCTCACACATGGTAAGTACTCACCGAACCTCACCGGTGATCACTGTTTCGCTTAACCCGTTCTCTGCATGTTCTCAGACCTAGGTAGGGGAAGACAGTCAGCCTTACCCAAGGATGTCCAGGGTGCATGTGCATTCGAGTGTGTGTAGCGTGCACGCGCATTTGTGCGTGCGTGTGTGTGTGTGTGTGTGTGTGTGTGAGAATCAGGGCTCAAGGAGGGTCACAGCAACGCAGCCTGGACTGGTAGGAATGCCTCTGCTTTCCTGCCTGAGTGAAGGATCCTTTCAAATGCACACCCTGGAGTTTAATATTGCTGACACTGGCCCTACTCCTTTCAACCTGCGCCAGGTGTAATGTAAACCTCCCTGGATTTCCTCCCTTTCCTGTTTCATCTGAGAAATTCTTCACTAATTCCATGGTATCTGGTTTCTCATTGTTTCTCTCGGCTTCAGACAGCCCCTTGGGGTGGGCTCTGGAAAGGTGTGCTTAACGCTCTCAGCGGTCCAAAATGACACGGGCTCTGCCCTCACCACTGCCTCTGCCCTCCGAAACCTCTTAAAAGGGGCTGCTCAGGGCTGTCAGGACACCATAAGCCATAAGGCCCCGGGGAAAGGAGCAAATGCCTATCCCCAAATCCGAAAATGGTCTTGGGTGGTCACTTCCCTTCTGCAGGGCAGTATGCCGACTGAGAACAGGACGAGCATGTTAAGCTCTTTCCTGATATAATGCTGAGATGGTATGACTACAGCAGAATAATTGTATGTCATCCATTCTTTGTGGAGGTAGCGCTGTTTAGGGTTGAGGACAAGGAATAATCCAGTGCCGGTGGAGGAGGCCTGGGCCATTCCAGATGCAAGCAGGGGACCATCTATTTTCCTCTGACTCTCTCGAGGAGGTGGGGTTACAAAACCATGTGGATGTTGGGGGGTGGGGAGAGAAGAGCCTGGTGAGCAAAATCCCTCCTATGAGCAGCGGAAGCGAGCATCCTTATAGCCATTTCCTGCTTTGTTTTTCGTGCTCCCCGACTCTCCTGCTGGAGCTGAGCCGGGGAAGGAAGCACCAGGCAGGGCCAGGGAGACGCAGGGCCGGCCGGGCTCCTCTCAGCCTTCCCTGTGTCTTCTCCCCGTCTCCTCTCCAGGCACTGAAAATTATTTATGTTTGCAAATTGCTTTTGACTCACATGAGTTATTCCTCTTGCCTGCCAACAGGTCTGGGGATGGGAGAGTTCTCGAACCGGCGGGCTGAAAAATCAGGACGACGGCTGAAGGAGCACTGATGTGAAGTCAGGAGTCCTGGGAGTGAGTTCTCTGGACCCCAGTGGCTCCTGGCTCTGATGCACCCTGGGCCTGTGACCCCCCAAAGAGACACAGATGAGGCTGGCACCTGCACCTGGTAATCCTGCTGCTGGGCACTGGAGGGTGGAGAGGTGGCTACCCAGCCCTGGCCTGGCAGGAGCGGGACAGGACAGCGGGGCAGACAGGAATGCTTCCTCCTTTCACGTTTTCTTCACACTGGTCCTTACCCACGCCTTATTCCATAGACCGGGATGGAGACAAATGTCTACAGAGGACTCATCCGGGTAGAAAGTCCCTGGGACTGGCCCACAAAAGAAACACACACGAACACCGGAAGAACCATCCTAATCAGGAGCACAGCCAGAGCAAGATCAGCTCCATGGTAGGTGGGTAGAGTCACCTGCCCTTCAGAGAGGAATGGATTGGCCCTTTGACCATGGGGTTGTGGACTCCTGGAAGCTCAGAGCAGAGAGGGGCCATGGAGTTTTTAAGTCCTTCACTCTACAGATGGAGAAACTGAGCCCCCGAAAGGCCAAAGTGAACATCAAGGTAGATTACTGATCATCCTCTGCCTGCAAGTAGGTATGTATGTGTGTTCCAACAAGGACTAGTGCTCACCCAACTCATCTTACTACAAAACTGTATTTATTAATAGGACTAATGATAACATAATTCAAAGGCCAATGCCATAACCATGAGCAATCTGCCACATGCAGAGTGCCATGGTCTGGCTTCCTTTCTCTGGACTGTGGTTTGGGGCTTAACCTAGAGAGAAGATGGGAGCATCTGGGCTTCTTCCAAACCAGTGACCACCAAGTGGGGAATGAAAGCTGTTATGGGTTCTGCTCTCCAAGATGGCAAGACATCTGCTAACCTCAGAGCTTTGAGTTGGCTCTGACTTGGCAGAAAGGTGATATTTGCTCAGCCTTGGGTCTAGAGTTTGGGGTCTCTACACTCTTTCCTGGGAGAGGAACTATGGTGGGCAGAAGGCAGCTGGATAGTGGGGAGAGAGACTGTCCTGTAGGATGTCTCTCACCCTAAAACCCATCCTTTCTCCTGGGCTCAGAGGTGCGTTCCCAGAGCACGAGATCCACATGGGAAGATTTGGGCATCCCATGGGCCTAGCCTCTCCAAGCAAGCTCTCATCAGTTCCATTTGCCTCCTCTTAGGAAAGAAGCACCAACCAGAGGACGCACCAGGTCTTTAGCTGTGGGTTAACCTGGTATAAGTAGTGTCTACACACATTTCAGTAATTTGGAGACAGAGAATGGGGAATGGGTGAACCAGGACCAAAATCCAGGAAGGAGGCAGCAGCAGAGAGAAATGGAAACCAGACAGGACCAGAGATGAAGAGAGAGACAGACACAGGTAAGGAGACCAAAACGACAGGGACAAGGGAACGGAAAATGATCATAAACAGAAACTGAGACGAGAAGCAGACGAGGAGAATGTGAGTGGCTCAGATACGCCAGGTTAGAAGGGACCAAAGTTAGCATCACCGATCTCGGGACGAACTGGTGCCTCTTGACATGATGTACTGAGGAGGACAGAACATCCCTCCAGGGGCATTCCCCCCCGAAATGCAGAGTCCGAGTCTAACCATGCAGAAATATCCAACGGGCACTCCTCAAACTGCCAAGGTGAAGGTACCCAGAGAAAGGCAGAGACCCTGTCCCAGCTTAAAGGACACTAAAAGACAGGGCATTGAATGCAATTCGCCATCCTGTTTTGGCTCTTGGAAGAGGAAAAAAAAAAAACTATAAAGAGCATTATTGAGAAAACTGACAAAGCTTGCGTATGGCCTGTGGGTTAGTATTGGACCAATGGTAAACATCCTGATTTGGGTTGTGGAAGAGAGCACCCTCTTTCCTAGGAAAAAACACACTAAAGTATTTAGGCAAAAAGGGCCACAAGGTTTCCAACTTACCCTCAAATGGTTCAAAAAAATGGGGAAAAATATATATGTATAGAGAGAGAGAGAATGATAAAGCACATGGGTAAAATGCAAATAACTGGTGAATCTAGATAAAGAATATATGGAAATTCTTTCACCACACTTGCAAATTTCTGTACATTGGCAAAAAATACTGAGTTGATATTCAAAAAGAGGTGCTTGGAGCCTCCCTGTTAAGGTGCGGGACAGGTGCTAGAGGCTTTTAGTGGTGCTAAGAAGAACCAGAAGAGTGGCCGCATGCAGGCAAGTCTGAGAACCAGCTCTCCGGCAGCTGAGAACATCCGGGAGCCTTGACCCATCCCTCACCACATGCTCGAAGGCCCGTTTTCCAACCCTTTACCCCATGACCTCAACACAAATGAATAGGGGTCCAGGGGGTCCCACAGCTGCCCCTTGCCCTATACCAAGAGGCCCCAGCCATCTCTGGCTCACACTGCACAGCAAAGCCCAACCTTGCTCTTTGGCCACATGAGGAGGGAGAATCCAGCAGAAGGATTAGGTCATCCAGCAAACGAGGCTCCGTGGGCCAACTGCTCTGTGCTCACCAGTTCCGTGCCCTGGGGCTGGTGGCTCTGTCCCCCAGAGCTCCCCAAGGTTGGCCTGTTCTTATAATTTGGGTTTCCAAAATATCTCCTCTTGAGAGAAGACTTCCCTGACCAATGACCATCTTATTACCCTGTTTTTTCTTCTTATCGATTTGTTGACTTGTCTGCCTTGGGTTTCTCTGTGTGTGTGTGTGTGTGTGTGTGTGTGTGTGTGTGTGTGTGTGTGTTGAGAGAGAGATTTGGCTTTATTTGGTGCTCTGAGCAGGGCAGAGTGCTAGAGGTGAGGTCTCCCAGCCTCTCCCCCGCGGACCTGAGAACTCAGGAGTTCTATGACTAAGGGCAGGCTGGCGGGCCACGCGGGGGTCCAGCTCCAAGAGAGAGCACGGGCCCCAGAAACACTTAGTCATGTGGTCTCATGAAGAGATCCCAAATGGAAAGCCTCCCTGGGCTCCCAGATGGCCCTCCTCAGGCTGACCAGGGTATTCCCATCCTGATCACGGAACACACTAGAAAAGAATCACACCTTTCTGCTTTCTCCCTCACCTGCCCGAAATGGGAAGCAGCAAAGTCAACAGAAAACAGGCTATAAATCCTGCTCGGCCAGCCAGGTTCTGAGTGGAGAAGTGAGCGAGTGAGTGAATGAAAACCTCTACTAGTTTAAGTGGGTTTAGCTCATCATTCGGTTTCTTCCCTGGGAATATATGACACTCGGAGCACCGGGCAGACCCCAGTGAGGCCTGAGCTTTGTCCCCTCTCCAGAAGCCAGCATTATGCGGGACCACAGTGCTCTGGAAAGCTCATCAGAGGTGACCTTGGCATCCCCAGGGGAGCTGGTCCCTTCCCCCAACCTAACGAGGGACCAAGGAGACAACCCTATTGAAATTCAAGTCCCAGGGAGACTGGAGTAGCTCAGAAGGTGTTGAAGAAAGGCTTTAGAACCACATCCATTGAAATATGTTTACTGCTGTTGGATGCTCTGTGGCTTCCCTTGTGACATTGCTGAAAGATCTAAATACCCTCCGTGCATCGCAGGGAACATGCAGCCCAGGCCAATTTAGCTGATCAAATCTTGGCAAGTCAGCAAGTAAGGACCATACTGACATTTAAAACATTAGAGGCGATCTCCTGGTCTGCTCCGGCCGCCTCCCCAGCTGGCTGGAGAGATGAAATGTGCCTCCAACCCTGGACCAGCTGGGTCTCTTGCAGATAAGCCATCTCTTTGTCGTCCTCCCCTTGTGCAGCCGGGACGGGGATTGCCGTGCTGAATGACTGCTGACAAAGGAAGAAACTGACTTGTGACCCAGTGTCCCAAATTCCCATCCTCAAGATAAGAGTGGGCCAACAGTCAGATCTATAAATAATGCTGCCCGAAGCACCTCACAGACTTGGCAGGCGCGGGCGTCTCACTGTCTCGTCCCCAGCGTGGAGCCGGAGGGCTCGCCCCCTGGACCTTTGGAAGCCCAGATGCAGGAGCCCTTCTTGCCTTTCTCTACCTTGTGCTGAGCCAAAAGCACAGGACCTTCAGCAGCCATGAGATGGGTCTCATCCATCCACTCACCTGCAGCCATGCAGCTGCTGGAAATTAACTTGGGTGCAGAGGAGCCCTCCTTAAGGCCTCCGATCCCCAGTTCATGCCCGGTTAGGGTGAGGAGCCTTCACCAGGCTGACAGAGAACATGTCCAGAATTCCAGGCCTGGCGGTGGGCTCCATCCTGCCCTGCAGGTACCCCTGCGTGACTTCCCACCTGCTGATGCGAGCGGGAGGCAGGGGACATGTCCCTGTCTCTCTCACTGCCCGTAACCGGTCTGTAGTGACTGGACTCGGTCTTGGTCTTGGTCCTTCTCTCAGCTACCGAAGAGATCATTTTTTGTCATAGCTTGTAAGGCATTTTGTTCTCTCCTCTTTCTCTGATAATGTTCACCATCAGCTTGAATTCAGAAGAGATGCCCAAAGTGACACCAGCCCCTGGATAAACACCACTGCCTGGTGCCCCCATGACCTGATGATGACAGGAACTCACAATTATAGAATGTTCGCTGAGCCAGGCTCTATGGAAAAGCCTTTAGAGGATTTGTCTCTTTTAATCCTCGCAATAACCGGATGGAATGCAAACTAGTATTACCCCCATGAGGAAATGGGGGTCAAGTACCTGGCCTGGGATCACAGAGCGAGTGAGTAGTGGGACCAGGGCTTGGATCCAGGTAGCCTGGGCTCCTCACAACAGAGCCACACCGCGGCAGGACCTGCGGACACAAAGAGTGTCTGGCCAGAATGTCCCCCTGGAGGAGTGATAGCATAGCCAGAACCATCCATACATCAGAGGCACCAGCTGTGAACTGTGATGAACCCCACAAAGTGATCAGCTCTTGGGCCACAGAGTCACCACAAGGGTGGAGCTGGAAGGAGCCTGGGAAAATTCCAGGACACCACCCCCTCCTTTTACAGGTGAATTACAAGGACGGCTGGGCCCCACACTTTAGCTGGTGAAGCATCCGAGACCATGTGGGAACAGCCCTTCTGCCTGTGGCCCCCACTTTGGGGTTGGTTCTCCAAGCCAACTGGGGCAAGAGAAATCAGCTTGATATGGGATGGGATCTGCTCAAGGTTTGGTTCAGACCCAAATATGCTGCCTTTTTCCAGAATTGGCTCAGCCCTCTGGAGGCCCCCCCAAGTTGAACATGGCGGTAGGGTAGCCTTCAGACTGAGAGGCTGCTGGTTACAACATCTGCCCTCTAGACCCGGCAATGAACTCCCCCTCTTCACAGCTGAGTTTCTTTGCAGCCTCTTCTCCCCTGCAATTGCAAGCTGATAAGAGGATTTTTATTCACCATCTTCACTCCTGGTAGTTCTATTTCCATGGCTACTCCATGAACGCTCAAGCTTTGCTCACATCCTCAACGGGCTGAGCTGCCAGCCCTAAAAATCCTGAACCAGAAGCCCTTGTTGGTCAGGCAACTTCCATCCTGGCCTTTCCTGCAGCCCCCAGTCCCAGATTAACCCATTATATGCCCTCAATATCACCCAACACTTATCTTTCATGGCACTCATCAAAGTTGTAAATCACATAGGGTGTAAGGTTTTTCTATTACTTACCTCTCACCCCAGGCTTTAAGCTCCATGAGGTAAGAAGCCAGGTCTGTTTTATTCATAAGAATATCCCTGAATTCTGAGCACCGGGCTGACCAGCATGGAGAAGATGCCCAGGAAATTGTTGTCAGATGAATATGTAGGAGGGTGGATGGATGGATGGATGGATGGATGGATGGATATTGAGAGAGTGAGCAGAAGCATTTCTAGGATGCCAGACTACCAGAACGGTCTCTGAGGCTGAACCACATCCCACTGTGCAGAAAGGTGAGTGTAGGAGGTGTCTTCATTGTTCACCCAGCTTCCTTCCCCATCTGCAGTCTCTCCTGCTACAATCCTGGAGGCCTCCTGCTAAAAATGCCCCCCCCGAATGCTTTCGTTTCTAACCAGCAGCCCCTTGGGTTAGTGGCAACCTCAGGTGGTTGGTGAATGATACTACATTCTCTCTTCTACTCATTTGGATGTGGCCCCTCCTTCCTTTGCCTGCTGCCCCAAGGAAGGCTTTATGGAGTATCCCATTAACTAGGGGGAAAGCAAATGAGCCGGCTGGAGCAGATGGCCTTCAGGCACTACCCAGAAGGAGCACAATCTGGGGTTGATGCTTTACCTTGTGGTTCCCCCCAGGAGAGGAGGTGGATGGAGAAGAGAGAGGATACTCTGTTCGGAGATACACCGGTTTCCTCCTTCTGCCACTTCTCTGCTGGGGACCCATAGGACTCTGTAGGGACCTTCTTCAAGTCCTTGGTGCAGGGTCTAGAACAGTGTGAGGAACAGACAGGGCATTTACAGAAGCTTTTCCACAATCATGATGGCAAAGAAGACCATAAGGACCCTGACACTATTATAGAAAGTAAAGCCTCTCAGGAGCGCCTGGGGAGCTCAGTTGATTGGGAGGCCGACTCTTGATTTCGGCTCAGGTCATGATCTCAGCGTCGTGGGATCTAACCCTGCTCAGATTGGAGTATGTTTGGGATACTCTCTCTCCCTCTCCCTCTGTCCCTCCCTGCTCACGTGCTCAAATAAATAAATAAATAAATAAATAAATAAAATCTCTGAAGAAAAGAAACAAAGTAAGTAAAGGCTCTCCTCCCCACTCCTGTTCTAATTTGGGCACCTACTAAGTGCCAAGTGCTGTCTGTATTATTTCATGGAGTCCTGCCATCACCCCGTTGTACAGACAAGAAACACAAGGCCTGCAGAAGCTCAGCACGTAGCAGGGCAGCAGTTCAGACCCACTTGTGGGCCATGCTTCTGTTTCTCTGTTCCCTGGAACCTTGAAGGTAGAGGCCCTAGATGCCATTCAGTTCACCTCCCACCTAAGCAAGAATTCACTCCATAATTTCCCAGGATCGTAGGTGGCCCAGGAATCCCAGGTAGGTACCCTGCCTACCTACTCCAAGGTGGTGCTAATTGTTCTGTCCTCCTCCTTAACCACTTTTAAATCCAGTGTTCCTGCAACTTCCTCCATTTTCATTTGGGCTCAGCCCATGGGTCAGGGCTCCAAGTGCCGGGAGCTCTGGGGGACAGCCTTGGCAGGAGGGCTCCCCAACCAGCCAGGCTGACGACCCCCACCCCCACTCTGCCACCGTCTCTTGAACTATGACTGTACCCTCACCCTTGGCTCCGCCGAGACCCAACCCCCAGCACGTGCATAAGGTAAGCAAGCCTCTACCTAGCACGGGGTGAAGGGTGGTAGCCTTTATTTGTTGTTCCTCCTACACTACTCCCACCTGCTTTTTTTTTTTTTTAATTTAAAATTATTCATTTATTCATTCATTCATTTATTTATTTATTTATTATGTTATGTTAATCACCATACCCGACCTGCTTTTCTTAAACCTTTCAACCTGGCTAGTGAGGAGGGGCGGTGCTCCACAGGCTGACAGCTCTCCTCTCCCCCCTCCCTAGGTAAACTGCTGTGGGGGAAGCAGGGCACAGGGAGGGGTGGGCTGGTCCGGAAGGGCACCCAAGCACAACACCAGCTTTGCCTGTGGGTGCTGCCTGCCCTCTCCTTATCCCTCAGAAAGCAAGGTGGGGATGGGAAGGAGGCGGGGCTCGGAGAAGGGGTGCACCAGCCTCACTTGGCCCTGCTGACTCCGCAAAGCTGACTCCGCAAATCTGGCTCCACCAGCCCCAGCCCCTGCATTGAGGAGTCGCTGGGGCTGCGGCGCCCCCTCCACCCCACGTGCCTGCCTGCCCTTCCGCAGCCCCTGGCCCAGCCACGCTGGCTGCCAGCCATTTTCCCTCCTCACCCCACCGCCTCTGCATTGCAGACCCACACCTGGCCGAGACCACAGCCCAGCGGCCACGCACCATCACTGCCCAGAGCCAGGGGCAGCTAGCACGCACCCAGCACGGGCGCCACATGGCTGGGACAGGATCCCTGCCCTCTAGGGGCTTCTCATCCACAGAAGCCGCGGACTTTACGTGGGGGGAGCAGTCACTTTCCTGGGGAGACCTTGAATTGCACACGGAGCCTTTGAAACACGTGCCCAAGGTGGGCCGTGGGGCCACATGCCCACCCTGCCACCATGGCCGGGCTGCTCCGGCCTCTCCCGCCCGTGGTCCCCTCGAGATCCCTCCCTCCTCGTCGACCTCGGTCCTACAAAACAACACTCTGTTACGCCACGCAGCAGCCAGCCTTCTAATGGCCCGACACTTGATGCTAGGGCTCATCTCAGTTCGGGGTCCCAACCTGGCTGTAAGTGCCCCCAGGGCAGCCAGCGCCTCGGCCGCCATGCATAGGGAGAGGTCAAGAGACAGCTCTACGAGGGGTCATCGGGGCCACCACGGCTAACCCCGGGGGTGGGAGGCGATGTGGCCTGGAAATGGAGCTTCCAACCACCGGGTTTTGCGATGGGGGGACCGGGTGGTGAGCGGCCAGAAGGCCCGCAGCGCGAGGGCAGGAATGTCCCTTTGCCGATCGCCTTCTGGGCAAATCCATTCATTGCAGGGGCAGCCGAGGCAGCGGCCAAGCTGGCTCACCCCACCCTGGGAGGTGGCCGAGCAACGCCCGAGGAGCCTTGGGAAATGGGCGAAGTGGTCAGACTGGTTTCCGGAGCCGAGCTTGGAATCCACGCGGGCTGGCAGGCGTTGGTGGGGGAGGACTGAACCCCGCCAGCGGCGTCAGAGGCCACCCCGGGACGCTTTGTTTTCCACCCTCCAAGGCGACTCTGCGGGGTGGCGCTGGGGGTGGGGGAACAGCAGGCGTCCAGTTGGGGAAACCCAGTTTTCCTGCGTGTACCTGCAGGCTGGCCGCTCCCCACCCCGTGGCGCCCAGCCCCCTCCCGCAGTGGCCCGGTGTTGGCCAAGAGCACCGGGGGGCGGGAGCTGCCGATCCACAGAGAGCCTGGGCTTTGAGCTTGGTATTTGAAAGAAGTAAGAGGAGGACAGAGGAGTGTGAAGAAGAGTCCAGCTCTGCCACTAACCTTCTGAACGACCTTGCACCAGTCACCCCCTTCTCCCAGCCTGCTTCCTAATCCCCCACTGTCCCTTCCACTCAGACGCTCATAGGAGTCGAGGTGGACTGGTGGGTGCAAGGGAAGGAGGGCGCCACAGCTGGTGACCATGTGCTCCCACAGGGTTGAGCAGTCCCAAGGAAACTCAACTAGTTGTTGGGGACCGTGGGCAACCCCATCCCACTCCCAGGCGCTGGAGCCTCCGGGGACGGGGAAAATGGAGTCTTCAAATTCCCTACCACGCAGTAGCGTGGCACTGATGGCTAGGCTGGCAGGCGCCAGGATCTCCCGGGCTCTCTGGGCTGAGGAAGGGGTGCCTCCCTCTCCCACACACACCCCACAAACCCCTAGGTCTGCAAGTCCAGTGCAGGGGCATTGAGGGAAGGGGCCGAGCAAGCTGGGGGACTGGAGCGAGACGGCACTGCCATCCCAGAAAATGGAGTGCCAAATTTCCCGTTTGCAGCAGCTGCTGGGCAGCTAGGGGGGTCTCGAGAGCCGCCCATGCTGCGGTCTTCTTTGAGGTTCCTCGGTGGAAAAATGGGGGCGTGGGGTTGACACTACGCGGGGGCCGTGGGGGCTCCTGGATTAGTGACCCCCCCCAACCAACCCAATCGTAAGAGGGAAGGAACTCAGAGCTAGAAGAGTGCCCAGCCCTCGTCACCACCGCGCCGCGGGGGACCCCCCCTTCCCGCAACAAGGGTGGGCTGCTGCGAGGGCTCGGGTCCAGCCCTGCGACCAGCCGTGGAAGGGGGTCCCGGTAGACCCGCCGGGGCTGTGCGAGTGGCCGTCGCACGCGGAGCCTCCTTGGGGTTGGGGGGGCACACCCGCCCCCCCGAGAGGGGAGGGGCGAGGGCCGGGGCCCCGGAGCCCCGGGGCCCCCAGGCCGCCCAGCCCGGGTGGGCTGCAGGGGCCCCCGTGGGCCCGGGCCGGGCTTTGTCTGCGGCAGCTCGGCTTTGGGAAGGCGCCAGCCCGGGTACAAGATGGCGGGGAAAGGGTGGGATCGCGGGCGCTCGCCACGCGGAGCGGCCCCGCTCTGCCTGCATTGCAGCAGGGGGAGGGGCGGGGGGCGCCAGCGACCCCCGCGCGCCCCCCCGCCCCCTCTCCGGCCGCCAGCCGACACCCCCGCCGGCGACCCTGCGCCCCTCCGTCCCCGCCGCCTCTGTCTGGCGGCGGCCGCCTGCGCCTCACTCCGCAGAGCCCCGGCCGCAGCAGCTGCAGAAAATGGCTGCCAAAGCGGCGCCAGTCGCCACGCTGCCACGGGCGGGGGGCGGGCGCCGCAGCCCACCCGCAGCCCCGCTCCCCTTCCCTCGCCCGGAGACTCTCCGCCCGGGCGCCGGGACCCTGGCGGGCACCGGGGGAGCAGGGGCCGGAGCGGGGGGCGGGCGGGGAGGGGGAGGGGCGGTTACCTGCCGGCGGCGGGGGGGCGCGCGGGGTGGGGGGTGGCAGGAGGACAGTGCAGGGAGGGCGCTCTCGGTCTGCCCCCCCTCCCTGCATGCCCCGAGCCGTCACGAGGTCGCGGCTCCCGGGTGGGGAAATGCTAATGGGCTGTTGACCTCCGTGACCGCGTGCCGCCCCCCCCCATGTAGATATCCCTGTCCCCCCCCCCCCCCCCACCCGGGCGGTGCAGCTGGGCTGGCCCGCCTTGACGCCCCCCCTCGCAGAAAAATGAAAATTAAATTAAAAGCTGTGTGCGTGCCGACTACAAAACGACCCAAGCCCGGAACTCCGCGGAGAAGATCCGGGTGGATCCTCCGGCGCCATGAACTGCAGCGGCGGCGGTAGCTCAGCAGGTGCCGCGCGCCCACCCTCCTCTCCGCAGGGAGCCGCTCCCCGACCCCCGCCTCCGCCCAGCCGAGAGCAGCCAGCGCCGCGGAGGCGCCCGCGGCCACCCTGCAGCTCCCTGGCACCCGGGCCCAAGCACACTTCTTTGGGCGCCAAGGGGAACCCGGGGCTCTGGAGAGGGGCGCCCAGGGCGAGCTGGAGACCCTAGCGCGAACTCAGGACAGGGCCGAGGGGCGCACAAGAGCGGGGAGGAAATTGCCCCCGGAGTCCCGGGCTTGGGGTTCCTGAGGAATAAACGAAAAGTGCGAACCGAGGGCCCGTGGGTGAGGTCGGACTCCGGAATCGGGACGACTTGGTGAAGTAGTGAGGGTCCGTAGCCCCCCTTCTCCCAACCCGGAGGACCCCAGGCCCAAAGCGGCCGGGCCGCCGGGGAGAGGTGTGTCTGTAAGTTTGGGGCTTTATTTTTCCCTATCTGCAAGTTTCTCTCTCACCCCTCCCGCCAACCCCGTTCTCGATTCCAGCGATTTCACTACCACTGGCTGGAAAACTCAAATTCAGTAAATAAGAGGGCAGAGACCAGGAGCCAACAGGTCAGGTAAAGGCATTTCCAGATTTGAGAGCGGCTTCTCCTGAGGTTTAAGAGTAGAGAAGGGGCGCACTTAAGGAGGCATGTCCCTGTGCGGGGAGAAGTCGGAGGACAACTGGGGACCTGCACCCCCTATCCCCCGCTGGACGAAGGTATCCATGTACCTAAGCACACAGAAACCTGGGAATGGGGATTTAATATAAACGACCTGGCTAACTGGGCGTGGGCAGGCACGGGGCAGGGATGGGCTATGCGGGGGCACTGAGAGGCTACGCCCGGGCATCCACGCATTTTCCAGTGCTCGGAGAGGTCTCCATGGCACAGGTCCGGCGCGGGGCGCAGACCTAGGCAAACCTTCCGCCCCGAGGGCATCCTCAGTCCCTGCACGGGAGGGAAACTGCTTTCTGTTAGGCAAAACACCGTGACAGCATATCTCAGCCAAGGTCAGGGAGGGATACGTGCTGGCACCAAGGGCTGCTGCGGCCGCAGAGCTTCCTTCCGCAGAAACAGCGAGGAGGAGGCGGCCGAAGCTAACTCGATCCAGCAGGCAGCGCCCTCCCAATCTCGCACCCGCATTCCCTGGCAGTGCCTGTTTCCGACACCTTACCCCAGGAGGGCCCAGGTTGGGGGATTGGAGGTTTGGAAAGAAAGGAGGGCGAGGGCAGGGAAGGATGCCCGAGAAGAAGCGGAGGTCAGGCGGGTCATCGCGCCCCGTCCCCCATCCCCCACCCGAGCCCGCCTCCTGTGCGACCCCCACCTGCGCCGTGTTCCAGGCGCAGGCTTCCCAGTAGGGGGCATGGCTCCGCGCCTCCGCCAGGCGGCTGGCTGCCCTAGAGAGGCGAGCTCGGTCACAAGCGAAGTCCCCAGGGCGCTAGGGTACCCATTGTCTTAGCTTTCCTCTTTAGGTCCCTGGGGAGAGGAGCGAATCCCCAGGGGGGTACCTAGGGCCGCAGCGGCGTAGCTAGGAGGACCGGCACTGGGGAATTGGCGACCGCCCGGGAGGGGTCAGCCGGACACCTGTGTGTGCGTGCGCGCGCACGCGCGCGCCTATGAACGTGAGGGAGGGGGCGAGGGGCGCCCCGGAACCGCGGTGCCTCCGCTGCCTGAGTTTGAGGCGAACGGGAGCCTCATGCCCAGAGGAACAGTGACGTCTTCTGCCTCCGTGGGCTCCCACCCCGCGGGTGGGCCCAGAGCTGGGCACCTGACCTGCATCCCGCAACTACCGCTCCGCTGCCTTCTGCCTGGAAACCCGAGGATGGCTCTTTTGGAGCATTTTCCCTTCCGAACGCAGGGTTGTTCCCCCCCACACACACACTTCCCCTCAACAATTGACAGGTTTTTAAAGTAACCTTTAAATGAGACATCGATTCATCATTATTATGATTGCATTCAGAAATCCAGCCCGAGGGGAAACCCCGGGAAATGGTAATTTGGTGGTACCTAGGGCTGTTTGTGGTTTAGCACATCCCTAGCCCCGCAAACACATTTCTTTGGCAGCTAATTGCTCTGATTACCTTTGGGGCGGGGGAGGTGAGTGTGTGTGTGTGGGGGGGGAGACTCGGACTGCTCCCAGTGCCCCGTGCGTGCACGCAGTGGACCTGATGCTGCGGCGGCCACTGCAGCAGCGACGCACACCCCCCCCCCCACCCGGTCTCCAGTTCCCCTCCCGCATCCGGGCCTTCCGGCTCCTCAACCGCCGTCCGCTGGGTTTGGGGAGGGGGGGTGCGTGGGGTTTGATGTGGAAGCGTGCGCGGAGGGGGTGAGGACAGGCCGAGCGGGAGGAAGAGAATGACAGCGAGGCGGAGGGGGAGGGGGACAACCGCGCACAGAAAACTTGGGGGAGAGGGTGCAGGCAAAAACGGGGGTAGGCAAGGAGGGGGTGCCGAGGCGAGAGGCGGGGATGCCGGGGGAGAAAGAAAGGGAGGGGGCGGGGAGAGGGAGGGGAGCGGGCGGGGGCGGCTGGCTCGTTTCCACTCGTGAGAGCCGGTTGCTGAGAGACGCGCGGGCCAATGAGCGCGCACCAGCTCAGCCCGGCGCCCGCCGCGTGCCCTTATATGGTGAGGCCGCTCGGCGGGCGCTCGCGCACATCGCCATATAAGGGCAGGAACCTAAATACAGGCTATACCTTGTTCTCTGCTCGCCCGGCCGCGGCCCCGGCGATCGATGAGCGCGCCGCCGAGCGGGCTGCGGCGCGCGGGCTCCGAGCACGGGCGGGAGAGGGCCGCGGCGACCGTGCGGCCGGGCCAGATGTGGTCGGCGTAATGGCAGCTCGGGCCAGCTGTGGCGCTCGGAAGGAGTCGCCCGCCGCCGCGAGGCAGCCCCTTCTTTCCTCCCGCTCCTCTACCCCGCCCCGTACTGTTTCCGAGGTGCAAATGCAGATGAACTGGGATTGAAATCTAATTGCTTTTGTCTAAAAAATAATAATAATGTGAGCGAGTCTGTGTCGAGTCTGAGCAAAGGCCCAGAATCCCGAGAAACCGAGCCCAACGCCTGGGGAGGGCAGAGGTTGGGGAGGAAAGAGACTTGGACTGTGATTTGGGGGTTGGGGTCCTCCAGTTGTCTCCTGAGGCCTGGCCCATCGTGCAGCCACCTGAGATCCCGCGCCCCATTTCTCCGATCCCTTCGGTGCCAGGCCTGGCCAAGGTCCCAGGCTGGGGCTCAAGGGTTGGGAGCTGCGTGGGGCTGGGAGCGGTGGCGGCGAGGACCCACGGGATCCGTGCCCGCGCGAGCGCGGGCTGCCTGGAGCCAGCCAGGCGGGGGAAAGAGAGAGGTGAGAGGCGTCGCTCTCATCTCTTTCCACTGTCTCTGTACCGTCCCTGCTCCCTGACGTCAGGCCGAGCGCTGCCCGCAGTGACCATCCCGGCAGGTCCCTAATCCAGCTACCGGATTGGGCCCTTTCGGCGGGATCAGACCACTGAGGGTGGGAGGGGCTGCAGGAAGTCTCTATGAGTGGAAAGTTTGGCGCAGGGTGGAGCCCCTGGTCAGCCCATCCACCTCGGCCATCTGGGCTCCTGCCGGTGCCAGAGACCCCCAGAATCTTGTCTCCAGCAGGTTGCTTGCCTTCTCCCTCCCCACTTCTGGCCAGTCCCCTTGCCCATCAGGAGAGGGGCTTTAACCTCCTCCTGGTCGCAGGAGTGGCCCCTGGTCAGGATGTCTGGAGAGGAAGGAGGAGCCTCAGTCTGGAACCTGTCCTGTGCTGATGCAGTGTCCCCCTGCCTGGGCAGCACAGCTTCCCGTTGTGGGTGAATGTTGTTGGAAATCCCAAATTGCCCACCCAGCACCCCCCCCCCACACACACACACCGTGTTTGGGGCTAAGGCCTTTCCCACCGTTTGCTGTGGGCATGGGAGACTCCCAGAGACCCCTGGCTCACCAGCAGGGTGACGATCCTGGAAAAGCGTATGCACATGAATCAGTGGCCTCTGGAGTCTGAGAGAACCCTTACCGGGCACAAGCTCCACAGGTGCCTCAGATCCCCCTCTCTGGCCAGTTTGGAGTGGGGCTGTATTGACCTGCCTTGGTTTCCCCCGTGCCTGGGAATGCCCCGGAGAGCACCTCTCCCTTCTGAAGAGGCCATTTCCAGTAGCATGATGCCACCTATAGAATGTACCTGGAATTAGTCCGAGCTGCGGCGATGCCTCCAGCAGCGTGGCGCTGGTGAGGGACTGGAGGGAAGATAATGCCCTCTGTTGTCCTTGACTGAGGCTGGGGAGGAGAAGGGATTGGAGAGGTGGTCCGGACACCCAGAGCTTCCTCCAGGACCCTTTCTCTTGCTTTCCTGGGTCCCCTAGCTAGGTGTTCAGTAGTTCTGTGCCTGGCATCATTGTTGGGAAACTGAAACTGATACCCACACAGCTGGGACAGGAATGCACCTGCTTTCCATAGAAGTCCCCTTGCTTTCCAGACAGTGGCACCCTCCAGGGTTTTGTGTGCTGGCTGAGGCAATGGGTCAGTGGTCAGCCATCCATGGTTAACAAGTATTTTCTAAAGGTTCTGGAATCCCGCCTGAACGACCCCACATGTATGGAATGTGAGGACTAGACGCTGCTCTAAGGCTACCTGGCTTCAAATGATCATTTTACAGGGAGAAGCTGAAGTCGGGGAAAAGAAACTGACTCACCCAAGGTAACTCAGCTAGCCAGGAAAGAGCAAGCTCAGGGCTGGACCCAAACTTTTAATTCCCAATCCACTGGTCTTTGGATTATGCTGACACATCTAAGTGGTAGCCGGGGCACAGCCTTCCATATCACTGTGGCTTGGGAGTGCAGGAGCCCTGCCGCTGGTGCATGGAGGGAGTCCCATGGTGGCTGCCTGACTGGCTGTTGCAGCGCTTGGAACTGAGTCATTGATGGCAGCCAGTCACTCCGTCAGAGTGGCTGGGGTGGATGGGGACTAGAGGCAGGAAAACTCTGTAGAATTCTGGCTCCAGGCTGCTGGGCTCCTGGTCTTGCCAGAATCTAGGATGTCCAAGAGCCAGTGACACTCCCCTCGCCATCCTGCCTCTGTCATGCCAAACCCCAAGATCCAGAACAGCAGCAGGGCCATACCTGCCTCCCTGCGGAGCCCGGTTCCACCCAGAATCTCCTCTTAGGCCCTCAACTCCTGGGTGACAGACTTAGGTCAAGCCCTGTCCTGTGGTTAAACTTAGTCACTGGCAAGTAACTTAACGCTCTCTGAGCTGGTTTCCCCATCTTCAGATGAACTTAAGAAAGCCTCCTTCTAAGGGCTGTGCTGAGGAATAAAAGTGAAGAGTCCGGAAAGCATCCAGTACAGAACCTGGCATGGAGCAGCCCTTTCTCGTGGACGGTAGCTACACCTGTCCACTCCCACCATTCCAGCAGACGCTCTTGTGCCGGGCTGGGCACCAGGCTCTTGGATACAAATGACCATAAAACATCATGTATCTTTGATCCATACAGAAACAGGTACTCGCAAACACTCCTCAGCAGGCTCCCCTGGGCAGTTGTCTGGTGGATATCAGCTCCAGCCTCCTCCCTAGCCTCGCATAAATTCCTCCTATCAGCTTCCCCCAGCTTCTGCCTGGCTCCATCCTCAGCCCTGACCCACCCCTTGCTCCACCCAGGACCCAGCATTCTATCCCTAGGCTGGCTTCCCTTGAGCATTCATGGGAGCTCCAGTGTAGACAGCCCGAGGATCTTTTTCTCCAGGGAAGGTCAGTGCCTGCACCCACAGAGGCTGGAAGAAGTACGGCCTTACTCTAGGAATAGCCTGGGACCCTTTCCTCATCTTGGAAAAACAGCAGTATGTCTGTGTGTGCGTGTGCGTGTGCGTGTGCGTGTGCGTGTGTGTGTGTAGTATGGAGTCCTGCTTTCCCGAAACTCAAAATCCTCTCCATGTGGGTCCATTACAAGTGCCTTGCAAGCAAACAAACGGGAAAGAACCTGCCCATTTGGCAGGTGGGAATACTGATTTTCCAGAGAGGAGTCTGATCTTGCAAGGTGCAAGTGCTGGAGGGGCTTCCCTGGATTCCTCTGAACTTGGAACCGGGGCTGGGCAGGGTTGACAGCCCCAGCTGGAGGGGACACTGGGGTTAGCCCACAGGCGCTCAGTATCTGATGGACGGTGGACAGGGAGAGGAAGAAGCTAAGTCTGAGGCTCCGAGCCATCTCCCCCAAGGCATCTCTCTTCCATTTCCGCGCCCTTTCTCCCTTTCTCTTCCCCCACACTTGTTCGGGGCACACCCTCTCCTTCGGACTCGCATCCCCGCGTGGCTGCCAGCTCACCCCCCACGCCGGGCGCTGCTGAGTCGTGCGGGCTCGGGTAAAGCCCCGCTAGACCCCGCGGTCCCCCGCGCCCCCTGCGCCCACCCTCTGCATTTCACCTGGTCACGACCGCGCGGCTCGAGCGGGGCAAAGTGGGCGAAGGACTTTTCGCCTGGCGGGACTCGGGGATTTGCTCTTAGAAATTCCCGACTTCGGGAGGAAAGCTTCCCACCCCAATGCCCCGCACCGGGGCCGCCCCACACTGGGGCCTTTGTCGGCGGCTCCAGGGCCTAAGCCCTGCGCCCCGCACCCCCAGCCCGCCCGCGCCCTTCCAGCCGCGCCCGCAGCGCCACCTTCCGCGTGGGCTGTTCTGTGTTCCCGGAGCTCAGGGGCCCAGGTGGCTCCCGCTCTGGGGCAAACGAAGCAGTTACTCCGGTCCTTGCAGGCGGGACGGCGCCCCCCTCAGGAGGAGAGGCTGCTTGCGGGCCCAAGAGGTCCAACCTCTCCTCTCAGCTTGGGGGCGGGCGGGAATGGGGAGTAGAGTTCTGGGACCCAGCGCCCGGAGGCTGCTAGAACATCCGAAGCGGGCGGGAGAACGAGGTCGGCTGCAGACCTTCTCCTGCAAACTTAAAGCGGTTTCGGAAGCTTAAAAGTGACAACGCCCTGCAAGGCGCTCCGCTGGCGCCTTTCTCTACTCTTCATCCCGTGTCCTCCCTAGTCTCCGAAAAGGAGAAACTGAGGCTGGGACTGGGATCCCAACTCCCCTGAGTTTGGCAGATAGGAGAAGTCTCGGGGGGCGGCCAGAATATCTTTGCTTGGGTATTCTAGGGGTGCCCTTCCTCCCAGGGAAGAAGCTGTGATCGCTCCCACACCGCTGGAAAGAACAGGCTACCTCTGAGGTCGGTCTGCACCACCCGAGGAGGCGCAAAGAAGTCAAGATAGAAACAGCACCTAAAAGGCAGCATGAATGAATGCAGAAAGAGACGGAGCGAGGACTACCTGTCCCAATACAGCCCCTCCCGGCACCCCCACAGTCCCAGTGGCACCATCCCTCCTTCCTTCTGAAAAGGCTAGTCCTTCCCCGGTGGGACTAGTTCTCTGCCCATTTTCCCTCCTGCCAGCCCTTCTCTGCAGGTTGCTCCACCCCGCAGCAATTCCTAACCCACTTTGCTCCTGCATCCCTGATTTTAAAAGGAACTTAATTATTTTACAAAAAGTGACCGCGATGGTGGCATCTTGGTGGCAAGCCCGAGTCGCCACCACCTCCTTAATAAACATAAAACTTGCATCTTTTGGGAAGAGATAGGGAGTTCTTGTCGGCAGCAGGATGAGGGGTCATGGGTGGGTTTCCCGCCCTTTTGCACTGTGCTCCTTCTCTGCACTGTCTACTGGGGGAGGGGAGACAGTGGCCTCGCCCGGCACTAATTCTGCAGCAAAGATCCTCTGGAGCCCAGAATTGCCCTGAAAGTGGCCCCGCGATTACAATTCTGGTACAAGTTCATTTACCATATTTATTTGTGGATTTTCTCCCTCCTACTCCTCTTCATATTAAAAAAGATCAAAAAGATTTTTTAATGTATAAAAGATGTTTCCTCCACATAATGCCCTCACCACCACCCACACACATACACCCCTTTTTTTCCCCCTGCTTTGAATTCAAAGATTTCTGCCCCAGTCAGCAGGGCGACAATCTCAGAGCAAGGAAGTGCTTCCTCTGATCTGTCCAAAGGGTGGGGGACTGAGTCCTGGTGGGCCAGAGCAGAGGCCCAGAGCGCTAGTTGGCCAGACACCTCCTTAATCCATAGCAGCCGGGGTCTACCTTCTCCCGGTCTTACCTTCAAAGTCTGCCTCCAATACCCCCAGCCACAGTCATGCTGACCCTGTTTCTGGGGCCACCCGACCTCCCATGATGGATGGGGGCGTAGAAAGAGTGTCCTTGGCGGCTCTCACAGCAGCTCAGCCCTTCACCCGTTTGGCCAAAAAGTAGCTAAACTCCAAGGCTGACACTAGAACAATAATACTTAGCTTTTAATTTCCACTACTCTAAACTTCATCTCTCCCCGGTCCTGGTCAAGAACCCCACACTCTCTACAAAATCAGTTTTTCTTGCCTTAAGCCTCTGTTTGCTGGATCTCAAGGACTAGCTGAAGAAAAGAAAATTAATTTTGCCTCTGATTGCTGTGTTATTCCAGATAAGCTATTATTATGCAAATGAGGGAGTGCGGCTTTCAAGATGAATAAGAACGGTTCCGGGTAGCGGCGCGGGACAGCCCCAGATGTTTGCATAATTACTTGTGCCCCAACTTCGAGAGTGCAAAATGTCAAGGGAGGAAGTTGTGCGGGTAAATACGGTACCACGTTCCCTGAATTTGATTTCCTAGAGAAGGGCGGGGAAGCGGGTCTGAGGCTTTCATCTGCCGAGAGGAAAGGCGTCCCGGCTCTCCCGCTGGGCTGTCCCGGCCGGAGCGGCCGTCTGCGCTTTCCCCCGGGGGCTGAGCCACCCCGCGGCCGAGGGCGGCGGGAGAGACCCGGGTCTCGCCCGGGCACTGAGGCGCTTGCGCGGGGACGGAGCCGCCGCTGGCCGCGCGCTTTCCGGCAGCCCCGGAACCGGCAACGCGGCTTCTGGGCGTGCGCGGAGCCGGCGCGCTCTGGTCGCGCAGCCCCGACGCCCGCCCGGCCTTGTCGGGCCCCTGACAGCGTCCCCCAACCCGGGGCAAAGGCTGGGGGTGCACCGGCGGTGCACCGCGGGAGCCCCGGCGCGGGGCTGCCAGGAGAGGCGCCGATCCGGACCGAGGACGCCCAATTCCACCGCGGTCCATCAGAGAGAAGGCGGGACCCACGCGGGCACTGCCGCATTTTCTCCGTCGAATCACGAACGTCTGCCCCCGGGGTTTGCCGCTCGCCCACCGCAGTCCCCGCTCTGCCCGGGCAGTCCCGCGGAGGGCGGCGCGCCGGCGGACGCCTCCGCTCCCCCAGGTTGTTCGGGAGGCCCCCAACTCGTGCCTCCCCGAATGACCCGGTAGGCTCCTGCACCTCAGTTTCTCTGACCTCTTAAAGAGGAGGCTGGGCTGGGCTCTTTTCAGCGCGGACAATCAAATAAGGAGTGGCACTGGCTGAGGGACCTCCCGCTTGGAACTCCTTGAGGTCCCCGGAGTCCCAGCAAAAAGTCACTTCAATTCCTTCCGCTTGGGGGCGAGGTAGGAAGCGAGAAAGAACGTGAAGCTCCAGACGGAGTCCCCGAGGCGTCCGACAACTTCCCCAGGGCGGAGAGAGCCCGATGGGGGGGGGGAGGTTGAGGGGGGATGTAGAGGAGGAGGCGGTGACCCGCGGACTAGCAAGTCTGGCTCCCGAAGTGCCAGCCCCGGCGGAACTCGGGTTCAAGGGAGCCAGGAGACCCCTCTGAGCGCAGGCTCTGCTGCCGGCAATCCTCCGCCAGCCTCGCCTCGGCGTCTTGCCTTGGGAGGGTGCGTGCTCCCTGCCTTCCGGCCTGGTGGGGTCACGAGAGGGGAGGAGGCGCACAGGCACCGAGTGCCCTGTAACCGCGACGCCGGCGTTCTCTCCGTGCAGACAGAATTCGGGGTCAGTCTCGCCTCCTGAGGCATCCTGAATCACAGGCGGCCGTCCATGGGTCGAGCAGTCAGTGCCAGCGCCCACGCAGCAGCAGAGTCCACGCGCCCCGGACCTCCCAGGCCAAGAGAGTTCTGATAATGCTCTCCTCTTGGATGAGGCTCCAAGGCCTTGACCCCTAAGCCGCCCACCTGTCTCAGGCTGCTCTGCCACCACACCCCGCCGCCCTCCTGCCTCTCTCAGTCTTGCCCGGCTGTGCCTAGACCGTCCGGTCTGAGCCCCTTCTACAGGAGCGGCGGGAACCCAACGCCGGGACCCACCCGCCCCGGCACCGCTTCCACCCCTCGAGACCCATACAGGGGGTGCAGCCGCTCGGTTTTCCCGCCCACCTCAGAGCCATCTCCCCCGTGCACCCCACCGGCCGAGGGTGCCTCCTGGCTTCCGGAGCTGGATTTGGCAGGCAACACCAGGCGGTCTTCCTGCAGAGGATTTGGGGGGGGGCGCCCATCCTGCGGCGCACGTGAGCGCATGCGTGCCGGCTCTGGCGCTTTGCGCGTGCTCCCGCCTCCAGGCACCCGCGGTGTGCCCGGCCTCCGCACTGCGAGGGGCCTCGGGTGCGTTTCTCAGGGAGATCACCTGGTGGGATGCGTCCTGGAGCAGATGCCCTACGGGGCCAGTCTAGACTGAGGTTTCCCTCTAAAGGGCCGGTGAGCACCCAGCTCCCTCTTCGTGTGTGCCCCTCACGGGAAGTTAGAGACAGCTCAGGCTGACACTGTGTTCCGGGGTTGGGGGGGGGAGGTTGTCACCTAAACCAGATCCACCGGGTCCTATTAGCTTGACCTGGAACCAGAGCACCAATAATAGTAACAACCTTAACTAATAATTTGAGCATTTACCTGTGCCTGACAATGAACCCTCCTATCCACCCTGTGGAGTAAGCACGTGAATACTTTCTTGCTTTTTTATTGTTAAGGTAACTGAAGCACAGAGTGGCTAAGTAATTTGCACAAGGGCACACACCTAGTAAGTGGATTTGAATCCAGGCAGACTGGCCCTGGAGCCCACAGTTTTAGCCACCGTGCTCTATGATGAAGGGAAAACAAAGACTTCCACCAACGTCTAGCCTGGAGCCCAGTGGACTGGGCTGCTAGAACTCCCTCCCACCCCTGTCGTTCCAGTCTCATCTTTTTTTGCTAAGGGCCCAGAGCAGTTTCCCTGCTTAGCAGGACCAGGTTGCTGATTCTGGTGATGAGACCCCTGGTTTCATCTGTGGCCATTCCAGCAGGTTCCATGGCCCTTTCTTACCTTGAATTCTTTCCTTGAGCCCTGGAGAAGCTGAAATGTCTAGAGGATCCAAAGTCCCTGATGTGGAGTATTAGAAAGACTTAGGCTTCGGACTTCTCGGGCAGATCACCTTCTGTGTGCCCCTGGGCAGGTTACTTGGCCTCACTGTGCCTCATCTATAAGATGGGAATAATGGACTTGATCTTACCTGGTTGTTAGGAATCTTAACTGGTATCATGCAGGTGCCACATAACAAGTGTTCAAGGGATGTTGCCTGCCTCTGAGGCGCTGCTCTTCCTCCTATGGAGGGGGAAGTCAGGGGGCTTGATTTCAGCTCATGCGATTTCAGGGCTTAGGTGTCTCCTCAGGTATGTGCAGGCTTGTGGGTAATTCTTGGAACATGGTCAGCCCCCCTCTTAGCCTGTGCCGCATGTTCTAATGTTTCTCTACCAAGGATGGTCTGAAGGTCTACTAGGGAGGAGAAAGTGGGACAAAGGGGTGGAACACTTCTTGCTCCGGGGAGTTCACGGGAAGTAGGGACAGCTCAGGCCGATACTCGGCAGCCTCACCTCCAGTCACTGGCCAGTGTGTCCCGATGGGGTCGTCGGGACTTCTCTGCAGCTTCCCCCAGTAGCAGGCAATCAGTGCCCTGCAGGCTCAGGCCCTGGCTTGGGCGTGGGGGAGGCGGAGGCTGAGGACGCCTGTCAGGTTCTGGAGCCACCGAAGGTAAGCCACTGGCCCCTGTTCCTGCACATGAGGCCACATCCCACTCGGCCACGCTTCAGAGCCACCCATGCTCGCTTCACAGCCGGCCCCACCATTGCTCCCGAAGGGAACGATTGGGTTCCAAATCCGCCCGCGTCGTGGCCAAGACCAGGCAGGTCCGACGCCCGCCAAGCTGCGGAGTTGAAACGCTCCCAGTGAGCGAGCTGAGGCCCGGCCTTACCCTCCAGCTAGAGGACGCGCACGGGCTTGCTGGTCTGGCCGGTGACCCAGCAGCCAAGCGCCTTGCCCGGACTGCCCCTCCCCTTCCTGCCCCTCGGACCCCACCAGCCTCGGGCCTCCCTCCCCGGGCGCTGAGTCCATTGGCAGCGGGCACAGGGAGGCCCAAGAGTTCCCCTAGCCCTAGGGTGGCCTCCAGGCTCAAATGAGACCGTGACATGGAGTCCAGGGTGGGAGCACCTTCCAGAGACTGGGGCGGAAGGCTCAGCTGGCTCTCAGGTGTGGGGAGCAGGTTAGAGGTCCTTTGTCGGGAAGAGACATCAGGGCTGTGTGCCCAGGTCACCAAAACGAGTGCAGAATTGGGCAAGAGACCCAGGGGTTGGGTAAGCAGGTGCCCCGAGGTGGGCGGGCGCCTATGTTTCTGTAAACAAAGAAACAGGGCAGCTCATCTCAGGAACTAGGGGTGGAGGGAAGGCTGCTAAGAGAATCGCCGACAATTTCCTTCATAAAAATGCGATCTGAGTGCATTTGATTTCCACTTTCACTCCCCCTTGCCCCCCGCCCCAACACAAGCACTGTCTCCAAAGACACTCAAATTGCAGCCATATGGGGCTAAAGTAATAGGAAGCAGTTACCTTATTTACTGCAGAGGCTGCGCACTCCAACCTGACAACCGCAGCCTAGGGCGCGGAGCAGTGGGATTAAAAGCAGAGAATTCTTGTTCTTTGAAACTTTGTTTTGTTTACTCCCAGGGGTGCACATGGGAAAAGCCATCATCTAACTTTGAAAGAGAAAAGCAGTTGTATGGAAGAAAGAAGGGAAGTGGCGAAAGTTGAATGATTCAGGAAGGGACATTCAGTAAGAAAGTGGGGAGCGGGTTCCATGTTCTCCTGGTTTCTAAGAGAGTGGCACCAGCTGACAAATTTGAAAGAACCCTTGCCCACTCTGCGGGAATGACGCCTCCACACACACCGCCCCCCCCGGGGGCTAGCGCCCTCTCCTGGCACGTTCGGGCATCCTCGGTGCCCACCAGGGAGGCCCCAGCTCTGGGTCCTGCCCCACTACAAGCCCATTTCTCAGACTGCTCCCTCTCAGTCTTCAAACCTTCCCCGAGCTGAGGTCTCTCAGTGACCCGTTTTCCCACTCTCTGTAACCCTGCTCTGTCTGGGACAGCTGGTGGCGGGTGCCAAGCAGGGGTAACACCCCCACCTTGGAGGTTTGCTTTGGTCGGCGGGCAAGACTGAGTCTGCTGCTGAAAAGAACGGGGCTCAGTCTGATCTCATATTATACTATACCTCTTGTTCCCTTCTGGACTGAGTTCTATCTTTGCTGTGGGCTCTGCAGGAACAATTCCCGATGTTTGCAAACCCAGACACCTCACAAGCGATAATTTTGTTCGGAACAAGAGTTTTCACTACCAGGAATAAAGAAAGGCAGAAAGGAGCAGCAAGAAAGCAAGGGGGACATTTCTCAGTACCCCTCCAGAGGGGGGGGGCTGTGCATAGCCACACCGGGGTTTGCATTTCCCCACTTCAAGCTCCCAAGGCATGTAGGCAAAGAAGGAAAAGAGAGAAGGGGAGGAAAAGGGAGAGAAGGAGGGAGAAAGGAAGGCAGGGAGGGAAGGAAGGAAGGGAGCAAGGAAGGAAAAGAATAAAGAAGGAAAGAAGAGAAACCCTGGGAGGGAAGAGAAACGCTAACTTTTCCAGCGTGAAACTGAAACCATCGACCTCTGCACGCCTCGTGCAAACTCCGGGTCTGTGAAGGCACCCAACGCAAACACAACTCCCCGGGACAAGGCTCCAGAAACCCTATCTGAAGGGAAACCGCCACTCATTGCGGGCGCAGGCAGTCTGCGAGGGGTGGGGGGAGGGCGGGAGTCGAAGCGGGTCTGGTCCTCCGGCTGGCCGCGTAGGCTCCCTCCCTCAGGGCTCCAAGGTGGCCCTCGATCCTCCTCTGGCGGCTGGTGCGGGGCTGGGGCAGTCTGGCAGCGTCGCCCACGGCGGCCAGCGGATTCCAGGAGGGGGCAGGCGGGGCGTGCAGAGCGACCCGGGCTCAGGGCGCAGGGTGGGCTTTCTCTGGGCGGGGAAACCAGACACTTAAAGGCTGCTGAGGCCGACTTTATTTTTACTGCCCAAACTGTTGGAAAGTATTTAAGCTTAAACAGAAACAGCTGTATCGCTGGCACCGGCCAACGAAACTATTTGTTACCGGGAATGACTTTTTATGATTAAGGACGCGGCCGTCGGCGGCCTCTCGCGGGCGGCCCGCGCGGGTCGGCTGGGCGATCTGGCCGTCGCCAACTCGCTGTTCGTTAAGACAGAACGGCCAGAGATGAGAATGTTCACCCAGCGCCCACCTTGTAAAGTTTGGGGGCAAGGCCAAAACCTGGAACCCCGCGTTTCCAGGGAAGGGGCGGGGAGTGGGAGGGAAGGTGGGCTCGGAGCCGCGCCTGTCCGGCGCGCCCAGGACCGCGCCGCGCCCGCCGCCCGCCGCGCACCTAACTTTGGACTGAAGGCCAGTTTTCCGCTCTGGGCTTCCTGCCCTTTCGAGTCAGACTCCTTGGCTCGCCTTTTCTCTCTCTCTCTCTCTCTCTCTCTCTCTCTCTCTCTCTCTCTCTCTCT